>NC_054475.1:72297779-72597779 GCF_017639515.1 Carcharodon carcharias | reverse complement strand
TGAGAGTGACAGTATTAATGGTGTGAATGTGAGATTGGCAGTGTTAATGGTGTGCAGGTGGGAGTGATAGTATAAATGACATTAAAGTGTCAATGTTAGTGTGAGACCAACAGTTTGAATAGTGTGAGTGTGACAGTGTAACAGTGTAAATGGTGTGAGTGAGTGTGACAGTGTTAATGGTGTGTGTGTGTGGGAGTGACAGTGTATATGGCATGACAGTGCCTGTGTTAGTGTGAGACCAACAGTATGAATGGTGTGATGGCCAATGTGAACAAGTGAATGGTGTGAATGAGACAGTGTGACAGTGACAGTGTGACTGCTGGGAGTGTGAAAGTGACAGTGTGCATGGTGAGAGTGTGAGAGTGACAGTGTGAATGGTATGAATGTGAGAGTGAGAATACAAATAGCATGAATGTGAGAGTGACAGTGTTAATGCTGTGAAAGTGACAGTGTGAATTGTATGAGTGTGACAGTATGACAGTCTGACAGTGTGAATGGTGTGTGTGAAAGTGTGAATGATGTGAGTGTGAGAGTGTGAAAGGTGTGACTGTGACAATGTGATTGTGACAGTGTTAATGGTGTGAGTGTCAGTGTGACGGTGTGACAGTGTGAATGGTGGGAATGTGACAGTGTGACAGTGTACATATGACAGTGTGAATGATATGAAATTGAGAATGACAGTGCAAATGGTGTGAGAGTGAGAGTGACAGTGTAAATAGTGTGAATGGTGAGAGTGTGATGGTGTGACAATGTGAATGGTGGGAGTGTGAGAGTGTGCATAGATTGAATGTGACACTGTGACAGTGGGAGTGATGTGAGTGTGACAGTGTGAATGGTGTCATTGGGCCATTGTGAATGGTGTGAGTGTGGCAGTGTGACAGTGTGACAGGTGTGAGTGTGAGTGACAGTGTGAACATTGTGAGTGTGAGAGTGACAGTGAGAATGGTGTATGAAAGTGATTGTAAATTGTGTGAGTGTGAGAGTGACAGTGTAAATGGTGTGAGAGTGACAGTGTGACTAGTGTGCATGTGACCATGTGACAGTATGAACGGTGTGAATGTGGCAATGTCACAGAGTGACAGTGACCGAAGTGATTGTGAGAGTGACAATGTGACTGATGTGTAATGTGAGAGTGAAAGTGTGAATAGTGTGAGTGTGAGAGTGACATTGTGAATCATGTGAATTTGAGGGTGCAGTGGGAATATTGTCAGTGTGAGAGTGACAGTGTTAAAGGATGTGACAGTTACAGTGTGAGACCGACAGTGTGAATAGTGGGTGTGACAGAGTGAATTGTGTGTTTGTGACATGTGACAGTGTGAATGGTGTGTGTCAGTGTGACAGTGTGAATGGTATGAGGGCAAAAAGTATGCATGTGAGAGTGGCAGTGTGAATGGTGTGAGTGTGAGAGTGACAGTGTGACTGTTGCGAGTGTGAGAGTTACAGTGTGAATGGTGTGTGTCAGTTTAACAGTGTGACAGTGTGCATAACGTGAGTGCAGCAGTGTGACAGTGAGAGTGGCATGAGATTGACAGTGTGAAAATTATTGGTGTGAGAGTGGAAGTGTGAATGGTGTGTGTGTGTGACAGTGTGAATTGTGTGAGTGTGGCAATGTGAATGGGGTGTGTCAATCTAACAGTGTGACAGTGTGGCAGTGTGAATAGGGTGTGTCAGTTAATAGTGTAACAGTGTGCATTGTGTGAGTGAGACAGTGGGGGTGGTGTGAGTGTGATACTGTGAATGGTGTGAGTATGGCAGTGTGACAGTGTGACCATGTGACAGTTACAGTGTGACAGGTGTGAGTGTGAGTGACAGTGTGACCGCTGTGAGTGTGTGACAGTAAGAATGGTGTGAGAGTGGTGGTGTAAGTTGTGTGTGAGAGTGACAGTGCAAATGGTGTGAGAGTGACAGTGTGAGTGCGAGACTGACAGTGTGAATGGTGTGAGTGTGACAGTGTGAATGGTATGAGTGCCAGTATGACAGTGTGAATAGTGTGAATTTGGCAGTTACAGTGTGACAGTGACAGGTGTGATTGCGAGAGTGACAGTGTGATGGTTTGTAATGTTTGAGTGACATTGTGTATGGTGTGAAAGTGGCAGTGTGTGTGTGAGGCCAGCAGTATGAATGGTTTAATAATGACAGTGTGAGTGGTGTGAGTGTGTTTGTGTGTCAGTGTGAATGGTGTGAGTGTGACAATGTGACAGAATGAATTGAGTGTGTCAGTTTAGCAGTGTGAGTGTGGCAGTGGGAGTGCTGTGATTGTGACAATGTTACTGTTTGAATGGTGTCAGTGTGACAGTGTGAAAGGTGTGAGAGCGACAGTGTGAATGGTGAGAATGTGACAGTGTGAATAGTGTGGTCAGTATAACAGTGTGACAGTGTGAATGGTGTGAGAGTGACAGTGTGAATAGTGTGAGTGTAGCAGTGTTAAAGGTGTGAGTGCCAGTGTGTCAGCGTGAAAGATGGGAGTATGGTAGAATGAATAGTTTGAGGGTGACAGTGACAGTGTGACAGGTGTGAGTGTGACAGTGACAGTGTGAATGGTATGAGTGTGAGTGTGATAGTATAAATGACGTCAGTGTGACAGTGTGAATGGCTTCAGTGTGAGTGACAATGACAGTATGACAGGTGTGAGTGTGAGTGTGAGAGTGACAGTGTGACAGCTTGAATGGTGTGAGTGTGTCAATGTGAATGATGTGATTGCGAGAGTGTGACAGTGTTAATGGTGTGAGTGCCAGTGTGTCAGTGTGAATGGTGTGAGCGCCAGTGTATCAGTGTGACAGTGTGAATGGTGTGTGTGTCAATGTGACAGTATGAATGGTGTGTCAGCATAACTGTGTGACAATGTAGATGGTGTGAATGTGACAGTGTGAATGGTGTAAGTATGGCAGTGTGAATGGTGTGAGTGGGCCAGTGTGAATGGTTTGAGTATTACAGGGTGACTGTGTTAATGGTGTGAGTGCCAGCATGTCAGTGTGGCAGCATGATTGGTATGAGTGCGGCAGTGTGAGTGTGACAGTGTGACAGCATGAATGGTGCGGGTGTGACAGTGGGACAGTGTGAATTCTGTGAGCAAGACAGTGTGAATGGTGTGAGTTGCATGTGAATGGTGTGACTGTGAGACTAACAGTGTGAATGATGTGAGTGTGTGTAAGAGTGACAGTGAGCATGGTGTGTGAGTGACAGTGTGAGGGCAAGACCAACAGTGTGAATGGTGTGACGGTGACAGTGTGAAAGCCTTGAGTGTGACAGTGTGACAGCATTAATGGTGTGAGTGCCAGTGTGACAGCGTTAATGGTGTAAGTGCCAGCATGTCAGTGTGGCAGTGTGAATGGTGTGAGCATGACAGTGTGACAGCGTTAATGGTGTGAGTGCCAGCATGTCAGTGTGAATGGTGTGATTGTGGCAGTGTAAATGGTGTGTGACAGTGTGACAATGTGAATCCTGTGAGCATGACAGTGTGAATGGTGTGAGTTGCATATGAATGGTGTGACTGTGAGACTAATAGTGTGATTGATGTGAGTGTGAGAATTACAGTGAGCATAGTGTGAGGGTGACAGCGTGAATGCTTTGAGTGTGATAGTGTGACAGCATTAATGGTGTGAGTGCCAGTGTGTCATTGTGACAATGTGAATGGTGTGAGTATGTCAGTGTGACAGTGTGAATGGTGTGTCAGCATAACAGTGTGACAATGTGGATGGTATGAGTGTGACTGTGTGAATGGTGTGAGTATGGCAGTGTGAATGGTGTGACTGTGAGAGCAATAGTGTGACTGGTGTGAATGTGAGTGCGAAAGTGACATTGAGCATGGTGTGAGAGTGACCTTGTGTGTGTGAGACCAACAGTGTAAATGGTGTGTTTGTGACAGTGTGACAGTGTGAATAGTATGTGTTACAGTGACAGTGTGAATGGTATGAGTTGCATGTGAATGGTATGACAGTAAGAGCAATAAAGTGAATGATGTGATTGTGAGCGAGACGGACAATGTGCATGGTGTGAGAGCAACAGTGTGAGTGTGACACCAACAGTCTGAATGGTGTGAGAGTGACAGTGTGAATACTTTGAGTGTGACAGTGTGAATGGTGTGTCAGTGTAACATTGTGACAGTTAAGATGGCGTGTGTGACAGTGTGAATGGCATGAGTGTAACAGTGTTAAAGGTGTGAGTGCCAGTGTGTCAGTGTGACAGTGTGAAAGTTGCAAATGTGACATTGTACATGGTGTGAGAGTGAGCATGACAGTGTGAATGGTGTGAGTGTGACAGTGTGAATGTTGTGAGTTGTGTGTGAATGGCGTGAGCATGAGTGTGATAGTGAACATGGTGTGAGAATGGCAGTGTGAATGGTGTCAGATCAACAGTGTGAATGGTGTGAGTGTGCCAGTGCGAATTGTTTGGGCATGACAATGTGACAGTGTTAACGGTGTGAGTGCCAGCGTGTCAGTGTGACAGTGTTAATGGTGTGGGTGTAGCAGTCTGAATGGTGTGACAGTGTGATAGTGTGAATTGTGCAGATGTGACAGTGTGACAGTGTGAATGCTGTGAACATGACAGTGCGAATGGTGTGACTGAGACTAATAGTGTAAATGACGTGAGTGTGTGTGTGAGAGTGACAGTGAGCATGGTGTGAGAGTGACAGTGTGTGAGTCCAACAGACTGAATGGTGTGAGGGTGATAGTGTGAATGCTGTGCGTGTGACAGTGTTAATGGTGTGAGTGTGAGTGTGACAGTATACATGGTGTGAGAGTGACAGTGTGCTTGGTATGAATGTGGTAGTGTGCACAGTATGAATGATGTGAGTGTGACAGTGTGAATATTCTGAATTGCATGTGTATGGTATGAGAGCATGAGACTGACTGTGAATGGTGTGACTGTGAGACCAATAATGTGAATGGTGTGAGTGTGAGTGCAAGAATGACAGTGAGCATGGTGTGAGAGTGACCTTGTGAGTGTGAGACTAACCGTGTGAATAGTGTTTGTGACAGTGACAGTGTGACATGAATAGGATGAGTGTCAAAGTGACAGTGCAAATGGTGAGTGAGAGTGACAGTGTAAATTGTGTGAGAGTGACAGTGTGAGTGTGACAGTGTGAATGGTGAAAGTGTGACAGTGTGACAGTGACAGTGTGACAGGTCTAAGTGTGAGACAGACAGAGTGAATGGTATGAGCATGAGAGTGACAGTGTAAATGATGTGAGTGTGAGATTGACAGTGTAAATAGTGTGAGAGTGACAGTGTGAGTGTGAGACTGACAGTGTGAATGGTGTGAATGGTGAGATTGTGACAGCGTGACAGTGTGAATGGTGTGAGTGTGGCATTGTGAATGATGTGATTGGGAGAGTGTGATAGTGCTAATGGTGTGAGTGCCAGTGTGTGGGTGTGATTGTGTGAATGGTGTGAGTGTGACAGTGTGAATGGTGTGTCAGTGTAACAGTGTGACAGTTTGAATGGTGTGAGTGTGACAGTGTGACAGTGCTAATGGTGTGATTATGGAAGTGTAAATTGTGTGAGTGTGACAGTATGAATGGTGTGAGTGTGGCAGTGTGAATGCTGTGAGTGTGATAGTGTGACCATAGAACCATAGGACCATAGAAAAGTTACAGCACAGAAGGAAGCCATTCAGCCCACCTTGTCCATGCCAGCCCAGGGACACCCAGGTGCCCTTTCTAATCCCAACTTACTGCACCCAGCACATAGCCCTGCAGCTTACAGCAATTTAAGTGCAGATCCAGGTACTTTTTAAAAGAGTTTTTGCGTCTACCAGTGTGATAGTTACAGGAGTGTGTGTGAGAGTGACAATGTAAATGATGAGTGAGAGTGACAGTGTAAACCGTGTGAGAGTGACAGTGTGAGTGTGAGTGTGGCAATGTGAATGGTGTGAGTATGAGCATGACAGTGTGAATGGTGTGAGTGTGAGTATGACAGTGTGAATGGCGTGAGTGTGTCTGTGTGACTGTTGTGAGTTGGCTGTGAATGGTGTGAGTGTAAGAGTGAGTGTGAGATGTTGTGAGAGTGGCAGTGTGAGTGTGAGACCAACAGTATGAATGGTGTGAGTGTGACAGTGATAATGTGACAAATGTGAGTTTGAGTATGGCAGTGTGAATGGTATGGGTGTGAGAGTGACAGTATGAGTGTGAGACCAACATGTGAATAATCTGAGTGTGACAGTGTGAATGCTGTGAGTGTGACAGTGTGGCAGAGTAAATGGTATGTCAGTGTAACAGTGTGACAATGTGAATGGTGTGAGTACAGCAGTGTGAATGGTGTGTGTGACAGTGTGAATGGTGTGACTGTGAGAGCAATAGTGTGACTGGTGTGAATGTGAGTGCAAGAGTGACAGTGAGCATGGTGTGAGAGTGACCTTGTGTGTGTGAGACCAACAGTGTGAATGGTGTGTTTGTGACAGTGTGAATAGTGTGTGGTACAGTGACAGTGTGAGTTGCATGTGAATGGTGTGACAGTGAGAGCAATAAAGTGAATGATGTGAGTGTGAGCGAGAGTGACAATGAGCATGGTGTGAGAGCAACAGTGTGAGTGTGAGACCAACAGTATGAATGGTGTGAGAGTGACAGTGTGAATGGTGTGTCAGTGTAACATTGTGACAGTTCAGATGGTGTGTGTGACAGTGTGAATGGCATGAGTGTAACAGTGTTAAAGGTGTGAGTGCCAGTGTGGCAATGTGACAGTGTGAAAGTTGCGAATGTGACACTGTACATGGTGTGAGAGTGGGCATGACAGTGTGAATGGTGTGACTGTGACAGTGTGAATGTTGTGAGTTGTGTGTGAATGGTGTGAGTATGAGTGTGACAATGAACATGGTGTGAATGTGACAGTGTAACAGTGACAGTGTGACAGGTGATTGTGAGCATAACAGTGCGAATGGTGAGTGTGAGAATCACAGTGTAAATGATGTAAGAGAGTGACAGTGTAAACCATATGAAAGTGAGTGTGAGACCAACAGTGCTAATGGTGTCAGTGTGACAGTGTTAATGGCGTGAGTGCCAGTGTGACAGTGTGAATGGTGTGAACTTGGCAGTGTGAATGGTGAGTGTGACAGTGTGAGTGCTGTAGTTATGAGAGTGACAGTGTACATGGTGTGAGAGTGACAGTATGGCAGTGTGGAAAATGTGATTGTGACAGTGTGAATGGTGTTAGTGTGACAGTGTGAATATTATGAGTTGTATGTGAATGGTGAGTGTGACAGTGTGAATGGTAAGGTGTGACAGTGTGACAGTGACAGTGTGACAGGTGTGAGTGTGAGCATGACAGTGTGAATGGTATGAGTGTGGGAATCACAGTGTAAATGATGTAAGAAGGTGACAGTGTAAACCATGTGAGAGCGAGTGTGAGACCAACAGTGCGACTGGTGTGAGTGTGGCAGTGCTAATGGTGTGAGTCTGACATTGTGACAGTGTTAATGGTGTGACTGCCAGTGTATCAGTGTGACAGTGTGAATGGTGTGAAATTGGCAGTGTGAATGGTGAGTGTGCCAGTGTGAATGCTGTGATTATGAGAGTGACAGCGTACATGGTGTGAGAATGACAGTGTGCATGTGAGATCGACAGTGTGAATGGCATGACGGTGACAGTGTGACAGTGTGAGTGTGAGAATGACAGTGTGAATGGTGTGAGGGTGACAGTGACAGTGTGACGGGTGTGAGTGTGAGAGTGACAGTGTGAGTGGTGGAATGTGAGACTGACAGTGTGAATGGTGTGAGTGTGTCCGTGTGAATGTTGTGAGTTGTGTGTGAATGGGTTGTGAGTGTGGGAGTGGCAGAGTACATGGTGTGAGAGTGACAGTGTGAGAGTGTGAATGGCATGAATGTGAATGGTATGAGTGTGAGCATGACAGTGTGAATGGCATGACGGTGACAGTGTGAATGCTGAGTGTGACAGTGACAGCGTGACAGGTGTGATTGTGAGAGTGACAGTGTGACAGGTGTGTGAGTGTGACAGTGTAAATGGTGTGTGTGATAGTGACAGTGTGACAGGTGTGTGTGTGAGAGTGACAGTGTGTATATCATCAGCGTGACAGTCTTAATGGTGTGAGTGTGACAGTGTGGCAGGTGTGAGTGTGAGAGTGACAGTGCGACAGTTTGAATGATGTGAGCGTGACATTGTGAATGATTTGATTGTTACAGTGTGACAGCATTAATGACGTGAGTGCCAGTGTGTCAGTGTGACAGGTTGAATAGTGTGAGTGTGATAGTGTGAATGGTGTGAGTGTGACTGTGTGACAGTATGAACAGTGTGAGCATGAGTATGGCAGTGTGAATGGTATGTGTGATAGTGTGAATGTTGTGAGTTGCATGTGAATGGTGTGTGTGAGAGTAACAGTGAGCATGGCTTAAGAGTGATAGTGTGATTGACTGACAGTGTGACAGGTGTGCATGTGAGAGTGACAGTGTGTATAGGATGAGTATGAGTGTGACAGTGTAAATGGTGTTAGTGTGATAGTGGCAATGGGAGAATGCTGAATGTGCAAGTGATTGTGAATGGTGTGAATTTTAGAGCGACTGTGTGGGAATAGCTAATATGAGACTGGTAGTGTGAATGCTGTGAGTGTGAGAGTGACAATGTGAATGGTATGAGTGTGAGAATGACAGTGTGAATAGCTTAAGTGTGAGAGTGACGGTGTGAATGTTGTGAGTGTGAGAGTGGAAGTGTTTATGTGAATGGTGTGAATGCGAGAGTGAGAGTGTTTGTGTGAATGTTGTGAGTTTGAGAGTGACTGTGGGGCAATAGTTAATATGTGACAATGTGAATGGTGTGAGTATGAGTGGTGTAAGTGTGAGTAACATTGTGAGTGAGATACTGACAGTGTGAATGGTGTGAGAGTTACAGCATGAGTGTGATACTGAGTGTGAATGGTGTGTGTGGGAGTGACTGTGAGGGAATAGTTATTGTAAGACAGAATGTGAATGGTGACAGTTAGACTGACAGTGGTGGAATGTTGAATGTGTGGCTGTCATTGTGAATGAGAGTGACAGCGTGAGTGGTGGGAGTGTGATACTGTTAGTGAATGGTGTGAGACTGACAGTGTGATTGTTGCGAGTGTGATTCTGACAATGTGAATGGTGTGACTTTGCCACTGGCAGTGTAAATGTTGTGAGTTTGTCACTGACAGTGCGAATGGTGTGATGTGTGAGAGGGACAGTGTGGGTAAGATACTGACAGTGTGAATAGTGTAGGTGCGAGAGTGACTGTGGGGGAATAGTTATTATGAGACTGAGAATGTGAATGTGACAGTTAGTCCGACAGTGGAGGAATGTTGAATGTGTGTCAGTGTGAGTGGGAGTGACAGTGAGTGTGATACTGACAGTGAATGGTGTGAGAGTGACAGTGTGAGAGATGTGACTGTGAGAGTGACAGTGTGAGTGAGATACTGACAGTGTGAATGGTGTGAGAGTTACAGCATGAGTGTGATACTGATAATGTAAATGGTGTGAATGAGAGGGTGACTGGTGGAATAATGAATGTGAGACTGACAGTGTGAATGGTACATGTGTGATACTGACAGTGCGAATGGTGAGAGTGTGAATGGTGTGGGTGTCAGAGTGACAGTGGGGGAATGGTTAATATGAGATTGACATTGTGAATGGTGAGTGTGAGAGTGACAGTGTGAGAGTGTGAGAGTGACAATGTGAGAGTGACAGTGTGAGAGTGAGAGTGACAGTCTAAGAGTAAGAATGATAGTGTGAAAATAGTGAATGTAAGGCTGAAATTGAGAATGGTGTAACTGTGAGAGTGACAGTTTGGATGGTGTGAGTGTGAGAGTGACTGGAGTTTTGCTCTGCAGACTGGCAGCCACCTGACCTGTGCATAAAGTTGTTCCATTTACCTGGACAGTGCTCCTTGACCTCGGAACGAATTCTGTGAGAACAGTCCTCCTTGGTCCATTGCTGCTACTCTCTGCAGCTCAGAGCTTGTGTCATCAGAGGCAGATGCTGCTCTGTAACAGGAGTGAAACACAATATCATACAGTGTTATGATCCCATCCGATGTTACAACTGGACAAGTCAGATCCCAGGCTTGATAGATCCCAACTTTTATTTTTTTGCTTAGAAACATGAGAGTAGCTACTGAACAGACTGACAAGAGTCAGCTAATGAACTTTTAACAAAAGAAAAAAATCATTTATTAAACAAGGAAAGACGAACTATATTACAATACTCCTTTACCCACAACTATACCTCTACAGTTAATATACAGATTTGTCCTTTACAGCTAATATGCAGATTTGTAAGGATAACCCAAGTTACAAAAGTTATATTATACTCTAATTTTTGCAGTAACTACACAGTCCATGTAAACCAATAGGCGCTCTGTGGTCAGACACACCACACTATGAAACTATGAGACAGATGCCACCCCAAACAGATGCTATGGATCCCTCATCAGCTCCCCCTAGACACTTATCACACCATGAGCCAACCATCTCACTGAACTCCATCTTTCATACGAGGTTTTCCAATCTCCATTCTTTAAGAAGTCACTTTGGAATCTTCCCCCAAACTGAAGCTTTCTCTCGAATGCCTTCCCCAAAGTTCCGCCACCAGAGTTTCAATCTCTCCTTCCAATGTTTCTCTCCCCTGGATCACCACCGTGTCCCACTCTGCCACTTTATCCCTGTAATCGGGTCTCACTCCCAGGTTTATCCCTGTAACCATTTCCCACTCCCCCAATTTACCGCTGTAGCCGTGTCCCACTTGCCCGCTTAACCCAGGAACCGGGTCTCATTCACCCAATTTATCCCTGGAGCCGTGTCCCACACACACACTTTATCCCTGTAACCGTGTCCCACTCCCCCGCTTTATTCCTGTAACCTTGCCCCACTCTACCGCTTTCTCCCTGTAACTGTGTCCCACTCCCTCACTTTATCCCTGTGACCTTGTCCCTCTCCCCCACTATATCCCTGTAAACGTGTCCCACCCACCCGCTTTGTCCATGGAAACGTGTTCCAATCCCCCACTTTATCCCTGTAACTGCATCCCACTCCCCTGCTTTATCCCTGTAAACATTTTGCACTGCCCCTATTTGTCCCTTTAACAGTGTCCCACTCCCCCACTTTATCCCTGTAACCATGTCCCACTCCCCCACTTTACCCCTGTAAACATGTCCCACTCCCCCACTTTATCCTTGTAACAGTGTCCCACTCCCAGGATCATCCCTGGAAACGTTTCCCACTCCACCTCTTTATCCCTGTAACCATGTCCCTCTGCCCCTCTTTATCCCTGGAACTGTGTCCCACTCCCCCACATTATCCCTGTAACCCTGTCCCACTCCAACACATTATCCCTGGAACCGTATCCCACTCCCCCGCTTTATCCCTGTAACCGTGTCCCACTCCCCCACTTTATCCCTGTAACCGTGTCCCACTCCCCCACTTTATCCATGTGACCATGTCGCACCCAACACTTTATCCCTGTAACCGTGTCCCACTTCCCTGCTCAACCCTAAAACCGTATCGCTATCACCAAATTTATCCTTGGAACCGTGACCCATTCCCACACTTAATTCCACTAACCGTGTCCCACTCCCACACTTTATCCCTGTAACCATGTCCCACTCTCCTGCTTTATCCCTGTAACCATGTCCCACTCTCCTGCTTTATCCCTGTAACCATGTCCCACTCTCCTGCTTTATCCCTGTAACCACGTACCACTCTCCCGCTTTATCCCTGTAACCTTGTCCCACTCTACCGCTTTTTCCCTGTAACTGTGTGCCACTCCCCCACTTTATCCCTGTGACCGTGTCCCTCTCCCCCACTATATCCCTGTAAACGCGTTCCACCCACCCACTTTGTCCATGGAAACGTGTCCCACTCCCCCACTTTATCACTGTAACTGCATCCCACTCCCCCGTTTTATCCCTGTAAACGTCTTGCATTGCCCCATTTGTCCCTTTAACAGTGTCCCACTCCCCCACTTTATCCTTATATCCGTGTCCCACTCCCCCACTTTGTCCCTGTAACTGTGTCCCACTCCCCCATTTTATCCCTGGAACCGTGTTTACCTCCCACGCTTTATCCCTGGAACCATGACCCACTCCCCCGCTTATCCCTGGAAACGTGTCCCACTATCCCACTTATCCCTGGAACTGTGTCCCACTCCCGCACTTTATCCCTGGAACCGTGTCCCACTCCCCCGCTTTATCCCTGTAACCGTGCCCCACTCTCACTCTTTATCCCTGGAGCCATGTCCCACTCTCCTGCGTATCCAAAGAGCAGTATACCACTTCCTGGATTTATCCTGTAACCGTTCCCCACTCCCCCACTTGATCCCTGTATCCGTGTCCCACTACCCCACTTTATCCCTTTAACAGTGTCAAACTCCTAGGCTCATCCCTGTAACCGTGACCCACTCCCCCACTTTACAACTGTAACCGTTTCCCACTTCCCCACTTTATCCCTGTAAAGGTTTCCCAGTCCACCAATTTATCACAGTAACCTTTTCCTACTCCCCCACTTTATCCCTGGAACCCTGTCCCACACCCCCACGTTACCTCTGTAACAGTGCCCGACTCTTCCCCGTATCCCTGGAACCGTGTCCCATTTTCCAACTTTATCCTTGGAACCGTGACCTGCTCCCACACTTAATTCCACTAACCGTGTCCCACTCCGTCACTTTATCCCTGTAACCGTGTCCCACAACCCCACTTTAACCCAGTAACCGTGTCCACTCTCCTGCTTTATCCCTGTAAACGTGTCCCACTCCCCCGCATTATCCATGTAATCGTGTTCCCACTCCCACACGTTATCCCTGGAACAGTGCCCCACTCCCACACGTTATCCCTGTAACCGTGTCCCACTCCCCCAATTTATCCCTGGAACCGTGTCCCACTCCTTTTTATCCCTAGAACAGTGTCCCACTCTTCCACATATCCATGGAACCATTTCCCAGTTCCTGACTTTTTCCCTGTATCCGTGTCCCACTCCCCCACTTTACCCATTTAACCATGTCCCACTCTCCCACTTTATCGCTGTAACAGTGTCGTACTCCCTGTTTCATCCCTGTAACTGTGTCCCATTCCCCCTCTGTATCCCTGTAACCGTTTCCCACTCTCCCAATTTATCCCAGTAACCGTTTTGCACTCCCCACATTATCCCTGTAACCGTGTCCAACTCCCCCGCTTTATACTTGGAACCATTTCCCACTGCCCCTCTTTATCCCTCGAACCGTGTCCCACTCCCCTGCTTATCCCTAAAACCGTGTCTCAATCTCCAACTTTATCCTTGGAACTGTGACACACTCCCATACTTAATTCCACTAACCATGTCCCACTCCCCCACTTTATCCCTGTAACCATGTCCCACTCCCCCACTTTAAACCTGTAACCTTGTCCCACTCCCCCAATTTATACCCATAACCATGTCCCACTCTGCTTTATCCCTTTAACCGCGTCTCACTCCCACATATTATCCCTGGACGAGTGTCCCACTCCCCAGCTTTATCCCTGGAACAATGTCCAACACATCCAATTTATAAAACAAAAACAGAATTACCTGGAAAAACTCAGCAGGTCTGGCAGCATCGGCGGAGAAGAAAAGAGTTGACGTTTCGATTCCTCATGACCCTTCGACAGATCTTGAGTTCGAGTCCAAGAAAGAGTTGAAATACAAGCTGGTTTAAGGTGTGTGTGTGGGGGGAGGAGAGATAGAGAGACAGAGAGGTGGAGGGGTGGGTGGTGTGGTTGTAGGGACAAACAAGCAGTGATAGAAGCAGATCATCAAAAGATGTCAACGACAATAGTACAATAGGTGTTAAAGTTAAAGTTGGTGATATTATCTAAACGAATGTGCTAATTAAGAATGGATGGTAGGGCACTCAAGGTATAGCTCTAGTGGGGGTTTTTTTTTATATAATGGAAATAGGTGGGAAAAGGAAAATCTATACCTGGATCCCTGTCCAACTCATGCACTTTATCCCTGTAACCGTGTCCCACTCCCTGACTTTATCCCAATAACCTTGTCTCACTCCACCACATTACCCATTTAACCGTGTCCCACTTTCCCACATTATCGCTGTAAGTGTCGCACACCCTGTTTCATCCCTGTAACTGTGTCCCACTCCCCCTCTGTATCCCTGTAACTGTTTCCCACTCTCCCAATTTATCCCAGTAACCGTTTAACACTCCCCCACATTATCCCTGTAACCGTGTCCGACTCCACAGTTTTATCCCTGGAACCGTGTCCCACTCCCCATTTTATCCCTGTAACTATGTCCCACTGCCCCACTTTTTCCCTCGAACTGTGTCCCACTCCCCTGCTTATCCCTAAAACCATGTCCCGATCTCCGACTTTATCCTTGGAACCGTGTCCCACTCCCCAGCTTTATCCCTTTAACCGTGTCTCACTCCCACACATTATCCCTGGACGAGTGTCCCACTCCCACACATTATCCCTGTAACCATGTCCCACTCCCCCACTTCATCCCTGTAACCATGTCCCACTCCCCCACTTCATCCCTGGAACCGTGTCCCACTCCCCAGCTTTATCCCTGGAACCGTGGCCAACACAAGCACTTTATCCCTGGAACCGTGTTCCAAACCCCCAGTTTATCCCTGTAACCATGTCCCACTCCCCAAATTTATCCCTGTAACCATGTCCCACTCCCCAAATTTATCCCTGTAACCATGTCCCACTCCCCCATTTTATCCCTGTAACCGTGTCCCACTCCCCCACTTTATCCCTGTAACCGTGTCCCACTCCCCCACTTTATCCATGTGACCATGTCCCACTCCACCTCTTTATCCCAGGAACCGTGTACCACTTCCTGACTGTATCCCTGTAACCATGTCCCACTCCCCCACTTTAACCCTGTAACCTTCTCCCACTCCCCCACTTTATACCCGTAACCATGTCCCACTCTGCTTTATCGCTTTAACCGTGTCTCACTCCCACACATTAACCCTGAACGAGTGTCCCACTGCCACACATTATCCCTGTAACTGTGTCCCACTCCCCCACTTTATCCCTGGAAACGTGTTCCCCCCCACGCTTTATCCCTGGAACCGTGTCCAACACACCCAATTTATCTCTGGATTCCTGTCCGACTCATGCACTTTATCCCTGTAACCGTGTCCCACTCCCCGACTTTATCCCTGTAACAGTGTCCCAATCCCCCATTTTAACCCTGTAACCGTGTCACACTCCCCCCTCCCTTTATTCCTGTAGCAGTGTCCCACTGCCCAACTTTATACCTGTAACCGATTCCCAATAACCGACTTTATTCCTGGAACTGTTTCCCACTCCCCAGCTTATCGTTAAAATCGTGTCCCAATCTCCGACTTTATCCTTGGAACCATGACCCACTCCCACACTTTATCCCTCTGAACGTGTCCCACTACCCCACTTTATCCCTGTAACAGTGTCCCACTTCCACACTTTATCCATGTGACCGTGGCGCAATCCACCACTTTATCCAAGGAACCGTGTATCACTTCTTGACTTTATCCCTGTAACCGTGTCCCACTCCCCGACTTTATCCCTGTAGCAGTGTCCCAATCCCCCACTTTAACCCTGTAACCGTGTCACGCTCCCACACTTTATCCCTATAACCGTGTTCCAAACCCCCACTTTATCCCTGTAACCATCTCACACTACCCCCCCCTTTATCCCTGTAGCAGTGTCCCACTGCCCACCTTTATGCCTGTAACCGATTCCCAAATGCCCCACTTTATTCCTGGAACCGTGTCCCACTCCCCAGCTTATCCTTAAAATCGTGTGCCAATCTCCGACTTTGTCCCAGGAACCATGACCCAGTCCCACACTTTATCCCTGTAACCGTGTCCCACTCTCCCACTTTATCACTTTAACCGTGTCCCTCTCCCCCACTCAACCCTGTAACCGTGTCCCACAAGCCCATTTTATCACCTTAACCGTTTCCCACTCCCCCACTTTATCCCAGGAACCGTGTCCCACTCCCCCGTTTTATCCCTGTAATCTTGTCCCACTCCCACACGTTATCCCTGGAACAGTGTCCCACTCCTCCTCTGTATACCTGTAACCGTTTCCCACTCACCCAATTTATCCCAGTAACCGTTTAACACTCCCCCACTTTATCCCTGTAACCGTGTCCGACTCCACTGCTTATCTCTAAAACCGTGTCCCAATCTGCGACTTTATCCTTGGAACCGTGTCCCACTCTCCCACTTTATCCCTGTAACCGTGTCCCACTCCCCCACTTTAACCCTGTAACCTTGTCCCACTCCCCAGCTTTATCCCTTTAACCGTGTCTCACTCCCCAGCTTTATCCATGGAACCGTGGCCAACACACACACTTTATCCCTGGATCCCTTTCCAACTCATGCACTTTATCCCTGTAACTGTGTCCCATTTACCCACTTTGTCACTGTAGCCGTGTCACTCCCCAATATGATCCATGTAACCGTGTCCCACTCCCCAGATTTATCTCTGGAACCCTGTCTCACTCCCCCACTGTATCACTGTACCGTGTCCCACTCCCCCACTTTATCCCTGTAACTGTGTCCCACTCCCCCACCTTAACCCTGTAACCGTGTTCCAAACCCCCAGTTTATCCCTGTAACCATGTTTCACTCCCCCACTTTATCCATGTGACCGTGTCCCGCTCCACCACTTTATCCCTGGAACCCTGTACCACTTCCTGACTTTATCCCTGTAACCATGTCCAACTCTCCAAATTTATCCCTGTAACCATGTCTCACTCCCCAACTTTATTCCTGGAACCGTGTCCCACTCCCCCACTTTATCCATGTGACCGTGTCCCACTCCACCACTTTATCCCAGGAACCATGTACCACTTCCTGACTTTATCCCTGTAACCATGTCCCACTCCCCAAATTTATCCCTGTAACCGTGGCTCACTCCCCAACTTTATCCCAGTAATCGTTTCCCACACCCCACATTATCCCCGTAACCGTGTCCGACTCCACAGCTTTATACCTGTAACCTTGTCCCACTCCCCCACTTTAACCTTGTAACCTTCTCCCACTCCCCCACTTTATACCCGTAACCATGTCCCACTCTGCTTTATCACTGTAAGCGTGTCCTACTACCCGGCTTTATCGGTTTAACCGTGTCCCACTGCCACACATTATCCCAGTAACTGTGTCCCACTCCCCCACTTTATCCCTGGAACTGTGTCCCACTCCCCCACTTTATCCCTGGAACTGTGTCCAACACACCCAATTTATCTCTAGATCCCTGTCCAACTCACGCACTTTATCCCTGTAACCGTGTCCCACTCCCTGACTTTATCCCTGTAACCGTGTCCCACTCCCTGACTTTATCCCTGTAACCGTGTCCCAATCCCCCATTTTAACCCTGTAACCGTGTCACACTTGCCCCCACTTTATCCCTGTAGCAGTGTCCCACTGCCCAACTTTATGCCTGTAACCTATTCCCAATAACTGACTTTATTCCTGGAACTGTGTCCCACTCCCCAGCTTATCATTAAAATCGTGTCCCAATCTCCGACTTTATTCTTGGAACCATGACCCACTCCCACACTTTATCCCTGTAACCGTGTCCCACTCCCCCACTTTAACCCTGTAACCGTGTCACACTTCCACATTTATCCCTGTAAGCGTGTTCCAAACTCCCACTTTATCCCTGTAACAGTGTCACACTCCCCCCCTTTATCCCTATAACCGTGTCCCAAACTCCGACTTTTTTCTTGGAACCATGACCTACTCCCCCACTTTATCCCTGTGACCGTGTCTCACTACCCCACTTTATCCCTGTAACAGTGTCCCACTTCCACACTTTATCCATGTGACTGTGTCACACTCCACCACTTTATCCAAGGAACCATGTATCACTTCCTGACTTTATCCCTGTAACCGTGTCCCACTCCCCAAATTTAACTCTGGAACCGTGTCCCACTCCCCAAATTTTTCCCTGTAACAGTGTCCCAATCCCCCACTTTAACCCTGTAACCGTGTCACACTCCCACAATTTATCCCGATAAGCGTGTTCCAAACTCCCACTTTATTCCTGTAACCGTCTCACACTCCCCCCCTATATCCCTGTAGCAGTGTCCCACTGCCCAACTTTATGCCTGTAATCGATTCCCAATCCCTCACTTTATTCCTGGAACCGTGTCCCACCCCCCAGCTTATCCTTAAAATCGTGTCCCAATCTCCGACTTTATCCTGGAACCATGACCCACTCCCACACTTTATCCCTGTAACCGTGTCCCACTCCCCCACTTTATCCATGTGACCGTGTCGCACTCCCCCACTTTATCCCTGTAACCATATACCACTTCCTGACTTTATCCCTTTAACCGTACCCATTCCACCAATTTAACCCTGTATCCGTGTCCCACTCCTCAACTTTATCCCTGTAACTGTGTCCCATTCCCCCACTTTATCACTTTAACCGTGTCCCTCTCCCCTGCTTATCTCTGTAAACGTGTCCCACTAGCCCACTTTATCACTGTAACCGTTTCCCACTCCCCCAGTTTATCCCTGGAACCGTGTCCTACTCCCCCGCATTATCCCTGTAACCGTGTCCCACTCCCACACATTATCCTTGGAACCTTGTCCAACTCACACACTTTATCCCTGTAACTGTGTCCCACTCCTCCTCATTATCCCTGGAACCGTGTCCAACTCACCAGCTTAATCCCTGGATCTGTGTCCTACTCTCCCGCATTATCCCTGTAACCTTGTCCAACTCACACACTTTATCGCTGTAACCTTGTTGCACTTACCCACTTTATCCCTGTAACCGTGTCCCACTCACCAACTTTATCCCTTGAACCATGTCACTCTCCCCCACTTTATCCCTGGAACCATGTCACTCTCCCCCACTTTATCCCTGTAACTGTGACCCACTCACCAACTTTATCCCTGGAACCATGTCACTCTCCCCCACTTTATCCCTGGAACCGTGTCACGCTCCCCCACTTTATCCCTGGAACCATGTCACTCTCCCCCACTTTATCCCTGTAACCGTGTCCCACTCACCAACTTTATCCCTGGAACCGTGTCACTCTCCCCCACTTTATCCCTGCAACCGTGTCCCACTCCCCCACTTTATCCCTGCAACCGCATCCAACACATGCATTTTATCCCTGGATCAGTGTCCAACTCACCCACTTTATCCATGTATTTGTGTGCCACTCCCCAACTTTATCCCCGTAACCGTGTCCCCTCCCCAAATTATCCCTGGAACCGTATCCCACTCCCCGACTCTTTCTCTGGAACAGTGTCCCAATCCCGCACTTTAACCCTGTAACCGTGTTGCACTCCCACACTTTATCCCTATAACTGTGTTCCAAAGACCCACTTTATCCATGTAACCATCTCACTCTCCCGCCCTTTATCCATGCAGCAGTGTACCTCTCCCCCACTTTATCCCTGGAACCGTGTCCCACACCCCTGCATCATCCCTGTAACTGTGTCCCACTCCCACACGTTATCCCTGGAACAGTGACACACTCCCACACATTATCCCTGTAACTGTGTCCCATGACCCAATTTATCCCTGGATCCGTGTCCAACGCACCCACTTTATCGCTGTAAACTTGTCACACTCCCCCACTTTATCCCTGTAACCGTGTCCCACTGCCCCACTTTATCCCTGTAACCATGTCCCACTCCCACACATTATTCCTGGAGAAAAGTCACACTCCTCTTTATCCCTGGAACTGTGTACCACTCCCCTGCTTATTCCTGGAACCGTGTCCCACTCCCCCATTTTATCCCTGTAATAGTGTCCCACTCCCCAAATTTATCCCTGGAACCGTGTCCCAGGCCCCAACCTTATCCCTGTAACAGTGTCCCACTCCCCCACTTTAACCCTGTAACCGTGTCACACTCCCACATTAATCCCTGTTACCGTGTTCCAAACCCCCAATTTATCCCTGTAACAGTGTCACACTCCCCCGCTTTATCCCTATAACCGTGTCCCAAACCCCTACTTTATCCATTTAACCGTGATCCACTCCCCAACATTATCCCTGGAACTGTGTCCCACTCCCCCACATTATTCCTGGAAAGTGTCGCACTCCCCAGCTTATCATTAAAATCGTGTCCCAGTTGGCGACTTTATCCTTGGAACCATGACCCACTTCCACATTTTATCCTTGTAACCGTGTCCCATTACCCCACTTTATCACTGTAACTGTACGCACTTCACCACTTTATCCCTGTATCCGTGTCCCACTCCCACACGTTATCCCTGGAACAGTGTCACACACCCACACATTATCCCTGAAATCGTGTCACACGCACCCACTTTATTCCTGGAACCGTGTCCTACTCACCCACTTTAACGCTGTAACCTTGTGGCATTCACCCACTTTATCCCTGTGACCGTGTCACTCTCCCCCACTTTATCCCAGGAACCGTGTCCTTCTCCCTGACTTTATCAATGTAACAGTACCCCACTTCACCACTTTATCCCTGTACCCATGTCCCACCAGCCCACTTTATCACTTTAACTGTTTTCCAATCCTCCACTTTATTCCTGGAACCGTGTCCCACTCCCCAGCTTTATCCCTGCAACCGCATCCAACACACCCACTTTAGCCCTGGATCAGTGTCCAACTCACTCACTTTATCCACGTATCCATGTCCTATTCCCCAACTTTATCCCTGTAACGTGTCCCATTCCCCAAATTTATCCCTTGAACCGTGTCCCACTCCCCAACTTCTTCCCTGTAACAGTGTCCCAATCCCCCACTTTAACCCTGTAACCATGTCACACTCCCACAATTTATCCCGATAAGCGTGTTCCAAACTCCCACTTTATTCCTGTAACCGTCTCACACTCCCCCCCTATATCCCTGTAGCAGTGTCCCACTGCCCAACTTTATGCCTGCAATCGATTCCCAATCCCTCACTTTATTCCTGGAACCGTGTCCCACCCCCCAGCTTATCCTTAAAATTGTGTCCCAATCTCCGACTTTATCCTTAGAACCATGACCCACTCCCCCATTTTATCCATGTGACCGTGTCGCTCTCCACCACTTTATCCCAGGAACCATGTACCACTTCCTGACTTTATCCCTTTAACCGTGTCCACTCCACCACTTTATCCCTGTATCTGTGCCCCACTCCTCCACTTTATACCTGCACCTGTGTCCCACTTCCCCACTTTATCACTTTTACCATGTCCTTCTCCCCCGCTCAACCCTGTAACCATGTCGCAATAGCCCACTTTATCACTTTAACAGTTTCCCACTCCCCCACTTTATCGCTGGAAGCGTGTCACACTCCCCAGCTTATCCTTAAAATCGTGTCCCAATCTCCGACTTTATCCTGGAACCATGACCCACTCCCACACTTTATCCCTGTAACCGTGTCCCACTTCCCCACTTTATCCATGTGACCGTGTCGCACACAACACTTTATCCCAGGAACCGTGTACCACTTCCTGACTTTATTCCTGTCACGGTGAACCACTCCCCTGCTTTATCCCTGGAACCGTGTCACATTCCTCCATTTTATCGCTGTAACTGTGTCCCACTCCCCCACTTTATCACTTTAACTATGTCCCTCTCCACTGCTTATCTCGTGTAACCGTGTCCCATTAGCCCACTTTATCACTTTAACCATTTCCCAATCCCCCACATTATCCCTGTAAACGTGTCCCACTCCCATACGTTATCCCTGGAACCGTGTCCAACTCACACACTTTATCACTGTTACGGTGTCCCACGCCCAAACTTTATCCCTGGAACCGTGTCCCACTCCCCTGCTTTAGCCCTGGAACCGTGTCCAACTCACCCACTTTATCCCTGAATCCATGTCCAACACACCCACTTTATCGCTGTAACCTTGTCGCACTAATCCACTTTTTCCCTGTAGACGTGTCCCACTCACCAACTTTATCCCTGGAACCATGTCCCTCTCCCCCACTTTATCCCTGTAACTGTGTCACACTCCCACATTTATCCCTGTAAGCGTGTTCCAAGTCCCTACTTTATCCCTGTAACAGTATGACACTCCCCCACTTTATCCCTATAACCGTGTCCCAAACCCCGACTTTATCCATTTAACGGTGATCCAGTCCCCAACATTATCCTTGGACTGTGTCCCACTCCACCACCTTATCCCTGTAGCAGTGTCCCACTGCCCAACTTTATGCCTGTAGCCGATTCCCAATCCCCCACTTTATTCCTGGAACCGTGTCCCACTCCCCAGCTTATCGTTAAAATTGTGTCCCAATCTGCAACTTTATCCTTGGAATCATGACCCACTCCCACATTTTATCCTTCTAACCGTGTCGCACTACCCCACTTTATCACTGTAACCATGCCCACTCCACCACTTTAACCCTGTATCCGTGTCCCACTCCCCTGCATTATCCCTGTAACCGTGTCCCGCTCCCACACATTATCCCTGGAAAAGTGTCATACACCCACACATTATCCCTGAAACCGTGTCCCACCCACCCACTTTATCCCTGGAACCGTGTCCAACTCACCCACTTAATGGCTGGATCCATTCCAAGACACCCACTTTATCTCTGTAACCATGTCCGACTCACCCACTTTATCCCTGGAACCGTGTTCTTCTCCCCGACTTTATCAATGTAACAGTGGCCCACTCTCCCACTTAATCCCTGTAACCGTGTCCCATTAGCCCACTTTATCACTTTAACTGTTTCCCAATCCTCCACTTTATTCCTGTAACCTTGTTCCACTTCCCCACTTTATCCATGTGACCGTCTCACACCCAACACTTTAGGTCAGAAACCATGTACCACTTCCTGACTTTATCCCTGGAACCGTGTCCCACTCCCCCACTTTATCACTTTAACCGTGTCCCTCTCCCCCGCTCAACCCTGTAACCGTGTCCTACTAGCCCACTTTATCACTTTAACTGTTTCCCACTCCCCCACTTTATCCCTGGAACCGTGTCGCACTCACCCACTTTGTCCCTGGAACCATGTCCCACTCCTCGACTTTATCCCTGCAACCGCATCCAACACATCCATTTTATCCCTGGATCAGTGTCCAACTCACTTACTTTATATCCTTGTATCCATTTCCCACTCCCCAACTTTATCCCTTAACCATGTCCCCTCCCCAAATTTATCCCTGGAACCGTGTCCCACTCCCCCACTTTATCCCTGTAGCAGTGTCCCACTGCCCAACTTTATGCCTGTAACCGATTCCCAAATGCCCCACTTTATCCCTGGAACCATGTCCCACTCTCCAGCTTATCCTTAAAATCATGTACCAATCTCCCACTTTATCCATTGAACCATGACTCACTCCCACACTTTATTCCTGTAACTGTGTCCCAGTCCCCCACTTTAACCCTGTAAACGTGTCCCACTACACCACTTTATCCCAGGAACCGTGTAACACTTCCTGACTTTATCCCTGTAACTGTGCCCACTCCACCACTTTATCCCTGGATCCGTGTCCCACTCCCCCAATTTATCCCTGTAACTGTGTTGCACTCCCCTACTTTATCCCTTTAAACATGTCCTTCTCCTCCGCTCATCCCTGTAACCGTATCCCACTACCCTGTTTTATCACATTAAACATTTCCTACTCGCCCACTTTATACTTAGAACCGTGTCCCACGGCCCTGCTTATCCCTAAAACCGTGTCCCATTCTCCGACTTTATCCTTGGAACCGTGACCCACTCGCACACTTCATCCCTGTAACCATATCCCACTCCCCAAATTTATCCTTGTAACCCGGTCCCACTCCCCCACTTTATCCATGTGAGCGTATCGCACTCCACAACTTTATCCCTGGAACCGTGTCCCACCCCTCTGCTTTATCCCTGGAACCATGTCCAACTCACCCACTTTATCCCTGGATCAGTGTCCAACACACCCACTTTATCGCTGTAACCTTGTCGCACTCCCCCACTTTACCCGGAACCGTGTCCCACTTCCCGACTTTATCCAGGTGACCGTGTCGCACACCACCACTTTATCCCAGGAACTGTGTATCTCTTCCTGACTTCATCCCTGTAACTGTGCCCACTCCACCATTTTATCCCTGTATCCGTGTCCCACTACTCCAATTTATCCCTGTAACTGTGACCCACTCCCCCACTTTATCCCTGTAACCTTGTCCCACATCCCCACTTTAACCATGTGACCGTGTCGCACACCACCACTTTATCCCAGGAACTGTGTACCACTTCCTGACTTTATCTCTGTAACCATGCCCACTCCACCACTTTAACCTGTATCTGTGTCCCACTCCCCCACTTTTTCACTTTAACCATGTCCCTCTCCCCCGTTCAACCCTGTAACCATGTCCCACTTTATCATTTCAACCGTTTCCCACTCCCCCAATTTATCCCTGTAATCGTGTCCCACTCTCCCACGTATCCTTGGAACCGTTTTGTACTTCCTGAATTAGCCCTGTAAGCGTGCCCCACTCCCCCACTTTGTCCCTGTATCCATGTCCCACTCCTCCACTTTACCACTGTAACCGTGTCGCACTCTCCCACGTTACCGCTATAACAATGTCCCACTCCCTGTTTCATCCCTGTAACCATGTGTCACACCCCCACTGTATCCCTGTAACCGTTTCCCACTCCCCCACTTGATCCCTGTAACCGTTTCACAGTCGCCCATTTTATCCCTGTAACCGTGACCCACTCCCCAACTTTTTCCTGGAACCGCGTCCCACTCCCCCATTTTATCCCTGTAACAGTGTCCCAGTCCCCAAGTTTATCCCTGGAATCGTGTCCCACATCCCAACTTTATCCTTGTAACAGTGTCCCACTCCCCCACTTTTACCCTGTAAGCGTATCACACTCCCCCCCTTTATCCCTATAACCGTGTCCCAAACCACCACTTTATCTAGTTAACCGTGATCCACTCCCTAACTTTATCCCTGGAACTGTGTTCCACTCCACCACTTTATCCCTGTAGCAGTGTCCCACTGCCCAACTTTATGCCTGTAACCGATTCCCAATCCCCCACTTTATTCCTGGAACCGTGTCCCACTGCCCAACTTATCGTTAAAATTGTGTCTCAATCTGCAACTTTTTCATTCCAACCATGATCCACTGCCACTTTTTATCCCTGTAACCGTTTCCCACTCCCCCACTCTATCTCTGTAACCGTGCCCACTCCACCACTTTATCCCTGTATCCATGTCCCACTCCACCACTTTATCCCTGTAGCTGTGTCCCACTCCGCCACTTCATCACTATTACGTGTCCCTCTTCCCCGCTCAACCCTGCAACCGTGTCCCACTTGCCCACTTTATCACTTTCACCGTTTCCCGCTCCCCAACTTTATCCCTGGATCCGTGTCCAGCACACCCACTTTATTGCTTTTACCTTGTTGCATTCCCCACTTTATTCCTGTAACTGTGTCCGACTCACCAACTTTATCCCTGGAACCGTGTCACACTCCCCGACTTTATCACTGTTACAGTGTCCCACTGCCACACTTTATCCTATAACCGTGTCCCAATCTCACACTTTATCTCTGGAACCGTGTCCCACTCCTCCTCTTTATCCCTAGAGCCGTATACCACTCCCCCGCTTATTCCTGGGACATTGTCCCTCTCCTTCTCTTTATCCCATGGATCTGTGTCCAACTCCCCGACTTTATCCCTGGAACCGTGTCCCACAGACCCGCTTTATCCCTATAACTGTGTCCCACTCTCCCAAGTATCCTTGGAACTGTTTTGTACTTCCTGAATTAGCCCAGAAACCGTGCCCCACTCCCCCACTTTGTCCTGGTATCTGTGTACCACTCCCCCACTTTACCACTGTAACCGTGTTGCACTCTCACTTTACCGCTGTAATAGTGTCCCACTCCCTGTTTCATCCCTGTAACCATGTCCCTCTCCCCCACTGTATCCCTGTAACCGTTTCCCACTCCCCCACTTTATCCCTGTAACCGTGACACACTCCCCAACTTTATCCCTGGAACCGCGTCTCACTCCCCCATTTTATCCCTGTAACAGTGTCCCACTCCCCAAATTTATCCTTGGAATCGTGTCCCACACCCCAACTGTATCCCTGTAACAGTGTCCCATTCCCCACTTTATGCCTATAACCGTGTCACACTCCCCCACTTTATCCCTATAACCGTGTCCCAAACCACCACTTTATCCAGTTAATCATGATCCACACCCCAACTTTATCCCTGTAGTAGTGTCCCACTGCCCAACTTTATGCCTGTAACCGATTCCCAATCCCCCACTTTATTCCTGGAACCGTGTCCCACTGCCCAGCTTATCATTAAAATTGTGTCTCAATCTGCGACTTTATCATTCCAACCATGACCCACTGCCACATTTTATCCCTGTAACCGTGTCCCACTCCCCCACTTTATCCCTGTAACCATGTCCCACATCCCCACTTTATCCATGTGACCGTGTCACATTCCACCATTTTATCCCAGGAACCGTGTACCACATCCTGACTTTATCTCTGTAACTGTGCCCACTCCACCACTTTACCCTGTATCTGTGTCCCACTCCTCCACTTTATCCCTGTAGCTTTGTCCCACTCCCCCACTTTATCACTTTAACCGTGACCCTCTCCCTCGCTCAACCCTGTAGCCGTATCACACTAGCCCACTTTATCATTTTAACCGTTTCCCACTCCCCCACCTTATTCCTGGATCCGTGTCCCACTCCCCCGCATTATCCCTGTAACCGTGTCCCACTCCCACATGTTATCCCTGGAACAGTATCAAACTCCCACACATTATGCCTGTAACCGTGTCCTATGCCCCCACTTTTTCCCTGGAACCGTGTCCAACTCACCCACTTTATCCCTGGATCCGTGTCCAGCACACCCACTTTATCACTGTGACCTTGTTGCATTCCCCACTTTATTCCTGTAACTGTGTCCCACTCACCAACTTTATCTCTGGAACCGTGTCACACTCCCTGACTTTATCGCTGTAACAGTGTCCCACTGCCCCACTTTATCCCTGGAACCGTGTCCCACTCCCACACTTTATCCCTGGAACCGTGTCGCTCTCCTCCTCTTTATCCATGGAACCGTGTACCACTACCCCGCTTATTCCTGGAACCGTGTCCCTCTCCGCCTCTTCATCCCTGAAACCGTGTCCCACTACCCCGCTTTATCCCTGTAACCATGTCCCACTCTCCCACGTATCCTTGGAACCGTTTTGCACTTCCCGAATTTAGCCCTGTAACCGTGGCCCACTCCCCCACTTTACCACTGTAACCGTGTCGCTCTCTCACACTTTACCGCTGTAATAGTGTCCCAATCCCTGTTTCATCCCTGTAACCGTGTCCCACTCCCCCACTGTATCCCTGTAACCGTGCCCCACTCCCCCACTGTATCCCTGTAACCGTTTCCCAGTCCCCCACTTTATCCCTTTAACCGTGACCCACTCCCCAACCTTATCCCTGGAACTGCGTCCCACTCCCCAATTTTATCCCTGGTATCGTGTCCCACACCCCAACTTTATCCCTGTAACCGTATTCCAAACCCCGACTTTATCCCTATAACCGTGTCCCAAACCACCACTTTATCCAGTTAACCGTGATCCACTCCCCAGCTATAGCCCTGGAACCATGTCCCACTCCACCACTTTATCCCTGTAGCAGTGTACCACTGACCAACTTTATGCCTGTAACCGATTCCCAATCACGCACCTTATTCCTGGAACCGTGTCCCACTCCCCAGCTCATCGTTAAAATCGTGTCCCAATCTGCGACTTTATCCTTTGAACCATGACCCACTGCCACATTTTATCCCTGTAACCGTGTCCTACTCCCTCACTTTATCACTGTAACTGTGTCCCACTCCCCCACTTTATCCATGTGCCCGTGTCGCACACCACCACTTTATCCCAGGAACCGTGTACCACATCCTGACTTCATCACTGTAATTGTGCCCACTCCACCACTTTATCCTTGTATCCGTGTCCCACTCCCACACTTTATCCCTGTAACTATGTCCCACTCACCCACTTTATCACTTTAACCGTGTCCCTCTCCCCCGCTCAAACCAGTAACTGTGTCCCACTAGCTCACTTTATCACATTAACCATTTCCCACTCCCCCATTTTGTCCCTGGATCCATGTCCCACTCCCACACATTATTCCTGTAATCGTGTCCCACGACCCAATTTATCCCTGGAACCGTGTCCCACTCCCCGGCTTTATCCTTGGAACCGTGTCCAACTCACCCACTTTATCCCTGGATCCGTGTGTAGCACACCCACTTTATCGCTGTAACCTTGTTGCACTCCCCCACTTTATCCCTGTAACCGTGTCCCACTCCCCCACTTTATCCCTGTAGCTGTGTCCCACTCCCCCATTTTATCACTTTAACCATGACCCTCTCCCCCGCTCAACCTTGTAACCGTGTCACACTAGCCCACTTTATCATTTTAACCGTTTCCCACTCCCCCACTTTATCCCTGGATCCGTGTATAGCACACCCACTTTATCGCTGTAACCTTGTTGCACTCTCCCACTTTATTTCTGTAACCGTGCCCCACTCACCAACTTTATCTCTGGAACCGTGTCACTCTCCCCGACTTTATTGCTGCAACAGTGTCCCACTGCCCCACTTTATCCCTGGAACCGTGTACCACTCCTCCGCTTATTCCTGGAACCGTGTCCCTCTCCGTCCCTTTATCCCATGGATCCGTGTCCCACTCCCCGAAATTATCACTGGATCCGTGTACCACTCCCCATTTTATCCCTGTAACAGTACTCCCACTCCCCAGATTTATCCCTGGAATCATGTCCCACACCCCAACTTTATCCTTGCAACAGTGTCCCACTCACCCACTTTAACCCTATAAGGGTGTCACACTCCCACACTTTTTCCCACTAACAGTATTCCAAACCCCAACTTTATCCCTATAACCGTGTCACACTCCCCCCGCTTTATCCCTATAACCGTGTCCCAAACCACCACTTTATGCATTTAACCGTGATCCACTCCCCAACTTTATCCCTGGAACTGTGTCCCACTCCACCACTTTATCCCTGTAGCAGTGTCCCACTGGCCAACTTTATGCCTGTAACCGATTCCCAATCCCCCACTTTATTCCTGGAACCATGTCCCACTGCCCAGCTTATCGTTAAAATTGTGTCTCAATCTGCAACTTTATCATTCCAACTATGACCCACTGCCACTTTTTATCCCTGTAACCGTGTCCCACTCCCCCACTTTATCCATGTGACCGTGTCGCACACCACCACTTTATCCCATGAACTGTGTACCACTTCCTGACTTTATCTCTATAACCGTGCCCACTCCACCACTTTATCCCTGTATCCGTGTCCCACTCCACCACTTTATCACTTTAACCGTGTCCCTCTCCCCCGCTCAACCCTGTAACCATGTCGCACTAGCCCACTTTATCACTTTAACCGTTTCCCACTCCCCCACTTTATCCCTGGATCCGTGTCCAGCACACCCACTTTATCGCTTTTATCTGGTTGCATTCCCCACTTTATTCCTGTAACCGTGTCCAACTCACCAATTTTATCTCTGGAACCGTGTCACTCTCCCCGACTTCATCGCTGTAACAGTGTCCCACTGCCACACTTTATCCCTGTAACCTTGTCCCAATCCCACACATTTTCCCTGGAAACGTGTCCTACTCCTCCTCTTTATCCCTAGAACCATGTCCCACTCCACCACTTTATCCCTGTAGCAGTGTCCCACTGCCCAACGTTATGCCTGTAACCGATTCCCAATCCCCCACATTTTTCCTGGAACCGTGTCCCACTGCCCAGCTTATCATTAAATTTTGTCACAATCTGCGACTTTATTATTCCAACCATGACCCACTCACACACTTTATCCCTGTAAGCAGGTCCCACTCCCCTACTTTATCCCTGTAACCATGTCCCACTTCCCCACTTTATCCTTGTGACCGTGTCGCACCCAACACTTTATCCCTGGAACCGTGTCCCACTCCCCCGCTGATTCCTGGAACCGTGTCCCTCTCCTCCTCGTCATCCCTAGAACCGTGTCCCACTACCCCGCTTTATCCCTGTAACCGTGTACCACTCTACCACGTATCCTTGGAACCGTTTTGCACTTCCTGAACTTAGCCCTGTAACTGTGGCCCACTCCCCCACTTTGTCCCTGTATCCATGTCCCACTCCTCCACTTTACTACTGCAACCGTGTTGCACTCTTACACTTTACCACTGTAATAGTGTCCCACTCCTGTTTCATCCCTGTAACCGTGTCCCACTCCCCCACTGTATCCCTGGAACTGCGTCCCACTCCCCAATTTTATCCCGGTAACAGTGTCCCACTAACCAAATTTATCACTGGTATCGTGTCCCACACCCCAACTTTATCCCTGTAACATTGTGCCAGTCCCCCACTTTAATCCTGTGACCGTGTCACACTCCCCCCTTTATCCCTATAACCATGTCCCAAACCATCACTTTATCCAGTTAACTGTGATCCACTCCCTAACTTTATCCCTGGAACCCGTGTCCCACTCCACCACTTTATCCCTGTAGCAGTGTACCACTGACCAACTTTATGCCTGTAACCGATTCCCAATCCCCCACTTCATTCCTGGAACCGTGTCCCACTCCCCAGCTTATCATTAAAATTGTGTCCCAATCTGCGACTTTATCCTTCGAACCATGACTCACTCCCACTTTTTATCCCTGTAACCATGTGCCACTTCCCCGCTTTATCCATGTGACCGTGTCGCACACCACCATTTTATCCCAGGAACCGTGTACCACATCCTGACTTCATCGCTGTAACTGTGCCCACTCCACCACTTTATCCTTGTATCCGTGTCCCACTGCCCCACTTTATCCCTGTAACTGTGTCCCACTCCCCCACTTTATCCCTGGAACCGTGTCAAACTCCTCTTTATCCATGGAACCGTGTACCACTCCCCCGCTGATTCCTGGAACCGTGTCCCTCTCCTTTGCTTCATCCCTGGAACTGTGTCCCACTCTCCCACGTATCCTTGGAACCGTTTTGCACTTCCTGAAGTTAGCCCTGTAACCGTGCCCCACTCCCCCACTTTGTCCCTTTAACCGTGAGCAACTTCCCAACTTTATCCCTGGAACCGCGTCCCACTCCCCAATTTTATCCTGGTAACAGTGTCCCACTACCCAAATTTATCCCTGGTATCGTGTCCCACACCCCAACTTTATCCTTGTAACATTGTGCCATTCCCCCACTTTTACCCTGTAAGCGTATCACACTCCCACACTTTATCCCTGTAACCGTATTCCAAATCTCCACTTTATCCCTGTGACCGTGTCACACTCCCCCACTTTATCTCTATAATCGTGTCCCAAACCACCACTTTATCCAGTTAACTGTGATCCACTCCCCAACTTTATCCCTGGAACCCGTGTCCCACTCCACCACTTTATCCCTGTAGCAGTGTACCACTGACCAACTTTATGCCTGTAACCGATTCCCAATCCCCCACTTCATTCCTGGAACCGTGTCCCACTCCCCAGCTTATCGTTAAAATTGTGTCCCAATCTGCGACTTTATCCTTCGAACCATGACTCACTCCCCCACTTTATCCCTGTAACCGTGTGCCACTTCCCCGCTTTATCCATGTGACCGTGTCGCACACCACCATTTTATCCCAGGAACCGTGGACCACATCCTGACTTTATCCCTGTAACTGTGCCCACTCCACCACTTTATCCTTGTATCCGTGTCCCACTCCCACACTTTATCCCTATAACTGTGTCCCACTCCCTCACTTTATCACTTTAACCATGTCCGTCTCCCCTGCTCGACCCTCTAATCGTGTCCCACTAACTCACTTTATCACATTAACCATTTCCCATTCCCCCATTTTGTCCCTGGATCCATGTCCCACTCCCCCGCATTATCCCCGTCAGCGTGAGCAGTCGGGGTGAGCATTCAGGGTAGAGCAGTCGGGGAGTGCATTCGGGGTGTGCAGTCATGGAGTGCAGTCGCGGTGTGCAGTCGGGATGTACAGTTGGGATGTGCAGTTGGGTTGTGCAGTTCTGTTGTGCAGTCAGGTTTAGCAGTCGTGGTGTGCAGTCATGGTGTGCAGCCGGTGTGTGCAGTCGGGGTGTGCAGTCGAGGTGTGCAGTCAGGTTTTGTAGTCGTGGTGTGCAATCGTGGTGTGCAGTCATGGTGAGCAGTTGGAGCGTGCAGTTGGGGTGTGCAGCCATGGTGTTCAATCAGGGTGAGCAGTCGGAGTGTGCAGATGGGATGTGCAGTCAGGGTGTGCAGTCGGTGTGTGCAGTCGGGGTTTGCAGTCATGGTGTGCAGTCTGGGTGTGCATTCGGTGTGTGCAGTCGGGGTGTGCAATCAGGATGTGCAGTCGGGGTTTGCAGTCATGGTGTGCAGTCTGGGTGTGCATTCGGTGTGTGGAGTCTGGGTGTGCAGGGAGATGTGATGTTGGGGTGTGTAGTCGGGCTGTGCAGTTGTGTTGTGCAGGCTGATGCGATGTTAGGGAGAGCTGTCGGGCTGCGCAGTCGGGAAGTTCAGTATGGGTGTGTAGTTACGGAGTGCAGTCAGGGTGTGCAGTCGGGGTGTGCAGTCAGGGTATACAGTTGGGGTGTGCTGTCAGGGTATACAGTTGGGGTGTGCTGTCAGGGTTTGCAGTCTGGGTGTGCAGTCAGAGTGTATAGTCGGGGTGGGCAGTCGTGGTGTGCAGTCGGGGTGTACAGTCGGGGTGTGCTGTCAGGGTTTGCAGTCTGGGTGTGCAGTCAGGGTGTACAGTCGTGGTGGGCAGTTGGGGTGTGCAGTCAGGGAGTGCAGACGGGGTGTGCAGTCAGGTTTTGCAGTTGTGGTGTGCAGTCGTGGTGTGCAGTCAGGTTTTGCAGTCGTGGTGTGCAGTCATGGTGTGCAATCAGGGTGTGCAGTCGGGGTGTGCAGTCAGGGTGTTCAGTCAGGGAGTGCAGTCGTGGAGTGCAGTCGTGGTGTGCAGTCAGGTTTTGCAGTTGTGGTGTGCAATCGTAGTGTGCAGTCGGAGAGTGTAGTTGGGGTGTGCAATCGGGGTGTGTAGTCATGGTGTGCAGTTGGGTTGTGCAGTTGGGATGAGCAGTCGGGATGTGCTGTTGCATTACGCAGTCATGGTGTGCAGTCTGGGTGTGCATTCTGTGTGTGCAGTCGAGGTTTGCAGTTAGGGTGATCAGTCAGGGTGTGCCGTCAGGGTAGAGCAGTCGGGTTGTGCATTTGGGTAGTGCAGACGGGGTGTGCAGTCAGGGTGTGCAGTCGGGGAGTGCAGTCGGGGTGTGCAGTTGGGGTGTGCAGTCGGGGTGTGCAGTCATGGTGTGCAGTTGGGGTATGCAGTCGGGGTGAGCAGTCGGGATGTGCCGTTGGGTTGTGCAGTCATGGTGTGCAGTTGTGGTGTGCAGTCGTGTTGTGCAGTCATGGTGTGCAGTTGGGTTGTGCAGTCGTGTTGTGTAGTCGGGGTGCGCAGTCGTGGTGTGCAGTCAGGATGTGCAGTCGGTGTGTGCAGTCAGGATATGCAGTCGGTGTGTGCAGTCGGGGTGTGCAGTCATGGTGTGCAGTCTAGGTGTGCAGTCTGGGTGTGCAGGGAGATGTGATGTTGGGGTGTGTAGTCGGGCTGTGCAGTTGTGTTGTGCAGGCTGATGCGATGTTAGGGAGAGCTGTCGGGCTGCGCAGTCTGGGAGTGCAGTATGGGTGTGTAGTTACGGAGTGCAGTCAGGGTGTGCAGTCAGGGTGAGCAGTCGGGGTGTGCAGTCAGGGTGTGCTGTCAGGGTTTGCAGACTGGGTGTGCAATCAGGGTGTATAGTCGAGGTGTACAGTCGGGGTGTGCTGTCAGGGTTTGCAGTCTGGGTGTGCAGTCAGGGTGTACAGTCGGCGTGGGCAGTTGGGGTGTGCAGTCAGGGAGTGCAGACGGGGTGTTCAGTCAGGTTTTGCAGTCGTGGTGTGCAGTCATGGTGTGCAGTCAGGTTTTGCAGTCGTGGTGTGCAGTCATGGTGTGCAATCAGGGTGTGCAGTTGGGGTGTGCAGTCAGGGTGTTCAGGTGGGGAGTGCAGTCGTGGAGTGCAGTCGTGGTGTGCAGTCAGGTTTTGCAGTCGTGGTGTGCAATCATAGTGTGCAGTCAGAGAGTGTAGTTGGGGTGTGCAATCAGGGTGTGTAGTCATGGCGTGCAGTTGGGTTGTGCAGTTGGGGTGAGCAGTCGGGATGTACTGTTGCGTTGCGCAGTCATGGTGTGCAGTCTGGGTGTGCATTCTGTGTGTGCAGTTGAGGTTTGCAGTTAGGGTGATCAGTCAGGGTGTGCCGTCAGGGTAAAGCAGTCGGGTTGTGCAGTCGGGTAGTGCAGACGGGGTGTGCAGTCGAATAGTGCAGTCAGGGTGTGCAGTCGGATAGTGCAGTCAGGGTGTGCAGTCGGGGTGTGCAGTCAGGGCGTACTGTCGGGGTGTGCAGTCAGGGCGTACTGTCGGGGTGTGCAGTCAGGTTTAGCAGTCGGGGTGTGTAGTCAGGTTGTGTTGTCAGGATGTGCAGTCAGGGTAAACGGTCAGGTTGTGCCTTCATGTTGAGCAGTCAGGGTTTGCAATTGGAGTGAGCAGTCGGTGTGTGCAGTCGGGGTGTGCAGTCGTGGTGTGCAGTCAGGGATAGCAGTCAGGGTGTGCACTCAGCGCGTGCAGTCAGGGTGTGCAGCCGTGGTGTGTAGTCGGGGTGAGCATCAAGGGTGTGCCATCAGTGTGAGCAGTCGGGATGTGCAATCGGGGTGCAGTCAAGGTGTGCAGTCGTGGTGAGCAGACTGGATTTGCAGTCAGGATGAGCAGTCGAGGTGTGCAGTCAGGGTGTACAGTCGGGGTGTACATTCAGGTTTAGCAGTCGGGGTGTGCAGTAAGGGTGTGCCATCAGGTTGTGCCTTCAGGTTGAGCAGTCGGGGTGGGCGGTCGGGGTGTGCATTCAGGGTGTGCAGTCGGTGTGTGCAGTCAGGGTGAGCAGTCAGGGTGAGCCGTCAGGGTGAGCAGTCGGAGAGTGCAGTCAGGGTGAGCAGTCGGGTGAGCAGTCAGGGTTTGCAGTCAGGGTGAGCCGTCAGGGCGAGTCGTCAGGGTGAGCAGTTGGGGTGGGCGGTCAGGGTGTGCATTTAGGGTGTGCAGTCAGTGCGTGCAGTCAGGGTGAGCAGTCAGGGTGTACAGTCGGGGTGTACAGTCAGGTTTAGCAGTCAGGGTGTGCAGTCAGGGTGTGCCGTCAGGTTGTGCCTTCAGGTTGAGCAGTCAGGGTGGGCGGTCGGGGTGTGCATTCAGGGTGTGCGGTCGGTGTGTGCAGTCAGGGTGAGCAGTCAGGGTGAGCCGTCAGGGTGAGCAGTCGGGGAGTGCAGTCGGGGTGAGCAGTCGGGTGTGTAGTCGAGGTGTGCAGTCAGGGTTTGCAGTCAGGGTGTGCAGTCAGGGTGAGCAGTCGGGGTGAGCAGTTGGGATGTGTAGTTGGGGTGTGTAGTCGGGGTGTGCAGTCGGTGTGTGGAGCCCTGGTGTGCTGCCGTGGTGTGCCGTCAGGGTGTGATGTCAGGGTGAGCAGTCGGGGTGAGCAGTTGGGGTGTACTGTCGGGCTGTGCAGTCGGGGTGTGCAGTCAGTGTGCGCAATCAGGGAGTGCAGTCAGGGTTAGCAGTTTGCGTGTGCAGTCGGGGTGAGCAGTCAGGGTGAGAATCCAGGGTGAGCAGTCAGGGTGTACAGTCGGGGTGTGCAGTCAGGGTTAGCAGTCTGGGTGTGCAGTCGGGTTGTGCATTCGTGGTGTGCAGTCAGGTTTTGCAGTCATGGTGTGCAGTTGGTGTGTGCAGTCGGGGTGTACAGTCAGGGTGTGCAGTTGGGGAGTGCAGTCGGGGTGTCCAGTTGGGCTGTGCAGTCAGATTTTGCAGTCGTGGTGTGCAATCATGGTGTGCAGTCGGAGTGTGCAGTTGGGGTATGCAGTCATTGTGTACAGCTGGGGTGTGCATTTGGTGTGCAGTCATGGTGTGCAGGGAGATGTGATGTTGGGGTGTGTAGTCGGGCTGTGCAGTCGGGTTGTGCAGTCGTGTTGTGCTGCCTGATGCGACGTTAGGGTGAGCTGTTGGGCTGTGCAGTCGGGGTGTGCAGTCGGGTAGTGCAGTCAGGGTGTGCAGTTGGGGTGTGCAGTTGGGGTGTGCAGTCAGGGTGTGCAGTCGGAGTGTGCAGTCAGCATGAGAAGTCAGAGTGTGCAGTCAGGGTGAGCAGTCGGGGTGCACAGTCAGGGTCTGCAGTTGGGGGGTACAGTCGGGGTGTACAGTCAGAGTGTGCAGTCGGGATGTGCAGTTGGGGTGAGCAGTTGGGATGTGCCGTTGGGATGTGCAGTCATGGTTTGCAGTTTGGGTGTGCATTCGGTGTGTGCAGTCAGGGTTTGCAGGGAGATGTGATGTTGGGATGTGTAGTCTAGGTGAGCAGTCAGGGTGAGAAGTCAGGGTGAGCAGTCAGGGTTTACAGTCGGGGTGTGCAGTCAGGGTGTGCAGTCAGGGTTAGCAGTCTGGGTGTGACGTCAGCGTGAGCAGTCTTAGTGGGCGGTCGTGGTGTGCAGTCAGGGTGTGCAATCAGGGTGTGCAGTTGGGGTGTGCAGTTGGGGTTATGCAGTCAGGGTGTGCAATCAGGGTGTGCAGTTGGGGTGTGCAGTTAGGGTGTGCAGTCAGGGTTTGCTATTGGGGTGTGTAGTGGAGGTGTGCATTCAGGGTGTGCAGTCGGGATGTGCAGTTGGGGTGAGCAGTCGGGATGTGCCGTTGGGTTGTGCAGTCATGGTGTGCAGTCTGGGTGTGCATTCGGTGTGTGCAGTCAGGGTTTGCAGGGAGATGTGATGTTGGGGTGTGTAGTCTGGGTGAGCAGTCGGGGTGTGAAGTAGTATTGTGCAGTCATGGTGTGCAGTCAGGGTGTGCAGTCGTGTTGTGCAGTTGGAGTGCGCAGTCGTGGTGTGCAGTCGGGGTGTGCAGTCTTGTTGCACAGTCGGGGTGTGCAAGTGGAGTGCAGTAATTGTGTCCAGTCGCTGTGTGCAGTCGCGGTGTGAAGTTGGGGTGTGCAGTCGCGATGTGCAGGCGTGGTGTGCAGTCAGGAATAGCAGTCAGGGTGTCCAGTAAGTGTGTGCATTTAGGGTGTGCAGCCGTGATGTGCAGTCGGGGTGATCAGTAAGGGTGTGACGTCAGGTTGAGCAGTCGGGGTGTGTAGTCAGGGTGTTCAGTCAGGGAGTGCCGCTGTGGTGTGCAGTCGGGGTGAGCAGTAAGGGTGTGATAGGAGGTTGAGCAGCCGGGGTGTGACGTCAGGGTGAGCAGTCAGGGTTAGCAGTCTGGGTGTGCAGTCGGGCTGAGCAGTCAGGGAGCGGGGTCAGGGTGAGAAGTGGCAGTGTGCAGTCGGGCTGTGCAGTCGAGTTGTGATGTCAGGGCTGCAGTCGGTCTGAGCAGTCAGGGACTGCAGTCGTTATGAGCAGTCAGGGACTGCAGTTGGTAGGAGCAGTCAGGGACTGCAGTCGGTATGACCAGTCAGGGTGAGCAGTCGGGCTGTAATGTCAGCGTCTGCAGTCGGTATGAGCAGTCAGCGTGTGCAGTCAGGGTGAGAAGTCAGAGTGTGCAGTCAGGGTGTACAGTCGGGGTTTAAAGTCGGGTGCACAGTCAGGGTTAGCAGTCTGGGTGTGCAGTTGGGGTGAGCAGTCAGAGTGTGATGTCAGGGTGAGCAGTCAGGGTGAGCAGTCGGGGTTTGCAGTCGGGCTGTGCAGTCGGGGTGTGCAGTCAGTGTGTGCAATCAGGAAGTGCAGTCAGGGTTTGCAGTCTGGGTGTGCAGTCGGGGTGTGCAGTCAGGGTTAGCAGTCTGGGTGTGACGTCAGCGTGAGCAGTCGGAGTGGGTGGTCGTGGTGTGCAGTCAGGGTGTGCAATCAGGGTGTGCAGTTGGGGTGTGCAGTCAGGGTGGGCAGGCGGGATGTGCAGTCGGGGTGAGCAGTCAGGATGTGCCGTTGGGTTGTGCAGTCATGGTGTGCAGTCTGGGTGTGCATTCGGTGTGTGCAGTCAGGGCTTGCAGGGAGATGTGATGTTGGGGTGTGTAGTCTGGATGAGCAGTCGGGGTGTGAAGTAGTGTTGTGCAGTCATGGTGTGCAGTCGTGTTGTGCAGTTGGAACGCGCAGCTGTGGTGTGCAGTCGGGGTGTGCAGTCGTGTTGCACAGTCGGGGTGTGCAAGTGGTGTGCAGTAAGTGTGTGTAGTCGGGTGGGCAGTCTTGGTGTGCAGTCAGGGTGTGCAGTCGGGGTGTGCAATCGCGGTGTGCAGTCGCGGTCTGCAGTCGGGGTGTGCAGTCGCGTTGTGCAGGCGTGGTGTGCAGTCGGGGTGTGCAGTAAGGGTGTGACGTCAGGTTGAGCAGTCGGGTGTGCAGGTAGGGTGTGCAGTCACGGTGTGCAATCGCGGTGTGCAGTCGGGGTGTGCAATCACGGTTTGCAGGCGTGGTGTGCAGTCAGGAATAGCAGTCATGGTGTGCAGTGAGTGTGTGCAGTCAGGGTGTGCAGCCGTGGTGTGCAGTCGGGGTGTGCAGTAAGGGTGTGGCGTCAGGTTGAGCAGTCGGGGTATGCAGTCAGGATGTGCAGTCAGGGAGTGCAGCTTTGGTGTGCAGTCAGGGTGAGCAGTAGGGTGTGACGTCAGGTTGAGTAGTCTGGGTGTGACGTCAGGGTGAGCAGTCAGTTTAACAGTCTGGGTGCGCAGTCGGGCTGAGCAGTCAGGGAGTGAGGTCAGGGTGAGAAGTGGCGGTGTGCAGTCGGGCTGTGCAGTCGGGTTGTGATGTCAGGGACTGCAGTCGGTATGAGCAGTCAGGGACTGCAGTCGGTATGAGCCGTCAGAGACTGCAGTCGGTATGAGCAGTCAGGGACTGCAGTCGGTATGAGCAGTCAGGGTCTGCAGTCGGTATGAACAGGCAGGGTGAGCAGTCGGGCTGTAATGTCAGCGTCTGCAGTCAGTATGAGCAGTCAGGGTGTGCAGTCAGGTTGAGAAGTCAGGGTGTGCAGTCAGGGTGTACAGTCGGGGTTTAAAGTCGGGGTGTACAGTCAGGGTTAGCAGTCTGGGTGTGCAGTTGGGGTGAGCAGTCAGGGTGTGATGTCAGGGTGAGCAGTCGGGGTGTGCAGTCGGGGTGTGCAGTCGTGGTGTGCAGTCGTGGTGTGCATTCAGGGATAGCAGTCAGGGTGTGCAGTCAGTGCGTGCAGTCAGGGTGTGCAGCCGTGTGTGTAGTCGGGGTGAGCATTAAGGGTGTGCCATCAGTGTGAGCAGTCGGGATGTGCAATCGGGGTGCAGTCAAGGTGTGCAGTCGTGGTGAGCAGACTGGGTTTGCAGTCGGGATGAGCAGTCGAGGTGTGCAGTCAGGGTGTACAGTCGGGGTGTGCAGCCGTGGTTTGCAGTTGGGTGAGCAGTAAGGTTGTGACGTCAGGGTGAGCAGTCAGGCTGTGCAGTCAGGGTGTGCAGTCGGTATGAGCAGTCGGGGTGTGCAGTCAGGGTGTGCAGTCAGGGTTTGCAGTCTGGGTGTACAGTCGGAGTGTGCAGTCAGGGTTAGCAGTCTGGGTTTGCAGTCAGGGTGATCAGTCAGGATGTGCTGTCAGGATGAGCAGTCTGAGTGGGCAGTTGTGGTGTGCAGTCGGTGTGTGCAGTTGGTGTATGCAGTCGGTGTTTGCAGTCAGGGTGAGCATTCGGGGTGTGCAGTAGGGGTGTGCAGTTGGGGTGTGCAGTCAGGGTGTGCAGTCGGGGTATGCATTCGTGGTGTGCAGTCAGGTTTTGCAGTCATGGTGTGCAATCGTGGTGTGCAGTAGGAGTGTGCAGTCGGGGTGTGCAGTCATGGTGTACAGCTGGGGTGTGCATTTGGTGTGTGCAGTCATGGTGTGCAGGGAGATGTGATGTTGGGGTGTGTAGTCGGGCTGTGCAGTCGGGTTGTGCAGTCGTGTTGTGCAGGCTGATGCGACGTTAGGGTGAGCTGTTGGGCTGTGCAGTCCGGGAGTGCAGTATGGGTGTGTAGTTACGGAGTGCAGTCAGGGTATGCAGTCGGGTAGTGCAGTCAGGGTGTGCAGTCGGGGTGTGCAGTCAGGGTGTGCAGTCATGGTGAGCAGTCGGAGTGTGCAGTCAGGATGTACAGACGGGGTGGGCTGTTGGGGCGTGCAGTCAGGGTGTGCAGTCAGGGTGTGCAGTCAGGTTTAGCAGTCGGGGTGTGCAGTCGGGGTGTGCAGTCATTGTTGTGCATTCAGGGTGTGCAGTCGGGGTGTGCAGTCACAGTGAACAGTCAGGTTATGCCTTCATGTTGAGCAGTCAGGGTTTGCAATCGGAGTGAGCAATCAGTGTGTGCAGTCAGGGTGTGCAATCGGGGTGCCGTCAGGGTTTGCATTCGTGGAGAGCAGTCTGGGTGTGCAGTCAGGGTGTGCAGTCAGTGTTAGCAGTCAGGGTGTGCAGTCGGGCTGTGCAGTCAGGCTGTGCAGTCGGGGTGTGCAATCAGTGAGTGCAGTCAGGGTTTGCAGTCGGAGTGCGCAGCCGTGGTGAGCAGTCGGGGTGTGCAGTCAGGGTGTGCAGTCATGGTGAGCAGTCGGAGTGTGCAGTCAGGATGTACAGACGGGGTGGGCTGTTGGGGCGTGCAGTCAGAGTGTACAGTCAGGGTGTGCAGTCAGGTTTAGCAGTCGGGGTGTGCAGTCGGGGTGTGCAGTCATTGTTGTGCATTCGGGGTGTGCAGTCGGGGTGTGCAGTCACAGTGAACAGTCAGGTTGTGCCTTCATGTTGAGCAGTCAGGGTTTGCATTCGGAGGGAGCAATCAGTGTGTGCAGTCAGGGTGTGCAGTCGTGGTGAGCAGTCAGAGCTTTTAGTCAGGGTGAGCAGTCAGGGTGTGCAATCGGGGTGCCGTCAGGGTTTGCATTCGTGGAGAGCAGTCTGGGTGTACAGTCAGGGTGTGCAGTCAGTGTTAGCAGTCAGGGTGTGCAGTCGGGCTGTGCAGTCAGGCTGTGCAGTCGGGGTGTGCAATCAGTGAGTGCAGTCAGGGTTTGCAGTCGGAGTGCGCAGCCATGGTGAGCAGTTGGGGTGTGCAGTCGGGGTGTGCAGTCAGGCTGTGCAGTCGGGGTGTGCAGTCGGGGTGTGCAGTCGGGGTGTGCAATCAGGGAGTGCAGTCAGGCTTTGCAGTCGGGGTGTGCAATCGGGGTGTGCAGTCGGGGTGTGCAGTCGGGTTGTGCAGTCATTGTTGTGCATTCGGGGTGTGCAGTCGTGTTGTGCAATTGGAGTGCACAGCCGTGGTGAGCAGTCGTGTTGTGCAGTCGGAGTGCACAGTTGTGGTGAGCAGTCGGGGTGTGTAGTCAGGGTGTGCAGTCTGGGATAGCAGTCAGGGTGTGCAGTCAGTGCGTGCAGTCAGTGTGAGCAGTCGGGGTGTGATGTCAGGGACTGCACTCGGTATGAGCAGTCAGGGACTGCAGTCGGTATGAGCAGTCAGGGACTGCACTCGGTATGAGCAGTCAGGGACTGCAGTCGGTATGAGCAGTCAGGGACTGCAGTCGGTATGAGCAGTCAGGGTGAGAAGTCAGGGTGTACAGTCAAGGTTAGCAGTCTGGGTGTGCAGTTGGGGTGAGCAGTCAGGGTGTGATGTCAGGGTGAGCAGTCAGGGTGTGCAGACAGGGTGTGCAGTCGTGGTGTGCAGTCAGGGATAGCAGTCAGGGTGTGCACTCAGCGCGTGCAGTCAGGGTGTGCAGCCGTGGTGTGTAGTCGGGGTGAACATTAAGGGTGTGCCATCAGTGTGAGCAGTCGGGATGTGCAATCGGGGTGCAGTCAGGGTGTGCAATCGTGGTGAGCAGACTGGGTTTGCAGGCAGGATGAGCAGTCGGGGTGAGCAGTCAGGATGTACAGTCGGGGTGTGCAGTCAGGTTTAGCAGTCGGGGTGTGCAGTCAGGGTGTGCCGTCAGGTTGTGCATTCAGGGTGAGCAGTCAGGGTGAGCCGTCAGGGTGAGCAGTTGGTGTGGGCGGTCAGGGTGTGCATTCAGGGTGTGCGGTGTGTGTGCAGTCAGGGTATGCAGTCGGGTAGTGCAGTCAGGGTCTGCAGTCAGGGTGTGCAGTCAGGGTGTGTAGTCGGGGTGTGCAATCGGGGTGCTCAGCCATGGTGTGCAGTCGGGATGTGTGGTCGGGGTGTGCAGTCGGTGTGTGCAGCCCTGGTGTGCCGTCAGTGTGCCGTCAGGGTGTGATGTCAGGGTGTGATGTCAGGGTGAGCAGTCGGTGTGTGCAGTCGGGCTGTGCAATCGGGGTTTGCAGTCAGTGTGCTCAATCAGGGAGTGCAGTCAGGGTTAGCAGTCTGGGTGTGCAGTCGGGGTGAGCAGTCAGGGTGAGCAGTCGGGGTGAGAAGTCAGGGTGAGCAGTCAGGGTTTACAGTCGGGGTGTGCAGTCGGGGTGTGCAATCGCGGTGTGCAGGCATGGTGTGCAGTCAGGAATAGCAGTCAGGGTGTGCAGCCGTGCTGTGTAGTTGGGGTGAGCAGTAAGGGTGTGCAGTCAGGGTGTGCAGTCAGGTTTAGCAGTCGGGGTGTTCACTCAGGGTGTGCAGTAAGTTTGAGCAGTCAGGTTGTTTCCATCAGGTTGAGCAGTTGGGGTGGGCGGTCAGGGTGTGCATTCAGGGTGAGCAGTCGGGGTGTGCAGTCAGAGTGGGCAGTCGTGGTGTGCAGTTAGGGTGTGCAGTCTAAGTCATCAGTCGGGGTGTGCAGTAATCGTGTGCAGTCTACGATGGCAGTCAGGGTGAGCAGTCAGTGTGTGCATTCAGGGTGTGAAGCTGGGTTTGCAGTCAGGTTGTGCAGTTGGTTTGTGCAGCAGTGGTGTGCAGACAGTGAGAGCAGTCAGGTTGAGAAGTAGGCGTGTGCAGTCAGGGTCTGCAGTCGGTATGAGCAGTCAAGAACTGCAGTCAGGGTGAGAAGTCAGATTGAGCAGTCAGGGTGTACAGTCGGGGTGTGCAGTCAGGGTTAGCAGTCTGGGTGTGCCGTCAGGGTGTGCAGTCGGGATGTGCAGTCGGGTTGAGCAGGCGGGATGTGCCGTTGGGTTGTGCAGTCATGGAGTGCAGTCTGGGTGTGCATTCGATGTGTGCAGTCAGGTTTTGGAGGGAGATGTGATGTTAGGGTGTGTAATCGGGGTGAGCAGTCGGGGTGTGCAGTCGTGTTGTGCAGTTGGAGTGCGCAGCCGTGGTGTGCAGTCGGGGTGTGCAGTCGGGGTGTGCAGTCGGGGTGAGCAGTCGTGGTGTGCAGTCGTGGTGTGCAGTCGGGGTGTGCAGTCGGGGTGTGCAGTCAGGGTGTGCAGTCAGGGTATGCAGTCAGTGCGTGCAGTCAGGGTGTGCAGCGGTGGTATGTAGTCGGGGTGAGCAGTAAGGGTGTGCCATCAGTGTGAGCAGTCGGGATGTGCAATCGGGGTGCAATCAAGGTTTGCAATCAGGGTGAGCAGTCATGGTGTGCAGTCGTGATGAGCATACTGGGTTTGCAGTCAGGGTGTACAGTCGGGGTGTGCAGACAGGTTTAGCAGTCGGGGTGTGCAGTCAAGTTTAGCAGTCGGGGTGTGCAGTCAAGTTTAGCAGTCAGGGTGAACAGTCAAGTTGTGCCTTCACGTTGAGCAGTCGGGGTGGACAGTCGGGGTGTGCATTCAGGGCGTGCAGTCGGTGTGTACAGTCAGGGTTTGCAGTCAGGGTGAGCAGTCAGGGTGAGCCGTCAGGGTGAGCATTCGGAGTGCAGTCGGGGTGAGCAGTCAGGGTGTGCAAACAGGGTTTGCAGTCAGGGTGTGCAGTCGGGTAGTTCAGTCAGGGTGTGCAGTCAGGGTGTGTAGTCGGGGTGTGCAATCGGGGTATGCAGCCGTGGTGTGCAGTCGGGGTGTGCAGTAGGGGTGTGCAGTCAGTGTGTGCATCCGTGGTGTGTAGTTGGGGTGTCCAGTCGTGTTGTGCAGTCGGGGTGTGCAGTCGGTGTGCGCAATCAGGGAGTGCAGTCAGGGTTAACAGTCGGGGTGAGCGGTCGGGGTGAGCAGTCAGGGTGTGACGTCAAAGTGAGCAGTAGGAGTGGGCAGTCATGGTGTTGCAGTTGGGGTGAGCAGTCAGGGCGTGATGTTAGGGTGAGCAGTCGGGGTGTGCAGACAATATCTGCAGTCGGTATGAGCAGTCGCGGTGTGCACTCAGGGTGAGAAGTCAGGGTGTGACGTCAGGGTGAGTAGTTGGAGTGGGCGGTCGTGGTGTGCAGTCTGCTTGTGCAATCGGGGAGTACAGTTGGGGTGTGCAGTTGGGCTTGTGCAGTCAGGGTTTGCAATTGGGGTGTGCAGTGGGGGTGTGACATCAGGGTGAGCAGTCGGAGTGGGCGGTCATGGTGTCAGTTGGGGTGTGCAGTTGGTGTTGTGCAGTCAGGGTTTGCAATTGGGGTGTGCAATGGGGGTGTGCAGTCAGGGTGTGCAGTCGGGATGTGCAGTTGGGTTGAACAGTCGGGATGTGCCGTTGGGTTGTGCAGTCTGGGTGTGCAGTCGGTGTGTGCAGTCAGGGTTTCCAGGGAGATGTGATGTTGGGGTGTGTAGTCTAGGTGAGCAGTCGAGGTGTTAACTATTGTTGTGCAGTCATGGTGTGCAGTCGGTGTGTGCAGTCGTGTTTTGCAGTCGGAGTGTGCAGCCGTGCTGTGCAGTCGGGGTGTGCAGTCGGGTTGTGCAGTCAGGCTGTGCAGTCAGGGTGTGCAGTCGGGGTGTGCAGTCGGGTTGTGCAGTCGGAGTGTGCAGTCGGAGTGTGCAGTCGGGGTGTGCAGTCAGGGTGTGCAGTCGGGGTGTGCAGTCAGGGTGTGCAGTCGGGGTGTGCAGTCGGGTTGTGCAGTCAGGCTGTGCAGTCAGGGTGTGCAGTCGGGGTGTGCAATCAGGGAGTGCAGTCAGGGTTTGCAGTCGGGGTGTGCAGTCGGGGTGTGCAGTCGGGGTGTGCATTCATTGTTGTGCATTCGGGGTGTGCAGTCATTGTTGTGCATTCGGGGTGTGCAATTGGGGTGTGCAGTCGTGGTGTGCAATTATTGTTGTGCATTTGGGGTGTGCAGTCGGCGTTTGCTGTCATGGTGTGCAGTCGGGTTGTGTAGTCAGGGTGTGCAGTCTGGGATAGCAGTCAGGGTGTGCAGTCAGTGCGTGCAGTCAGGGTGTGCAGTCGGGGTGTGCAGTTGGTTTGTGCAGCCGTGGTGTGCAGTCATGGAGAGCAGTCAGTGTGAGCAGTCGGGGTGTGATGTCAAGGACTGCACTCGGTATGAGCAGTCAGGGACTTCAGTCGGTATGAACAGTCAGGGACTGCACTCGGTATGAGCCGTCAGGGACTGCAGTCGGTATGAGCAGTCAGGGACTGCAGTCGGTATGAGCAGTCAGGAACTGCAGTCGGTATGAGCTGTCAGGGACTGCAGTCGGTATGAGCAGTCATGGTGAGCAGTCAGGGTGAGAAGTCAGGGTGTACAGTCAGGGTTAGCAGTCTGGGTGTGTAGTTGGGGTGAGCAGTCAGGGTGTGATGGCAGGGTGAGCAGTTGGTGTGGGCAGTCAGGATGTGCATTCAGGGTGTGCAGTCAGTGTGTGCAGTCAGGGTGTGCAGACAGTGTGTGCAGTCAGGGTGAGCAGTCAGGGTGAGCCGTCAGGGTGAGCAGTTGGTGTGAGCGGTCAGGGTGTGCAGTCAGGGTTTGCAGTTAGGGTGTGCAGTTGAGTAGTGCAGTCATGGTGTGCAGTCAGGGTGTGTAGACGAGGTGTGCAATCGGGGTACGCAGCCGTGGTGCGCAGTCGGGGTGTGCAGTCAGTGTGTGCATCCGTGGTGTGCAGTTGGGGTGTGAGTCGGGTTGTGCAGTCATAGTGTGCAGTCGGGGCGTGCAGGCGGTTTGTGCAGTCAGGGTTTGCAGTCAGGCTTTGCATCAGGGTGAGCTGTCAGGGTGAGCATTCGGAGTACAGTCGGAGTGAGCAGTAGGTGTGTGCAGTCAGGGTTTGCAGTCAGGCTTTGCGTCAGGGTGAGCCGTCAGGGTGAGCATTCGGAGTGCAGTCGGGGTGTGCAGTCGGTGTGTGGAGTCAGGGTTTGCAGTCAGGCTTTGCGTCATGGTGAGCCGTCAGGGTGAGCATTCGGAGTGCAGTCAGGGTGTGCAGTCTGGTAGTGCAGTCAGGGTGTGCAGTCGGCGTGTGTAGTTGGGGTGTGCAATCGGGGTACGCATCCGTGGTGTGCAGTTGGGGTGTGAGTCGGGTTGTGCTGTTGGGGTGTGCAGTCGGTGTGCCCGATCAGGGAGTGCAGTCAGGGTTAACAGTCGGGGTTTGCAGTCGGGGTGAGCAGTCAGGGTGTGACATCAGGGTGAGCAGTAGGAGTGGGCAGTCATGGTGTGCAGTCAGGGTGTGTAGTCAGGGTGAGCAATCGGGGTGTGCAGTTGGGGTGAACAGTCAGGGTGAGCAGTCGGGGTGAGCAGTCAGGGTTTGCAGTCGGTATGAGCAGTCAGGGTTAGCAGTCTGGGTGTGCACTCGGGGTGAGCAGTCGTGGTTTGATGTCAGGGTGAGCAGTCGGGGTTTGCAGTCAGGGTCTGCAGTCGGTATGCATAGTCGTGGTGTGCAGTCAGGGTGAGAAGTCAGGGTGTGCCGTCAGGATGAGCAGTTGGAAAGCGTGGTCATGGTGTGCAGTCAGGGTGTGCAAACGGGGTGTGCAGTTGGGGTGTGCAGTTGGGATGTGCAGTCAGGGTTTGCAATCGTCGTGTGCAGCTGGGGTGTGCAGTCGGGGTGTGCAGTTGTGGTGAGCAGTCGGGATGTGCTGTTGGGTTGTGCAGTCATGGTGTGCAGACAGGGAGAGCAGTCAGTGTGAGCAGTCGGCGTGTGCAGTCAGGGTCTGCAGTCGGAATGAGCAGTCAAGATCTGCAGTCGGTATGAGCAGTCCGGGTGTGCAGTCAGGGTGAGAAGTCAGGGTGTGCAGTCAGGGTGTACAGTCAGGGTGTGCAGTCAGGGTCAGCAGTCTGGGTTTGCAGTTAGGGTGTGCAGTCGAGTAGTGCAGTCAGGGTGTGCAGTCACGGTGTGTAGTCGGTGTGTGCAATCGGGGTACACAGCCGTGGTGTGCAGTCGGGGTGTGCCGTCAGTGTGTGCATCTGTGGTGTGCAGTTGGGGTGTGAGTCGGGTTGTGCAGTCGCTGTGTGCAGTCGGGGCGCGCAGTCGGTGTGTGCAGTCAGGGTTTGCAGTCAGGCTTTGCGTCAGGGTGAGCCGTCAGGGTGAGCATTCGGAGTGCAGTCGGTGTGAGCAGTAGGTGTGTGCAGTCAGGGTTTGCAGTCAGGGTGTGCAGTCGGGTAGTGCAGTCGGGGTGAGCCATCAGGGTGTGACTTCAGGGTGAGCAGTAGGAGTGGGCAGTCATGGTGTGCAGTCAGGGTGTGCAATCGGGGTGTGCAGTTGGGGTGAGCAGTTGGGGTGTGCAGTTGGGGTGTGCAGTTGGGGTGTGCAGTCGGGGTGTGCAGTTGGGTTGTGCAGTCATGGTGTGCAGTCTGGGTGTGCAGTCTGGGTGTGCAGTCTGGGTGTGCATTCGGTGTGTGCAGCCAGGTTTTGGAGGGAGATGTGATGTTGGAGTGTGTAATCGGGGTGAGCAGTCGGGGTATGAAGTAATGTTGTGCAGTCATGGTGTGCAGTCGATGTGTGCAGTTGTGTTTTGCAGTCGGAGTGCGCAGCTGTGCTGTGCAGTCGGGGTGTGCAGTCGGGGTGTGCAGTTGGGGTGTGCAGTCGGGGTGTGCAGTCAGGGATAGTAGTCAGGGTGTGCAGTCAGGGTGTGCAGTCAGTGCGTGCAGTCAGGGTGCAACGGTGGTATGTAGTCGGGGTGAGCAGTAAGGGCGTGCCATCAGTGTGAGCAGTCGGGATGTGCAATCGGGGTGCAATCAAGGTTTGCAGTCAGGGTGAGCAGTCATGGTGTGCAGTCGTGGTGAGCGGACTGGGTTTGCAGTCAGGGTGTACAGTCGGGGTGTGCAGACAGGTTTAGCAGTCGGGGTGTGCAGTCAAGTTTAGCAGTCAGGGTGAACAGTCAAGTTGTGCCTTCACGTTGAGCAGTCGGGGTGGACAGTCGGGGTGTGCATTCAGGGCGTGCAGTCGGTGTGTACAGTCAGGGTTTGCAGTCAGGGTGAGCAGTCAGGGTGTGCAATCGGGGTGCGCAGTCGGGGTGCGCAGTCAGGGTGCGCAGTCAGTGTGCGCAGTCAGGGTGTTCAGTCAGGGTGTTCAGTCAGTGTGCGCAGACAGGGTGTGAAGCCTTGGTGTACAGTCGGTGTGTGCAGTCAGTTTGTGCAGTCGGTGTGTGCAGTCAGAGTGGGCAGCCGTGGTGTGCAGTCAGTGAGAGCAGTCGAGGTGTGCAGTACGGTGAGAAGTCAGGGTGTGCAGTCAGGGTGTGCAGTCAGTGTGTGCAGTCTGGTAGTGCAGTCAGGGTGTGCAGTCGGGGTGTGTAGTCGGGGTGTGCAATCGGGGTACGCAGCCATGGTGTGCAGTCGGGGTGTGCAGTCAGTGTGTGCATCTGTGGTGTGCAGTTGGGGTGTTCGTCGTGTTGTGCTGTTGGGGTGTGCATTCAGGGAGTGCAGTCAGGGTTAACAGTCGGGGTTTGCAGTCGGGGTGAGCAGTCAGGGTGTGTCATCAGGGTGAGCAGTAGGAGTGGGCAGTCATGGTGTGCAATCAGGGTGTGCAGTCAGGGTGTGCAATCGGGGTGTGCCGTTGGGGTGAGCAGTCAGGGCGTGATGTCAGGGTGAGCAGTCGGGGTGAGCAGTCAGGGTGTGCAGTCGGTATGAGCTGTCGTGGTGTGCAGTCAGGGTGAGAAATCCGGGTGTGCAGTTAGGGTGTACAGTCAGGGTGTACAGTCGGGGTGTGCAGTCAGGGTTAGCAGTCAGGGTTAGCAGTCTGGGTGTGCAATCGGGGTGAGCAGTTAGGATGTGATGCCAGGGTGAGCAGTCGGGGTGTGCAGTCAGGGTGAGAAGTCAGTGTGAGCAGTCTCGGTGTGCAGTCAGGCTGAGCAGTCAGGGTGTGCCGTCAGGATGAGCAGTTGGAAAGGGTGGTCATGGTGTGCAGTCAGGGTGTGCAGTCGGGGTTTGCAGTCGGGGTGAGCCGTCAGGATGTGACTTCAGGGTGAGCAGTAGGAGTGGGCAGTCATGGTGTGCAGTCAGGGTGTGCAATCGGGGTGTGCAGTTGGGGTGAGCAGTTGGGGTGTACAGTTGGGGTGCGCAGTTGGGGTGTGCAGTCGGGGTGTGCAGTTGGGTTGTGCAGTCATGGTGTGCAGTCTGGGTGTGCAGTCGGTGTGTGCAGTCGTGTTTTGCAGTCGGAGTGCGCAGCTGTGCTGTGCAGTCGGGGTGTGCAGTCGGGGTGTGCAGTCGGGGTGTGCAGTCGGGGTGTGCAGTCGGGGTGAGCAGTCAGGGATAGTAGTCAGCGTGTGCAGTCAGTGCGTGCAGTCAGGGTGTGCAACGGTGGTATGCAGTCGGGGTGAGCAGTAAGGGTGTGCCATCAGTGTGAGCAGTCGGGATGTGCAATCGGGGTGCAATCAAGGTTTGCAATCAGAGTGAGCAGTCGGTTTGTGCCGTCAGGGTGTGCTTACGTGGTGAGCAGACTGGGTTTGCAGTCAGGATGAGCAGTCGAGGTGTGAAGTCAGGGTGTACAGTCGGGGTGTGCAGTCAGGTTTAGCAGTCAGGGTGAACAGTCAGGTTGTGCCTTCAGGTTGAGCAGTCGGGGTGGGCGGTCGGGGTGTGCAGTCAGGGTTTGCAATCATGGTGAGCAGTCAGGGTGAGCATTCGGAGTGCAGTCGGGGTGATCAGTCGGGGTGTGCAGTCAGGGTGTGCAGTCAGGGTGTGCAGTCAGTGTGTGCAGTCTGGTAGTGCAGTCAGGGTGTGCAGTCGGGGTGTGTAGTCGGGGTGTGCAATCGGGGTACGCAGCCATAGTGTGCAGTCGGGGTGTGCAGTCAGTGTGTGCATCTGTGGTGTGCAGTTGGGGTATGAGTCAGGTTGTGCTGTTGGGGTGTGCAGTCGGTGTGCGCAATCAGGGAGTGCAGTCAGGGTTAACAGTCGGGGTTTGCAGTCGGGGTGAGCAGTCAGGGTGTGACATCAGGGTGAGCAGTAGGAGTGGGCAGTCATGGTGTGCAATCAGGGTGTGCAATCGGGGTGTGCCGTTGGGGTGAGCAGTCAGGGCGTGATGTCAGGGTGAGCAGTCAGGGTGAGCAGTCAGGGTGTGCAGTCGGTATGAGCAGTCACGGTGTGTAGTCAGGGTGAGAAATCCGGGTGTGCAGTCAGGGTGTACAGTCGGGGTGTACAGTCGGGGTGTGCAGTCAGGGTTAGCAGTCTGGGTGTGCACTCGGGGTGAGCAGTTAGGGTGTGATGCCAGGGTGAGCAGTCGGGGTGTGCAGTCAGGGTCTGCAGTCGGTATGCACAGTCGGGGTGTGCAGTCAGGGTGTGAAGTCAGTGTGAGCAGTCTCGGTGTGCAGTCAGGCTGAGCAGTCAGGGTGTGCCGTCAGGATGAGCAGTTGGAAAGGGTGGTCATGGTGTGCAGTCAGAGTGTGCAAACGGGACGTGCAGTTGGGGTGTGCAGTTGGGATGTGCAGTCAGGGTGTGCAATCGTCGTGTGCAGTCAGGGTGTGCAGTCGGGGTGTGCAGTTGTGGTGAGCAGTCGGGATGTGTCGTTGGTTTGTGCAGTCATGGTGAGCAGACAGGGAGAGCAGTCAGATTGAGCAGTCGGCGTGAGCAGTCAGGGTCTGCAGTCGGAATGAGCAGTCAAGATCTGCAGTCGGTATGAGCAGTCCGGGTGTGCAGTCAGGGTGAGAAGTCAGGGTGTGCAGTCAGGATGAGAAGTTAGGGGGAGCAGTCAGGGTGTACAGTCGGGGTGTGCAGTCAGGGTCAGCAGTCTGTGTGTGCCGTCAGGGTGAGCAGTTGGAGTGGGCGGTCGTGGTGTGCAGTCAGGGTGTGCAATTGGTGTGTGCTATCAGGTTTTGGAGGGAGATGTGATGTTGGGGTGTGTAATCGGGGTGAGCAGTCGGGATGTGAAGTAGTGTTGTGCAGTCATGGTGTGCAGTCGGTGTGTGCAGTCGTGTTGTGCAGTCATGGTGTCCAGTCAGTGTGCGCAGCCGTGCTGTGCAGTCGGGGTGTGCAGTCCGGGTGTGCAGCCGTGGTGTGCAGTCGGGGTGTACAGTCGGAGTGTGCAGTCAGGGATAGCAGTCAGGGTGTGCAGTCAGGGCGTGCAGTCAGGGTGTGCAGCGGTGGTATGTAGTTGGGGTGAGCAGTAAGGGTGTGCCATCAGTGTGAACAGTCGGGATGTGCAGTCAGGGTGTGCAGTCGTGGTGAGCAGACTGGGTTTGCAGTCAGGGTGAGCAGTCGAGGTGTGCAGTCAGGGTGTACAGTCGGGGTGTTCAGACAGGTTTAGCATTCGGGGTGTGCAGTCAGGTTTAGCAGTCAGGGTGAACAGTCAGGTTGTGCCTTCACGTTGAGCAGTTGGGGTGGGCGGTCGGGGTGTGCATTCAGGGCGTGCAGTCGGTGTGTGTAGTCAGGGTTTGCAGTCAGGGTGAGCAGTCAGGGTGAGCCGTCAGAGTGAGCAGTCGGGGTGTGCAGTCAGGGTTTGCAGTCAGGGTGTGCAGTCGGGTAGTGCAGTCAGGGCGTGCAGTCAGGGTGTGTAGTCTAGGTGTGCAATCGGGGTACGCAGCCGTGGTGTGCAGTCGGGGTGTGCAGTCAGTGTGTGCATCCGTGGTGTGTAGTTGGGGTGTGAGTCGGTTTGTGCAGTCGGGGTGTGCAGTCGGTGTGCGCAATCAGGGAGTGCAGTCAGGGTTAACAGTCGGGTTTTGCAGTCGGGGTGAGCTGTCAGGGTGTGACGTCAGGGTGAGCAGTAGGAGTGGGCAGTCATGGTGTGCAGTCAGTGTGTGCAATCAGGGTGTGCAATAGCGTGGGCAGTTGGGGTGAGCAGTCAGGGCGTGATGTCAGGGTGAGCAGTCGGGGTGAGCAGTCAGGGTGTACAGTCGGGGTGTGCAGTCAGGGTTAGGAGTCTGGGTGTGCACTCGGGGTGAGCAGTCAGGGTGTGATGTCAGGGTGAGCAGTCGGGGTGTGCAGTCAGGGTCTGCAGTCGTTATGTGCAGTCGGGGTGTGCAGTCAGGGTGAGAAGTCAGGGTGAGCAGTCTCGGTGTGCAGTCAGGGTGAACAGTCAGGGTGTGCCGTCAGGATGAGCTGTTGGAATGGGTGGTCATGGTGTGCAGTCAGGGTGTGCAAACGGGGTGTGCAGTTGGGGTGTGCAGTCATGGTGTGCAGTCTGCGTGTGCATTCGGTGTGTCCATTCGGTGTGTGCAGTCAGGGTTTGCAGGGAGATGTGATGTTGGGGTGTGTAGTCTGGGTGAGCAGTCAGGGTGTGCAGTGGTGTTGTGCAGTCATGGTGTGCATTCATGTTGTGCAGCCGTGGTGTGCAGTCAGGGTGTGCAGTCAGGGATAGCAGTCGGTTTGTGCAGCCGTGGTGTGTAGTCAGGGTGAGCAGTCAGTTTGAGCAGTCAGGGTGTGAGCCGTGGTGTGCAGTCGGGGTGTGCAGATGGTTTGTGCAGCCGTGGTGTGCAGACAGTGAGAGCAGTCAGTGTGAGCAGTCGGTGTGTGCAGTCAGGGGGTGCAGTCGGAATGAGCAGTCAAGATCTGCAGTCGGTATGAGCAGTCGGGGTGTGCAGTTAGGGTGAGAAGTCAAGGTTTGCGGTCAGGGTCTGCAGTCGGTATGAGCAGTCAGGGTGTGCAGTCTGGGTGAGAAGTTAGGGTGAGCAGTTAGGGTTAGCAGTCTGGGTGTGCCGTCAGGGTGAGCAGTCGGAGTGGGCGATCGTGGTGTGCAGTCAGGGTGTGCAATCGGGGTGCGCAGTCAGGGTGTGCAGTTGGGTTGTGCAATCATGGTGTGCAGTCTGGGTGTGCATTCGGTGTATGCAGTCAGGTTTTGGAGGGAGATGTGATGTTGGGGTTTGTAATCGGGGTGAGCAGTCGGGGTATGAAGTAGTGTTGTGCAGTCATGGTGTGCAGTTGCTGTTGTGCTGTCGGAGTGCGGAGCCATGCTGTGCAGTCGGGGGTGTGCAGTCCGGGTGTGCAGCCATGGTGTGCAGTCGGGGTGTGCAATCGGTGTGTGCAGTTGCAGTGTGCAGTCAGAGATAGCAGTCAGGGAGTGCATTCAGGGTGTGCAGTCGTGCTGTGCAGCGGTGGTACGTAGTCGGGGTGAGCAGTAAGGGTGTGCCATCATTGTGAGCAGTCGGGATGTGCAATCGGGGTGCAATCAAGGTTTGCAATCAGAGTGAGCAGTCGGTTTCTGCATTCAGGGTGAACAGTCGTGGTGAGCAGACTGGGGTTGCAGTCAGGGTGAGCAGTCGAGGTGTGCAGTCAGGGTGTACAGTCGGGGTGTGCAGTCAGGTTTAGCAGTCAGGTTGAACAGTCAGGTTGTGCCTTCAGGTTGAGCAGTCGGGTGTGCAGTCGACGTGTGCAGTCAGCGTTTGCAGTCAGGGTGAGCAGTCAGTGTGAGCCGTCAGGGTGAGCATTCAGAGTGCAGTCGGGGTGAGCAGTCGGGGTTTGCAGTCAGGGTTTGCAGTTAGGGTGTGCAGTCGAGTAGTGCAGTCAGGGTGTGCAGTCACGGTGTGTAGTCGGGGTGTTCAATCGGGGTACACAGCCGTGGTGTGCAGTCGGGGTGTGCCGTCAGTGTGTGCATCTGTGGTGTGCAGTTGGGGTGTGAGTCGGGTTGTGCAGTCGCTGTGTGCAGTCGGGGCGCGCAGTCGGTGTGTGCAGTCAGGGTTTGCAGCCGTGGTGTGCAGTCAGGGTGTGCAGTCGGGGTGAGCAGTCAGTGTGAGCCTTCAGGGTGAGCAGTCAGAGTGCAGTCGGGGTGAGCAGTTAGGGTGTGCAGTCGAGTAGTGCAGTCAGGGTGTGCAGTCAGGGTACACAGCCGTGGTGTGCAGTCGGGGTGTGCTGTCAGTGTGTGCATCCGTGGTGTGCATTTGGAGTGTGAGTCGGGTTGTGCAGTCGGGGTTTGCAGTCAGGGTGAGACGTCAGGGTGTACAGCCGGGGTGTACAGTCAGGGTCTGCAGTCGGTATGAGCAGTCGGGGTGTGCAGTCAGGGTGAGAAGTCAGGGTGAGCAGTCTCGGTGTACAGTCAGGGTCTGCAGTCGGTATGAGCAGTCGGGGTGTGCAGTCAGGGTGAGTAGTCAGGGTGTGCCGTCAGGGTGAGCAGTTGGAAAGGGTGGTCGTGGTGTGCAGTCAGGGTGTGCAAACGGAGTGTGCAGTTAGGGTGTGCAGTTGGGGTGTGCAGTTGGGGTGTGCAGTCAGGGTGTGCAATCGTGGTGTGCAGTCGGAGTGCGCAGCTGTGCTGTGCAGTCGGGGTGTGCAGTCGGGGTGTGCAGTCGTGGTGTGCAGTCAGGGATAGCAGTCAGGGTGTACAGTCAGTGCGTGCAGTCAGGGTGTGCAGCGGTGGTATGTAGTTGGGGTGAGCAGTAAGGGTGTGCCATCAGTGTGAGCAGTCGGGATGTGCAATCGGGGTGCAATCAAGGTTTGTGCAGTCGGGGTGAGCAGTCAGAGTGTGACGTCAGGGTGAGCAGTAGGATTGGGCTGTCATGGTGTGCAGTCAGGGTGTGCAATCGGGGTGTGCAGTGGGGGTGTGCAGTGGGGGTGTGCAATCGGGGTGTGCAGTGGGGGTGTGCAGTCAGGGTGTGCAATCTGGATAAGCCAATGGGTTGTGCAGTCTGGGTTTGCATTCATTGTGTGCAGTCAGGTTTGCGGGGAGAAGTGATGTTGGGGTGTGTAGTCTGTGTGAGCAGTCGGGGTATGAAGTAGTGTTGTGCAGTCATGGTGTGCAGTCTTGGTGTGTAGTTGTGTTGTGCATTCGGAGTGCGCAGCCGTGGTGTGCAGTCGGAGTGTGCAGTCGTGCAGTGCAGTCGGGGTGTGCAGTCGGTGTGTGCAGTGCGTGCAGTAGTGGTGTGCAGTCGTGTTGCGCATTCGGGGTGTGCAGTCGGAGTGGGCGGTCGTGGTGTGCAGTTACGGTGTGCAGTTGGTGTGTGCTGTCCAAGTGGTCAGTCAGGGTGTGCAGTCGCGGTGTGCAATCGGGATGTTCAGTCGGGGTGTGCAGTTGGTGTGTGCAGTCAGAGTGTGCTGCCATAGTGTGCAGTCAGGGAGAGCAGACAGGGAGAGCAGTCAGTGTGTGCAGTAAGTGTGTGCAGTCAGGTTGTCCAGCCGTGTTTTGCAGTCAGGGTGTGACGTCAGGGTGAGCAGTCAGGGTGTGCAGTCGTGCTGTGCATTCGGAGTGTGCAATCAGGGAGTGCAGTCAGGGTTTGCAGTCAGGATGTGCAGTCGGGGAGTGCAGTCAGGTTGAGCAGTCAGGGTTAACAGTCGGGGTTTGCAGTCGGGGTGAGCAGTCAGAGTGTGACGTCAGGGTGAGCAGTAGGATTGGGCAGTCATGGTGTGCAGTCAGGGTGCGCAGCCGTGGTGTGCAGTCAGGGTGTGCAGTAAGTGTGTGCAGTCAGGGTGTGCAGTCAGGGTGTGCATTCAGGGTGTGATGTCAGGGTAAGCAATCGGGGTGTGCAGTCGGTATGAGCAGTTGCGGTGTGCAGTCAGGGTGAGAAGTCGCGGTGTGCAGTCAGGGTGTACAGTCGGGGTGTACAGTCGGGGTGTATAGTCGGGGTGTATAGTCGGGGTGTGCAGTCAGGGTGTACAGTCAGGGTTAGCAGTCTGGGTGTGCAGTCAGGGTGAGAAGTCAGGGTGAGCAGTCTTGGTGTGCAGTCAGGGTGAACAGTCAGGGTGTGCCGTCAGGATGAGCTGTTGGAAAGGTGGTCGTGGTGTGCAAACGGGTTGTGCAGTTGGGGTGAGCAGTTGGGGTGTGCAGTCAGGGTTTGCAATTGTGATGTGCAGTTGGGGTGAGCAGTCGGGATGTGCCACTGGGTTGTGCAGTCATGGTTGCAGTCAGGGTGTGCAGTAAGTGTGTGCAGTCAGGGTGTGCGGTCAGGGTGTGCAGTCAGGGTGTGATGTCAGGGTAAGCAATCGGGGTGTGCAGTCAGGGTGTGCAGTCGGTATGAGCAGTCGGGGTGTGCAGTCGGGGTGTTCAGTCAGTGTGTGCAGTCAGCGTGTGCAGCCGTGGTGTGCAGTCGGGATGTGCAGCCGTTGTGTGCAGTCGGGGTGTGCAGTCGGGGTGTGCAGTCGGGGTGTGCAGTCGGGGTGTGCAGTCAGGGTGTGACGTCAGGGTGAGCATTCGGGGTGTGCCGTCGGGGTGTGCAGTCAGCGTGTGCAGCCGTGGTGAGCAGTCGGGGTGTGCAGTTGGGGTGTGCCGTCGATGTCGGCGGTCGTGGTGTGTAGTCAGGGTGTGCAGTCAGCGTGTACAGTTGGGGTGTACAGTCAGTGTGTACAGTCGGGGTGTGCAGTCAGGTTGAGCAGACAGGGTGTGCCTTCAGAGTGAGCAGTCGATATGTAGAGTCGGGGTTTGCAGTCAGGGTGAGCATTCAGAGTAGAGCAGTCGGGGAGTGCAGTTGTAGTGTACAGTCGGGGTGTGCAGTCAGGTTGAGCAGACAGGGTGTGCCTTCAGAGTGAGCAGTCGATATGTAGAGTCGGGGTTTGCAGTCAGGGTGAGCATTCAGAGTAGAGCAGTCGGGGAGTGCAGTTGTAGTGTACAGTCGGGGTGTGCAGTCAGGTTTTAGAGTCGGGGTGTGCAGTCAGGGTGTGTCGTCTGGATGTGTAGTGAGTGTGAGCAGTCAGATTGTGCCTTCAGGTTGAGCAGTCAGGGTGGGCAGTTGGGGTGTGCATTCAGGGTGTGCAGTCAGGGTAGTGCAGTCAGGGTGTGCTTTCAGGGCGAGCAGTCGATGTGTAGAGTCGGGGTTTGCAGTCAGGGTGAGCATTCGGAGTAGAGCAGTCGGGGAGTGCAGTCGTGGTGTATAGTCGGGGTGTGCAGTCAGGTTTTAGAGTCGGGGTGTGCAGTCAGGATGTGCAATCGGGGTGCGCAGCCGTTGTGTGCAGTCCGGGTGTGCAGTCAGTGTGTGCTTTCAGGGCGAGCAGTCGATGTGTAGAGTCGGGGTTTGCAGTCAGGGTGAGCATTCGGAGTAGAGCAGTCGGGGAGTGCAGTCGTGGTGTATAGTCGGGGTGTGCAGTCAGGTTTTAGAGTCGGGGTGTGCAGTCAGGATGTGCCGTCAGGTTGAGCAGTCGGGATGGGCAGTCGGGGTATGCATTCAGGGTGTACAGTCAAGGTGTCTAGTCAGGGTGTACAGTTGGGGTGTGCAGTCAGGGTGTGCCGTCAGCATGTGTAGTAAGTGTGAGGAGTCAAATTGTGCCTTCAGGTTGAGTAGTCGGGGTGGGCGGCTGGGGTTTGCATTCAGGGTGTGCAGTCGGTGTGTGCAGTCAGAGTTTGCAGTCAAGGTGAGCAGTCAGGGTGAGCCGTCAGGGTGAGCAGTCAAGGAGTGTAGTCAGGGTGTGCAATAGGGGTGCATAGCAGTGGTTTGCAGTCCGGTAATGCAGTAAGTGTTTGCAGCCGTGGCTTGCAGTCGGGGTGTGGCGTCAGGGTGAACAGTCGGGGTGTGCAGTCGGGCTGTTCAGTCGGGGTGTGCAGTCGGTGTGTGCAATCAGGGAGTGCACTCAGGGTTTGCAGTCGGGGTGTGCAGTCAGGTAGTGCAGTCAGGGGGTGCAGTCGAGGTGTGGAGTCAGGGTGTGCATTCGTGGTGAGCAGTCGGGGAGTGCAGTCAGGGTGAGAAGTCAGGGTGTGCAGTCAGGGTGTGCGGTCAGGGTGAACAGTCGGGGTGTGCAGTCGGGTAGTGCAGTCAGGGTGTGCAGCCGTGGTGTGCAGTTGGGGGTGTGCAGTTGGGTGTGTGCAGTCAGGGTGAGAAGTCTGGGTGTGCAGTCAGGGTGAACAGTCGGGGTGTGCAGTCAGGGTGAGAAGTCAGGGTGTGCAGTCAGGGTGAACAGTCGGGGTGTGCAGTCAGGGTTTACAGTCGGGGTGTACAGTCGGGGTGTGCAGTCAGGGTTTGCAGTCTGGGTGTGCAGTCAGGGTGTACATTCGGGGTGTGCAGTCAGGGTGTGAAGTCAGGGTTAGCAGTCAGGGTGTACAGTCGGGGTGTACAGTCAGGGTTAGCAGTCTGGGTGTGCCGTCAGTGTGAGCATTAGGAGTGGACGGTCATGGTGTGCAGTCACGGTGTACAATCGGGGTGTGAAGTTTGGGTGTGCATTTGGGGTGTGCAGACAGGGTGTGCAATCGGGGTGCATTCAGGTTTTGCAATCAGAGTGAGCAGTTGGTTTGTGCAGTCAGGGTGTGCAGTCGTGGTGAGCAGACTGGGTTTGCAGTCAGGGTGAGCATTCAGGGTGTGCAGTCAGGGTGTACAGTTGGGGTGTGCAGTCAGGTTTAGCAGTCGGGGTGTGCAGTCAGTGTGTACAGTCGGGGTGTGCAGTCAGGGTGAGCAGACAGGGTGTGCCTTCAGGGTGAGCAGTCCTTGTGTAGAGTCAGGGTTTGCAGTCAGGGTGAGCATTCGGATTAGAGCAGTCGGGGAGTGCAGTCATGGTGTACAGTCGGGGTGTGCAGTCAGGTTTTAGAGTCGGGGTGTGCAGTCAGGGTGTGCCGTTAGGATGTGCAGTGAGTGTGAGCAGTCAGGTTGTGCCTTCAGGTTGAGCAGTAGGGGTGGGCGGTCGGAGTGTCTAGTCAGGGTGTACAGTAGGGGTGTGCAGTCAGGGTGTGCCGTCAGGATGTGCAGTAAGTGTGAGCAGTCAGATTGTGCCTTCAGGTTGAGCAGTCGGGGTGGGCAGTCGGGGTGTGCATTCAGGGTGTGCAGTCGGTGTGTGCAGTCAGGGTTTGCAGTCACGGTGAGCAGTCAGGGTGAGCCGTCAGGGTGAGCGGTCAGGGAGTGTAGTCGGGGTGAGCAGTCGGGATGTGTAGTCAGGGTTTGCAGTCAGGGTGTACAGGGTGCAGTCAGGGTGGTGCAGTCAGGGTGAGCAGTCGGGGTGTGTATTCGTGGTGTGCAATCGGGGTGCGCAGCCGTAGTGTGCAGTCTGGGTGTGCAGTCAGTGTGTGCAGCCGTGGTGTGCAGTCGGGGTGTGCAGTCGGGGTGTGACGTCAGGGTGAACAGGCGGGGTGTGCAGTCGGGCTGTTCAGTCGGGGTGTGCAGTCTGTGTGCGCAATCAGGGAGTGCAGTCAGGGTTTGCAGTCTGGGGGTGCAGTTGGGTAGTGCAGTCAGGGTGTGCATTCGAGGTGTGGAGTCAGAGTGTGCAGTCGTGGTGAGCAGTCGGGGTGTACAGTCAGGATGAGAAGTCAGGGTGTGCAGTCAGAGTGAACAGTCGGGTTTTGCAGTCAGGGTTTACATTCGGGGTGTACAGTCGGCGCGTGCAGTCAGGGTTTGCAATCTGGGTGTGCAGTCAGGGTGTACAGTCAGGGTGTGCAGTCAGGGTGTACAGTCGGTGTGGGCAGTCAAGGTATGCAGTCGGGTTGTACAGTCGGGATTGGCAGTCAGGGTTAGCTGTCTGGGTGTGCAGTCAGGGTGAGCATTCAGGGTGTGCAGTCAGGGTGTACAGTCGGGGTGTGGAGTCAGGTTTAGTAGTCGGGGTGTTCAGTCAGGGTGTCCCGTCAGAATTTGCAGTCAGGGTGAGCAGTCAGGATGTGCCGTCATTGTGAGCAGTCAGGGTGTGCAATCGGAGTGAGCAGTCGGTGTGTGCAGTCAGTGTGTGCATTCGTGGTGAGCAGTCGTGGTGAGCAGTCGGGGTGTACAGTCAGGGTGAGCAGACAAGGAGTGCAATCAGTGTGAGCAGTCAGGGTTTGCAATCGGAGTGAGCAGTCGGTGTGTGCAGTCAGTGTGTGCAGTCGTGGTGAGCAGTCGGGGTGTACAGTCAGGGTGAGCTGACAAGGAGTGCAATCAGTGTGAGCAGTCAGGGTTTGCAGTCAGGGTGTACAGTCGGGGTATGCAGTCAGGTTTAGCAGTCGGGGTCTGCACTCGGGATGTGCAGTCAGGTTGTGCAGTCGGGGTGTGCAGTCAGGGTGTACATTCGGGGTGGACAGTTGGGGTGTGCAGTCAGGGTGTACAGTCAGTTTGAGCAGTCGGGGTGTGCAGTCGGGGTGTACAGTCAGTTTGAGCAGTCGGGGTGTACAGTCAGGGTGTACAGGCGGGGTGGGCAGTTGGGGTGGGCAGTCAAGGTGTACAGTCGGGGTGGGCAGTCATTGTTAGCAGTCTGGGTGTGCAGTCAGGGTGAACATTCAGGGTTTGCAGTCAGGTTTAGCAGTCGGGGTGTGTAGACAAGGTGTGCCGTCAGGATGTGTAGTAAGTGTGAGCAGTCAGATTGTGCCTTCAGGTTAAGCAGTCAGGGTGGGCGGCTGGGCTGTGCAATCAGGGTGTGCAACTGGAGTGTGCAGTCAGGGTTTGCAGTCAGGGTGAGCAGTCAGGGTGAGCCATCAGGGTGAGCCGTCAGGGTGAGCAGTCAAGGAATGTGGTCGGGGTGAGCAGTCGGGGTGTGTAGTCAGGGTGTGCATTCGGGGTGTGTAGTCAGGGTGTGCAATCGGGGTGCACAGCAGCGGTTTACAGTCTGGGAGTGTAATCAATGTGTGCAGCCGTGGCGTGCAGTCGGGCTGTTCAGTCAGGGTGTGCAGTCGGTGTGCGCAATCAGGGAGTGCAGTCAGTGTTTGCAGCCATGGTGTGCAGCCGTGGCCTGCAGTCGGGGTGTGACGTCAGGGTGAACAGTCGGGGTGTGCAGTCAGGCTGTTCAGTCGGGGTATGCAGTCGGAGTGCGCAATCAGGGAGTGCAGTCAGGGATTGCAGTCGGGGTGTGCAGTCGGGTAGTGAAGTCTGGGTGTGCAGTCAAGGTGAGTAGTCGGGGTGTGCAGTCAGGGTGAGAAGCCAGGGTGTGCAGTCAAGGTTTACAGTCGGCGTGTACAGTCGGCGTGTGCAGTCGGGTAGTGCAGTCAGGGTGTGCAGCCGTGGTGTGCAGTCAGGGTGAGAAGTCTGGGTGTGCAGTCAGGGTGAACAGTCAGGGTGTGCAGTCAGGGTGAGAAGTCAGGGTGTGCAGTCAGGGTGAACAGTTGGGGTGTGCAGTCAGGGTTTCCAGTCGGGGTGTACAGTCGGGGTGTGCAGTCAGAGTGTGAAGTCAGGGTTAGCAGTCAGGGTGTACAGTCAGGGTGTACAGTCAGGATTAGCAGTCTGGGTGTGCCATTAGGGTGAGCATTAGGAGTGGGCGGTCATGGTGTGCAGTCACGGTGTACAATCGGGGTGTGCAGTTTGGGTGTGCATTTGGGGTGTGCAGACAGGGTGTGCAATCGGGGTGCATTCAGGGTTTGCAATCAGAGTGATCAGTCGGTTTGTGCAGTCAGGGTGTGCAGTCATGGTGAGCAGACTGGGTTTGCAGTCAGGGTGGGCATTCAGGGTGTGCAGTCTGGGTGTGCAGTCGGGATGAGTTCAGGGTGAGCAGTCGGTTTGTGCAGTCAGGGTGTGCAGTCGTGGTGAGCAGACTGGGTGTGCAGTCAGGGTGAGCAGTCGGGGTGTGCCGTCAGGATGTGCAGTAAGTATGAGCAGTCAGATTGTGCCTTCAGGTTGAGCAGTCAGGCTGGGCAGTCGGGGTGTGCAGTCACGGTGAACAGTCATGGTGAGCTGTCAGGGTGAGCTGTCAGGGAGTGTAGTCAGGGTGAGCAGACGGGGTGTGTAATCAGGGTTTGCAGTCAGGGTGTGGCGTCGGGTGGTGCAGTAAGTATGAGCAGTCAGATTGTGCCTTCAGGTTGAGCAGTCGGGGTGGGCAGTCGGGGTGTGCATTCAGGGTGTGCAGTCGGTGTGTGCAGTCAGGGTTTGCAGTCACGGTGAACAGTCAGGGTGAGCCGTCAGGGTGAGAGGTCAGGGAGTGTAGTCGGGGTGAGCAGTCAGGATGTGTAGTCAGGGTTTGCAGTCAGGGTGTGGCGTCGGGTGGTGCAGCCAGGGTGAGCAGTCGGGATGTGTAGTCGTGGTGTGCAATCGGGGTGCGCAGCCGTAGTGTGCAGTCCGGGTGTGCAGTCAGTGTGAGCAGCCGTGGTGTGCAGTCGGGGTGAGCAGTCGGGGTGTACAGTCAGGGTGTGCAGTCAGGGTGAACAGTCGGGGTGTGCAGTCAGGGTTTGCAGTCTGGGTGTGCAGTCAGGCTGTACAGTTGGTGTGGGCGGTCAAGGTATGCAGTCAGGTTGTACAGTCAGGATTGGCAGTCAGGGTTAGCTGTCTGTGTGTGCAGTCAGGGTGAGCACTCAGGGTGTGCAGTCAGGGTGTACAGTCGGGGTGTGAAGTCAGGTTTAGCAGTCGGGGTGTTCAGTCAGGGTGTCCCGTCAGGATGTGCAGTCAGGGTGAACAGTCAGGTTGTGCATTCCGGTTGAGCAGTCGTGGTGGCGGTCCAAGTGTGCAGTCGGAGTGTGCAGTCGGTGTGTGCAGTCAGAATTTGCAGTCAGGGTGAGCAGTCAGGGTGTGCCGTCATTGTGAGCAGTCGGGGTGTGCATTCTGTGTGCAGTCAGGGTTTGCAATCGGAGTGAGCAGTCGGTGTGTGCAGTCGTGGTGAGCAGTCAGGGTGTACAGTCAGGGTGAGCAGACAAGGAGTGCAATCAGTGTGAGTAGTCAGGGTTTGCAGTCAGGGTATGCACTCGGGGTGTGCACTCGGGATGTGCAGTCAGGTTGTGCAGTCGGGGTGGGCAGTTGGGGTGTGAAGTCAGGGTGTACAGTCAGTTTGAGCAGTCGGGGTGTACAGTCGGTGTGTGCAGTCAGGGTGTACAGTCAGTGTGTACACGCGGGTTGGGCAGTTGGGGTGGGCAGTTAGGGTGTACAGTCAGGATATACAGTCGGGGTGGGCAGTTGGGGTGTGCATTCAAGGTGTATAGTCGGGTTGGGCCGTCATCGTTAGCATTCTGGGTGTGCAGTCAGGGTGAGCATTCAGGGTTTGCAGTCAGGTTTAGCAGTCGGGGTGTGCAGACAAGGTGTGCAGTCAGAGTTTGCAGACAGGGTGAGCAGTCGGGGTGTGCAGTCGGGGTGAGCAGTTGGGGTTTGCAGTCAGGGTGTCAGGGTGTACAGTCGAGGTGTGCAGTCAGGTTAGCAGTCGGGGTGGGCGGTCAGAATATGCAGTCAGTGTGAGCAGTCAGGTTGTGCCTTCATGTTGAGCAGTTGGGATGAGCAGTCGGGGTGTGCAGTCGGGGTGTGCTGTCAGGTTTAGCAGTCGGGGTGTGCAGTCAGGGTGTGCCGTCATGATGTGCAGTAAGTGTGAACAGGCAGGTTGTGCCTTCAGGTTGAGCAGTCGGGGTATGCATTCAGGGCTTGCAGTAAACATGTGCAGTCAGTGTTTGCAGTCAGGGTGAGCAGTCAGGGTGAGCCATCACGGTGAGCTTACGGAGTGCAGTTGTGGTGAGCAGTTCGGGTGTGCAGTCAGTGTGTGCAGTCGGGTAGTTCAGTCAGGGTGTGCAGTCAGGTAGTGCAGTCAGGGTGTGGAATCGGGGTGCAGTTGGGGTGAGCAGTGGGTGTGCAGTCAGGGTTTGCAGTCAGTGTGTGCAGTCGGGTAGTGCAGTCAGTGTCTGCAGTCGGTGTATGCAGTCGGGGTGTGACGTCAGGATGTGACGTCAGAGTGAGCAGTCGGGGTGTGCAGTCGGTGTGTGCAGTTAGGGTGTGACGTCAGGGTGAGCATTCGGGGTGTGCAGTCGGGGTGTGCAGTCGGTGTGCGTAATCAGGGAGTCCAGTCAGGGTTGGCAGTCTTGATGTGCAGTCGGGTAGTGCAGTCAGGGTGTGCAGTCGGGGTATGTTTGTGTAGTCGGGGTGTGCAGTCGGGGTGTGTAGTCGGGGTTTGCAGTCAGGGTGTGCAGTTGGGGCGTGTAGTCGATTTGTGCTGTCGGGGTTTGCAGTCAGGGTGTGCAGCCGTGGTGTGCAGTCGGGGTGTGCAGTTGGGGTGTGACTTCAGGGTGAGCAGTCGGGGTGTGCAGTCGGGCTGTTCAGTCGGGGTGTGCAGTCGGTGTGCGCAATCAGTGAGTGTAGTCAGGGTTTGCAGTCGGGGTGTGCAGTCGGGTAGTGAAGTCAGGGTGTGCAGTCGAGGTGTGGGGTCAGGGTGTGCAGTCGTGGTGAGCAGTCGGGGTGTGCAGTCAGGGTGAGAAGTCAATGTGTGCAGTCAGGGTGTGCAGTCGGGTAGTGCAGTCAGGGTGTGCAGCCGTGGTGTACAGTCGAGGTGTGCAGTCAGGGTGAACAGTCGGGGTGTGCAGTCAGGGTGAGAAGTCAGGGTGTGCAGTCAGGGTGTGCAGTCAGGGTTTCCAGTCGGGGTGTTCAGTCGGCGTGTGCAGTCAGGGTTTGCAGTCTGGGTGTGCAGTCAGGGTTAGCAGTCTGGGTGTGCCATCAGGATGAGCATTAGGAGTGGGCGGTCATGGTGTGCAGTCACGGTGTACAATCGGGGTGTGCAGTTTGGGTGTGCGTTTGGGGTGTGCAGTCAGGGTGTGCAGTCATGGTGAGCAGACTGGGTTTGCAGTCAGGGTGAGCATTCAGGGTGTGCAGTCTGGGTGTGAAGTCAGGGTTTGCAGTCGGGGTGGGCAGTCGGGGTGTGCAGTCAGCGTGTACAGTCGGGGTGTGCAGTCAGCATTTGCAGTCTGGGTGTGCAGTCAGGGTGAGCAGACAGGGCGTGCCTTCAGGGTGAGCAGTCAATGTGTAGAGTCGGGGTTTGCAGTCAAGGTGAGCATTCGGAGTAGAGCAGTCGGGGAGTGCAGTCGTGGTGTGCAGTCAGGGTGTGCCGTCAGGATGTGCAGTAAGTGTGAGCAGTCAGGTTGTGCCTTCAGGTTGAGCAGTCGGGGTGGGCGGTCGGGGTGTCTAGTCAGGGTGTAGAGTAGGGGTGTGCAGTCGGGGTGTGAAGTCGGGATGTGACTTCAGGGTGAGCAGTCAGGGTGTGCATTCAGGGTGTGCAGTCGGTGTGTGCAGTCAGGGTTTGCAGTCACGGTGAACAGTCATGGTGAGCCGTCAGGGTGAGCTGTCAGGGAGTGTAGTCGGGGTGAGCGGACGGGGTGTGTAATCAGGGTTTGCAGTCAGGGTGAGCTGTCAGGATGAGCAGTCAGGGTTTACAGTCGGCGTTTACAGTCGGCGTGTGCCGTCGGGTAGTGCAGTCAGGGTGTGCAGTCAGGGTGAGATGTCTGGGTGTGTAGTCAGGGTGAACAGTCAGGTTGTGCAGTCAGGGTGAGAAGTCAGGGTGTGCAGTCAGGGTGAACAGTCGGGGTGTGCAGTCAGGGTTTCCAGTCGGGATGTACAGTCGGCGTGCGCAGTCAAGGTCTGCAGTCTGGGTGTGCAGTCAGGGTGTACAGTCGGGGTGTGCAGTCAGGGTGTGAAATCAGGGTTAGCAGTCAGGGTGTAGAGTCGGGGTGTGCAGTCAGGGTTAGCAGTCTGGGTGTGCCATCAGGGTGAACATTAGGAGTGGGCGGTCATGGTGTGTGGTCACGGTGTACAATCGCGGTGTGCAGTTTGGGTGTGCATTTGGGGTGTGCAGACAGGGTTTGCAATCGGGGTGCATTCAGGGTTTGCAATCAGAGTGATCAGTCAGTTTGTGCAGTCAGGGTGTGCAGTCATGGTGAGCAGACTGGGTTTGCAGTCAGGGTGAGCATTCAGGGTGTGCAGTCTGGGTGTGCAGTCTTGGTGTGCAGTCGGGGTGTGCAGTCAGCATTTGCAGTCTGGGTGTGCAGACAGAGTGTGCCTTCAGGGTGAGCAGTCGATGTGTAGAGTCGGGGTTTGCAGTCAAGGTGAGCATTCGGAGTAGAGCAGTCAGGGAGTGCAGTCGTGGTGTACAGTCGGGGTGTGCAGTCAGGTTTTAGAGTCGGGGTGTGCAGTCAGGGTGTGCCGTCAGGATGTGCAGTAAGTGTGAGCAGTCAGGTTGTGCCTTATGGTTGAGCAGTCGGGGTGGGCGGTCGGGGTGCCTAGTCAGGGTGTAGAGTAGGGGTGTGCAGTCGGGGTGTGCAGTCGGGATGTGACTTCAGGGTGAGCAGTCGGTTTGTGCAGTCAGGGTGTGCAGTTGTGGTGAGCAGACTGGGTGTGCAGTCAGGGTGAGCAGTCGATGTGTGCTGTCAGGATGTGCAGTAAGTGTGAGCAGTCAGGTTGTGCCTTCAGGTTGAGCAGTCGGGGTGGGCAGTCGGGGTGTGCATTCAGGGTGTGCAGTCGGTGTGTGCAGTCAGGGTTTGCAGTCACGGTGAACAGTCAGGGTGAGCCGTCAGGGTGAGCTGTCAGGGAGTGTAGTCGGGGTGAGCGGACGGGGCGTGTAATCAGGGTTTGCAGTCAGGGTGTGGCGTCGGGTGGTGCAGTCAGGGTGAGCAGTCGGGGTGTGTAGTCATGGTGTGCAATCGGGGTGCGCAGCCGTGGTGTGCAGTCCAGGTGTGCAGTCAGTGTGAGCAACCGTGGTATGAAGTCGGGGTGTGCAGTCGAGGTGTGACGTCAGGGTGAACAGTCGAGGTGTGCAGTCGGGCTGTTCAGTCGGGGTGTGCAGTCGGTGTGCACAATCAGGGAGTGCAGTCAGGGTTTGCAGTCGGGGTATACAGTCAAGGTGTGGAGTCAGGATGTGCAGTCGTGGTGAGCAGTCGGGGTGTACATTCAGGGTGAGAAGTCAGGGTGTGCAGTCAGGGTGAACAGTCGGGGTGTGCAGTCAGGGCTTACAGTCGGTGTGTGCAGTCAGGGTTTGCAGTCGGGGTGTTCAGTCAGGGTGTCCCGTCAGGATGTGCAGTCAGGTTGAACAGTCAGGTTGTGCCTTCCGGTTGAGCAGTCGTGGTGGCGGTCCAGGTGTGCAGTCGGAGTGTGCAGTCGGTGTGTGCAGTCAGAATTTGCAGTCAGGGTGAGCAGTCAGTGTATGCCGTCATTGTGAGCAGTCGGGGTGTGCAATCGGTGTGCAGTCAGGGTTTGCAGTCATGGTGAGCAGTCGGGGTGTACAGTCAGGGTGAGCAGACAAGGTGCGTAATCAGTGTGAGCAGTCAGTGTTTGCAGTCAGGGTGTACAGTCGGGGTATGCAGTCAGGTTTAGCAGTTGGGGTGTGCACTCGGGATGTGCAGTCAGTTTGTGCAGTCGGGGTGTGCAGTCAGGGTGTGCACTCACGGTGTTCAGTCAGGGTGTACATACGGGGTGGGCAGTTGGGGTGTGCAGTCAGGGTGTACAGTCAGTTTGAGCAGTCGGGGTATGCAGTTGGGGTGTGCAGTCAGGGTGTACAGTCAGGGTGTACAGGCGGGGTGGGCAGTAGGTGTGGGCAGTCAGGGTGTACAGTCAGGATATACATTCGGGGTGGGCAGTTGGGGTGTGCAGTCAAGCTGTATAGTCGGGTTGGGCCGTCATCGTTAGCAGTCTGGGTGGGCAGTCAGGGTGAGCATTCAGGGTTTGCAGTCAGGTTTAGCAGTCGGGGTGTGCAGACAGGGTGTACAGTCAGGGTGTGCAGACAAAGAGTGCAGTCAGAGTTTGCAGACAGGGTGAGCAGTTGGGTTGTGCAGTCGGGGTGAGCAGTTGGGGTTTGCAGTCAGGGTGCACAGTCGAGGTGTGCAGTCAGGTTAGCAGTCAGGGTGGGCGGTCAGAATGTGCAGTCAGTGTGAGCAGTCAGGTTGTGCCTTCAGGTTGATCAGTTGGGGTGAGCAGTCGGGGTGTGCAGTCGGGGTTTGCAGTCAGGTTTAGCAGTCAGTGTGTGCAGTCAGGGTGTGCCGTCATGATGTGCAGTAAGTGTGAACAGGCAGGTTGTGCCTTCAGGTTGAGCAGTCAGGGTGTGCATTCAGGGCTTGCAGCAGGCGTGTGCAGTCAGTGTTTGCAGTCAGGGTGAGCAGTCAGGGTGAGCGTCACGGTGAGCTTTCGGAGTGCAGTTGTGGTGAGCAGTTTGGGTGTGCAGTCAGTGTGTGCAGTCGGGTAGTTCAGTCAGGGTGTGCAGTCGGGTAGTACAGTCAGGGTGTGTAATCGGGGTGCAGTTGGGGTGAGCAGTGGGTGTGCAGTCAGGGTTTGCAGTCAGTGTGTGCAGTCGGGTAGTGCAGTCAGTGTCTGCAGTTGGTATATGCAGTCGGGATGTGACGTCAGGGTGAGCAGTCGGGGTGTGCAGTCGGTGTGCGCAATCAGGGTGTGCAGTCAGGGTCAGCAGTCTGGGTGTGCAGTTGGGTAGTGCAGTCAGGGTGTGCAGTCGGGGTGTGTAGTCGGGTAGTGCAGTCAGGGTGTGCAGTCGGTGTGTGTAGTCGGGGTGTGCAGTCGGGGTGTGTAGTCGGGGTTTGGAGTCAGGGTGTGCAGTCGGGGTGTGTAGTCGATTTGTGCAGTCAGGGTTTGCAGTCAGGATGTGCAGCCATGGTGTGCAGTCGGGGTGTGCAGTTGGGGTGTGACTTCAGGGTGAGCAGTCAGGGTGTGCAGTCGGTTTGCGCAATCAGGGAGTGCAGTCAGGGTTTGCAGTCGTGGTGAGCAGTCATGGTGAGATGCCAGGGTTTGCAGTCAGGGTGAACAGTCGGGGTGTGCAGTCAGGTTGTACAGTCAGGGTGAACAGTCAGGGTGTGCAGTCAGGGTTTGCAGTCTGGGTGTGCAGTCAGGGTGTACAGTCGGGGTGGGCATTCGGTGTGTGCAGTCAGGGTGTTCAGTCAGGGTGGGCAGTTGGAGCGTGCAGTCAGGGTGTACAGTCGGGGTGGGCGGTCAAGGTATGCAGTCAGGGTGTACAGTTGGGGTGGGCAGTCAGGTTTAGCTATCAGGGTGTGCAGTCAAGGTGAGCATTCAGGGTGTGCAGTCAGTGTGTACAGTCAGGGTGTGCCGTCAGGTTTAGCAGTCGGGGTGTGCAGTCAGGGTGTCCCGTCAGGATGTGCAGTCTGGGTGAACAGTCAGGTTGTGCCTTCCGGTTGAGCAATCGTGGTGGGCGGTCGGGGTGTGCAGTCAGAATTTGCAGTCAGGGTGAGCAGTCAGGGTGTGCCATCAGGGTGAGCAGTCAGGGAGTGCAATCGGTGTGCAGTCAGGGTTTGCAATCGGAGTGAGCAGTCGGTGTGTGCAGTCAGTGTGTGCAGTCATGGTGAGCAGTCGTGGTGTGCAGTCAGTGTGAGCAGACAAGGAGTGCAATCAGTGTGAGCAGTCAGGGTTTGCAATCAGGGTGTACAGTCGGGGTATGCAGTCAGGTTTAGCAGTCGGGGTGTGCACTCGGGATGTGCAGTCAGGTTGAGCAGTCGGGGTGTGCAGTTGGGGTGTGCAGTCAGGGTATACAGTCAGGGAGTACAGTCGGTGTGGGCAGTTGGGGTGTGCAGTCAGGGTGTATAGTCAGGTTGAGCAGTCGGGGTGTGCAGTCGGGGTGTGCAGTCAGTGTGTGCAGTCAGGGTGTACAGTCGGAGTGGGCAGTCAGGGTGTGCAGTCAGGGTGAGCACTCAGGGTGAGCAGTCATTTTTAGCAGTTGCTGTGCGCAGACAGTGTGTGCCATCAGAGTTTGCAGTCAGGGTGAGCAGTCCGGGTGTGCAGTCGGTTTGAGCAGTCAGGGTGTGCGGTCAGGATGTGCCGTCAGAGTGAGCAGTCAGGTTCTGCCTTCAGGTTGAGCAGTTGGGGTGGTCAGTCGGTGTGTGCAATAAGTGTGTGCTGTCGGTGTGTGCAGTCGTAGTGTGCAGTCGTGGTGTGCAGGCGAAGTGTGCAGTCAGTGCATGCAGTCAGGGTGTGCTGCCGTTGTGTGTAGTCGGGGTGAGCAGTAAGGGTGTGCCATCAGTGCGAGCAGTCGGGTTGTGCAATCGGTGTGCATTCAGGGTTTGCAATTAGAGTGAGCAGTCGGTTTGTGCAAACAGGGTTTGCAGTCAAGGTGAGCAGACTGGGTGTGCAGTCAGTGTGTGCAGCCGTGGTGTGCAGTCGGGGTGTGCAGTCGGGGTGTGACTTCAGTGTGTGCAGTCCGGGTGTGCAGTCGGGCTGTGCAGTCGGGGTGTGCAGTCAGGGTGAGAAGTCAGGGTGTAGAGTCTGGGTGCGCAGTCAGGATTGGCAGTCTGGGTGTGCCGTCAGGGTGAGCAGTAGGAGTGGGCGGTCATGGTGTGCAATCAGGGTGTGCAATCGCAGTGTGCAGTTTGGGTGTGCAGTTGGGCTGTGCAGTCGGGGTGTGACTTCAGGGTGAGCGGTAGGATGGGGGGTCGGTGTGTGCAGTAAGTGTGTGCAGTCAGGGTGTGCAGTCATGTTGTGCAGACGGGGTATGCAGCTGTGGTGTGCAGTCAGGGATAGTGGTCAGGATGTGCAGTCAGTGCGTGCCGTCAGGGTGTGCTGCCGTGGTGTGTAGTCAGGGTGACCAGTAAGAGTGTGCCCTCGGGATGTGCAATCAGTGTGCATTCAGGGTTTGCAATTAGAGTGAGAAGTCAGATTGTGCAGTCAGGGTATGCAGTCATAGTGAGCAGAATGGTGTGCAGTCAGGTTGAGCAGTCGGGGTGTGCAGTCAGGGTATGCAATCGTGGTGTGCAGTCGGGGTGTGCAGCCGTGGTATACAGTCGGGGTGTGCAGTCAGTGTGTGCAGCCGTGGTGTGCAGCCGTGGTGTGCAGTCGGGTGTGCAGTCGGGGTGTGACTTCAGGGTGAGCAGTCGGGGTATGCAGTCGGGGTGTGCAGTCGTGGTGTGACTTCAGGGTGAGCAGTCGGGGTGTGCAGTCAGGGTGTGACTTCAGGGTGAGCAGTTGGGGTGTGCATTCGGGCTGTGCAGTCGGTATGAGCTGTCGGGGTGTGCAGTCAGGGTAAGAAGTCAGGGTTAGCAGTCAGGGTGTACAGTCGGGGTGTGCAGTCAGGGTTAGCAGTCTGGGTGTGCCGTCAGGGTGAGCAGTAGGAGTGGGCGGTCGTGGTGTGCAGTCAGGGTGTGCAGTCGGGCTGTGCAGTTTGGGTCTGCATTTGGGGTGTGCAGTCAGGGTGTGCAATCGGGGTGCATTCAAGGTTTGCAATCAGAGTGAGCAGTCAAGGAGTGTAGTCGGGGTGAGCAGTCGGGGTGTGTAGTCAGGGTTTGCAGTCAGGGTGTGCCATTGGGTGGTGCAGTCAGGGTGAGCAGTCGGGGTGTGTAGTTGGCGTGTGCAATCGGGGTGCGCAGCAGAGGTGAACAGTCAGGGTGTGCAGTCGGGCTGTTCAGACGGGGTGTGCGGTTGGTGTGCGCAATCAGGGAGTGCAGTCAGGGTTTGCGGTCGGGGTGTGCAGTCGGGTAGTGCAGTCAGGGTGTGCAGTCGAGGTGTGGACTCAGGGTGTGCAGTCGAGGTGTGGACTCAGGGTGTGCAGTCGTGGTGAGCAGTCAGTGTGTGCAGTCAGGGTGAGAAGTCAGGGTGTGCAGTCAGGGTGAACAGTCGGGGTGTGCAGTCAGGGTTTACAGTCGGGGTGTACAGTCGGCGTGTGCAGTCGGGTAGTGCAGTCAGGGTGTGCAGTCAGGGTGAACAGTCGGGGTGTGCAGTCAGGGTTTACAGTCGGGGTGTACAGTCGGCGTGTGCAGTCGGGTAGTGCAGTCAGTGTGTGCAGCCGTGGTGTGCAGTCGGGGTGTGCAGTCGGGTGTGCAGTCAGGGTGAGAAGTCAGGGTGTGCAGTCAGGGTGAACAGTCGGGGTGTGCAGTCAGGGTTTACAGTCGGGGTGTACAGTCAGGGTGTACAGTCGGGGTGTGCAGTCAGGGTGTGAAGACAGGGTTAGCAGTCAGGGTGTACAGTCGGGGTGTGCAGTCAGGGTTAGCAATCTGGGTGTGCCGTCAGGGTGAGCATTAGGAGTGTGCGATTGTGGTGTGCAGTAACGGTGTACAATCGGGGTGTGCAGTTTGGGTGTGCATTTGGGGTATGCAGACAGGGTGTACAATCGGGGTGCATTCAGGTTTTGCAATCAGAGTGACCAGTCTGTTTGTGCAGTCGTGGTGAGCAGACTGGGTTTGCAGCCAGGGTGAGCATTCAGGGTGTGCAGTCAGCGTGTACAGTCGGGGTGTGCAGTCAGCGTTTGCAGTCTGGGTGTGCAGTCCGGGTGACCAGACAGGGTGTGCCTTCAGGGTGAGCAGTTGATGTGTAGAGTCGGGGGGTGCAGTCGGGGTGTGCAGTCGGTGTGAGCAATCAGGGAGTGCAGTCTGGGAGTGCAGTCAGGTAGTGCAGTCAGGGTGTGCAGTCGGGGTGTGAAGTCGGGGTGTGCAGTCGGGGTGTACAGTCGGGGTGTGCAGTCAGCATTTGCAGTCTGGGTGTGCAGTCAGGGTGACCAGACAGGGTGTGCCTTCGGGGTGAGCAGTCGATGAGTAGATTCGGGGTTTGCAGTCAGGGTGAGCATTCGGAGTAGAACAGTCGGGGTGTGCAGTCGGGGTGTGCAGTCGGTGTGAGCAATCAGGGAATGCAGTCTGGGTGTGCAGTCAGGTAGTGCAGTCAGGGTGTGCAGTTGGGGTGTGAAGTCGGGGTGTACAGTCTGGGTGTGTAGTTGGGGTGTGCAGTCAGGGTATGCAGTCGGGGTGTGTAGTCGGGGTGTGCAGTCAGGGTTTGCAGTCAGGGTGTGCAGCCGTGGTGTGCAGTCAGGGTGTGCAGTCGGGGTGTGACTTCAGGGTTAGCAGTCGGGGTTTGCGGTCGGTGTGCACAATCAGGGAGTTAAGTCAGGCTTTGCAGTAGGGGTGTGCAGTCGGGTAGTGCAGTCAGTGTGTGCAGTCAGAATTTGCAGTCAGGTTGAGCAGTCAGGGTGTGCAGTCGGGGTGTTCAGTCAGGGCGAGAAGTGAAGGTGTGCAGTCAGTTAGTACAGTCAGGGTGTACAGTCGGCGTGTGCAGTTGAGGTTTGAAGTCAGGGTGCACAGTCGGGGTGGGTAGTTGGGGTGTGCAGTCAGGGTGTACAGTTGGGATGGGCGGTCAAGGTATGCAGTCAGGGAGTACAGTCGGGGTGGGCAGTCAGGGTTAGCTGTCTGGGTGTGCAGTCAGGGTGAGCATTCAGGGTGTGCATTCAGGGTGAGCATTCAGGGTGTGCATTCAGGGTGAGCATTCAGGGTGTGCAGTCAGGGTGTACAGTTGGGCTGTGCAGTCAGGTTTAGCATTCGGGGTGTGCAATCAGGGTTTCCGTCAGGATGTGCAATTAGGGTGAACAGTCAGGTTGTGCCTTCCGGTTGAGCAATCGTGGTGGGCGGTCGGGGTGTGAAGTCGGGTTGTGCAGTCAGTGTGTGCAGTCAGAATTTGCAGTCAGGTTGAGCAGTCAGGGTGTGCAGTCGGGGTGTTCAGTCAGGGTGAGCAGTCGGGGTGGGCAGTTGGGGTGTGAAGTCAGGGTGTATAGGCAGGGTGTACAGTCGGGTTGTGCAGTCGGGGTGAGCAGTTGGGGTATGCAGTCAGGGTGTATGACAGGGTGTACAGTCAGGGTGGGCAGTCAGGGTTAGCATTCAGGGTGTACAGTCAGGGTGAGCATTCAAGGTGTGCAGTCAGGTTTAGCAGTCGTGGTGTGCAGAAATTGTGTGCAGTCAGAGTTTGCAGTCAGGGTGTGCAGTCAAGGTGTACAGTCAGGATGGGCGGTCAAGGTATGCAGTCAGGGTGTACAGTCGGGGTGGGTAGTCAGGGTTAGCTGTCTGGGTGTGCAGTCAGGGTGAGCATTCAGGGTGTGTGGTCAGTGTGAGTATTCAGGGTGTGCAGTCAGGGTGTACAGTCGGGGTGTGCAGTCAGGTTTAGCAGTCGGGGTGTGCAGTCAGGGTTTCCGTCAGGATGTGCAGTCAGGGTGAACAGTCAGGTTGTGCCTTCCGGTTGAGCAATCATGGTGGGCGGTCAGGGTGTGAAGTCGGGGTTTGCAGTCGGTGTGTGCAGTCAGAATTTGCAGTCAGGGTGTGCCGTCAGTTCAGCAGTCGGGGTGTGCAATCGGTGTGCAGTCAGGGTTTGCAATCGGAGTGAGCAGTCGGTGTGCGCAGTCAGTGTGTGCAGTCGGGGTGAGCAGTTGGGGTGTGCAGTCGGTGTGAGCAATCGGGGTGTGCAGTCAGCGTGTACAGTTGGGGTATGCTGTCAGGTTTAGCAGTCGGGGTGTGCACTCTGGATGTGCAGTCAGGTTGAGCAGTCAGGGTGTGCAGTCAGGGTGTCCAGTCAGGGTGAGCAGTCGGGGTGGGCAGTTGGAGTGTGCAGTCAGGGTGTACAGGCAGGGTGTACAGTCGGGGTGTGCAGTCGTGGAGGGCAGTCGGGGTGGGCAGTTGGGGTATGCAGTCAGGGTGTACGACAGGGTGTACAGTCGGGTTGGGCAGTCAGGGTTAGCAGTCAGGGTGTACAGTCAGGGTGAGCATTCAAGGTGTGCAGTCAGGTTTAGCAGTCGAGGTGTGCAGAAAGGGTGTGCAGTCAGGGTGTGCAGTCGGGGTGAGCAGTCGGGGTGTGCAGTCAGGGTGTGCGGTCAGGATGTGCCTTCAGGTTGAGCAGTTGGTGTTGGCGGCCGGTGTGTGCAGGAAGTGTGTGCACTTGGGGTGTGCAGTCGTGTTGTGCAGACGGGGTGTGCAGACGTGGTGTGCAGTCAGGGATAGCAGTCAGGATGTGCAGGCAGTGCGTGCAGTCAGGGTGTGCTGCCGTGCTGTGTATTAGGGTGAGCAGTAAGGGTGTGCCATCATTGCGAGCAGTTGGGATGTGCAATCGCTGTGCATTCTGGGTTTGCAATCAGAGTGAGCAGTGGGTTTGTGCAGTCAGGGTGTGCAGTCATGGTGAGCAGACTGGGTGTGCAGTTAGGGTGAGCAGTCGGTTAGTGCGGTCAGGGTGTGCAGTGGGGGTGAGCAGTCGGGGTGTGCAGTCAGGTTTAGCAGTCAGCGTGTGCATTCAGGGTGTGCAGTCGGTGTGTGCAGTCAGTGTTTGCAGTCAGTGTTTGCAGTCAGGATGAGCAGTCAGGATGAGCAGTCAGGGTGAGCTTTCGGAGTGCAGTTGGGGTGAGCAGTTGGGGTGTGCAGTCAGGGTTTGCAGTCAGTGTGTGCTGTCGGGTAATGCAGTCAGGGTGTGTAAACGGGGTGCATTTGGGGTGAGCAGTTCGGGTGTGCAGTCAGGGTTTGCAGTCAGTGTGTGCAGCCGTGGTGTGCAGTCTGGGTGTACAGTCGGGGTGTGACGTCAGTGTGTGCAGTTGGTGTGCGCAATCAGGGAGTGCAGTTATGGTTAGCAGTCTGGGTGTACAGTCGGGTAGTGCAGTCAGGGTGTGCAGTCGGGGTTTGTAGTCGGGTGTGCAGTCGTGTTGTGCAGACGGGGTGTGCAGCCGTGGTGTGCAGTCAGGGATAGCAGTCAGGGTGTGCAGTCAGTGTGTGCAGTCGGGGTTTGTAGTCGGGGTGTGCAGTTGTGTTGTGCAGACGGGTTGTGCAGTCATGGTGAGCAGACTGGGTGTGCAGTCAGGGTGTGCGGTCAGGATGTGCCTTCAGGTTGAGCAGTTGGTGTTGGCGGCCGGTGTGTGCAGTAAGGGTGTGCAGTTGGGGTGTGCAGCAGTGTTGTGCAGACGGGGTTTGCAGCCGTGGTGTGCAGTCAGGGGTAGCAGTCAGTGTGCAGCCGTGGTGTGCAGTCTGGGTGTGCAGTCGGGGTGTGACGTCAGGGTGTGCAGTCGGTGTGCGCATCAGGGAGTGCAGTCAGGGTTAGCAGTCTGGGTGTGCAGTCGGGTAGTGCAGTCAGGGTGTGCAGTCGGGGTTTGTAGTCAGGGTGTGCAGTCGTGTTGTGCAGATGGGGAGTGCAGCCATGGTGTGCAGTCAGGGATAGCAGTCAGGGTGTGCAGTCAGTGCGTACAGTCAGGGTGTGCTGCCGTGGTGTGTATTAGGGGTGAGCAGTAAGGGTGTGCCATCATTGCGAGCAGTCAAGATGTGCAATCGCTGTGCATTCTGGGTTTGCAATCAGAGTGAGCAGTCGGTTTGTGCGGTCAGGGTGTGCAGTCATGGTGAGCAGACTGGGTGTGCAGTCAGTGTGAGCAGTCGGTTAGCGCCGTCAGGGTGTGTAGTTGGGGTGAGCAGTCGGGGTGTGCAGTCAGGTTTAGCAATCGGGGTGTGCATTCAGGGCGTGCAGTCGATGTTTGCAGTCAGTGTTTGCAGTCGTGGTGTGCAGTCGAGGTTAAAATCTGGGTGTGCAGTTGGGGTGAGCAGTCAGGGTGTGATGTCAAGGTGAGTAGTCGGGGTTTGCAGTCAGGGTCTGCAGTCGGTATGAGCAGTCGGGGTGTGCATTCAGGGTGAGAAGTCAGGGTGAGCAGTCAGGATCTGCAGTCAGTATGAGCAGTCGGGGTGTGCAGTCAGGGTGAGAAGTCAGGGTGAGAAGTCAGGGTGAGCTGTCAGGGTTATCAGTCTGGGTGTGCCGTCAGGGTGAGCAATCGGAGTGGGCGGTCGTGGTGTGCAGTCAGGGTGTGCAATCGGAGTGTGCAGTTGGGGTGTGCAGTTGGGGTGTGCAGTGGGGGTGTGCAGTGGGGGTGTGCAATCAGGGTGTGCAATCGGGATGTGCAGTTGGTGTGTGCAATCGGGGTGTGCAGTTTGGGTGTGCATTCAGGGTTTGCAATTGGGGTGTGCAGTGGGGGTGTGCAGTCAGGGTGTGCAGTCGGGATGTGCAATCGTGGTGTGCAGTCAGGGTGTGCAGTCGGCAAGTGTAGTTGGGGTGAGTAGTCGGGATGTGCCGTTGGGTTGTTCAGTCATGGTGTGCAGTCTGGGAGTGCATTCGGTGTGTGAAGTCAGGGTTTGCAGGGAGATGTGATGTTGGGGTGTGTAGTCTGGGTAAGCAGTCGGGGTGTGAAGTAGTGTTGTGCCGTCATGGTCTGATGTCGTGGTGTGCAGTCGTGTTGTGCAGTCAGAGTGCGCAGCCACGGTGTGCAGTCGGGGTGTGCAGTCAAAGTGCGCAGCCGCGGTGTGCAGTCGGGCTGTGCAATCGGGGTCTGCAGTCAGTTTTTGCAGTCAGCGTGTGCTGTCATGGTGTGCAGCCATGGTGTGCAGTCGCATTTTGCAGTCGTGGTGTGCAGTCGCGGTGTGCAGTTGGGGTATGTATTCACTGTGTGCAGTCAGGGTGTGCAGTCGCAGTGTGCAGTCAGGGATAGCAGTCAGTGTGTGCAGTCAGTGCGTGCAGTCAGGGTGTGCAGTTTTGGTGTGTAGTCGGGGTGAGCAGTAAGGGTGTGCCATCAGTTTGAGCAGTTGGGATGTGCAATTGGGGTGAATTCAGCGTTTGCAATCAGAGTGAGCATTCGGTTTGTGCAGTCAGGGTGTGCAGTCGTGGTGAGCAGTCTGGGTTTGCAGTCAGGGTGAGCAGTCGAGGTGTGCAGTCAGGGTGTACAGTCGGGGTGTGCAGTCAGGTTTAGCAGTCGGTGTGTGCAGTCAGGTTGTGCCATCAGGATGTGCAGTAAGTGTGAGCAGTCAGGTTGTGCCTTCAGGTTGAGCAGTCGGGGTGGGCGGTCGCAGTGTGCATTCAGGGTGTTCAGTCGGTGTGTGCAGTCAGTGTTTGCTGTCAGGGTGAGCAGTCATGGTGAGCCGTCGAGGTGAGCCGTCTGGGAGTCCACTTGTGGTGAGCAGTCAGGGCATGCAGTCAGGGTTTGCAGTCAGGATGTGCAGTCGGGTAGTGCAGTCAGGGTGTGCCGTTGAGGTGTATAGTCGGGTGTGCAATCGGGGTGCGCAGCCGTGGTGTGCAGTTGGGGTGTGCATTCAGGGTGTGCAGTTGGGGTGTGACATCAGGGTGTGCAGTCGGGGTGTGCAGTCGGGGTGTGCAGTCGGGGTGTGCAGTCGGGGTGTGACGTCAGGGTGTGACGTCAGGGTGAGCAGTCGGGGTGTGCAGTCGGGCTGTGCAATCGGGGTGTGCAGTCGGTGTGTGCAAACGGGGTTTGCAGTTGGGGTGTGCATTCAGGGTTTGCAATTGGGGTGTGCAGTCAGGGTGTGCAGTCAGGGTGTGCAGTTGGGGTGAGCAGTCGTGATGTGCCGTTGGGATGTGCAGTCATGGTGTGCAGTCTGGGTGTGCATTCGGTGTGTGCAGTCAAGGTTTGCAGGGAGATGAGATGTTGGGGTGTGTAGTCTGGGTGTGCAGTCGGAGTGGGCGGTCGTGGTGTGCAGTCAGGGTGTGCAATCGGGGTGTGCAGTTGGAGTGTGCATTCATGGTGTGCAGTCTGGGTGTGCATTCGGTGTGTGAATTCAGGGTTTGCAGGGAGATGAGATGTTGGGGTGTGTAGTCTGGGTGTGCAGTCGGGGTGTGCAGTAAGTGTGTGCAGTCGGTGTGTCCAGTTGTATTGTGCAGTCGGGGTGTTCAGTTGGTGTGTGCACTCAGGATTTGCTGTCAGCATTTGCAGTCATGGTGTGCAGCCGTCGTGTGCAGTCGGGGTGTGCTGTCGGGGTTTGCAGTCGTGTTGTGCAGATTGGGTGTGCAGTCATGGTGTGCAGTCAGGGATAGCAGTCAGAGTGTGCAGTCAGTGCGTGCAGTCGGGGTGTGCAGCCGTGGTGTACAGTCAGGTTGTGCAGCCGGTATGAGCAGTTAGGGTGTGCATTCAGGTTGAGCAGTCAGAGTGTACAGTCGGGGTGTGCAGTCAGGATTAGCAGACTGGGTGTGCAGTCAGGCTGAGCAGTCAGGGTGTGCCATGAGGCTGAGCAGTCAGGGTGTGCCGTTGGAGTGGGCGGTCGTGGTGTGCAGTCAGGGTGTGCAGTCAGCGTGTACAGTCGGGATGTGCAGTCAACGTTAGCAGTCTGGGTGTGCAGTCAGGGTGAGTAGACAGGGTGTGCCGTCAGGGTGAACAGTGTTTGTGTACAGTCGGGGTTTGCAGTCAGGGTGAGCATTCGGAGTAGAGCAGTCGGGATGTGCAGTCAGGGTGTACAATCGGGGTGTGCAGTCAGGTTTTGCAGTCGGGGTGCGCAGTCAGGGTGTGCCGTCGGGTTGTGCAGCAGGGTGTGCAATCGGGGCGTGTAGTCGGGGTGGGCAATCAGGGATTGCAGTCAGGGTTAGAAGTCTGGGTGTGCAGTCGGGGTGAGCAGTTGGGGTGAGCAGTCAGGGTGTGCAGTCAGTGTGTGCAGTCAGTGTGTGCGGTCAGGATGTGCAGTCAGGGTGAGCAGTCAGTTTGTGCCTTCAGATTGAGCAGTTGGGGTGGGCGGTCGGTGTGTGCAGTAAGTGTGTGCAGTTGGGATGTGTAGTCGTGTTGTGCAGACGTGTTGTGCAGACGTGGTGTGCAATCAGGGATAGCAGTCAGGGTGTGCTGCCGTGGTGTGTAGTCGGGGTGAGCAGTCGGGATGTGCAATCGGTGTGCATTCAGGGTTTGCAATCAGAGTGAGCAGTCGGTTTGTGCAGTCAGGGTGTGCAGTCATGGTGAGCAGACTGGGTGTGCAGTCAGGGTGAGCAGTCGGGTAGTGCCGTCAGGATGTGCAGTCGGGGTGTGCAGTCAGGTTTAGCAGTCAGGGTGTGCAGTCGGATAGTGCAGTCAGGGTATACAGCTGGGGTTTGTAGTCGGTGTGTGCAATCGGGGTGCGCAGCCTTGCTGTGCAGTCGGGGTGTGCATTCAGGGTGCGCAGCCGGTGTGTGCAGTCAGGGTGTGCGGTCAGGATGTGCAGTAAGTGTGAGCAGTCAGGTTGTGCCTTCAGGTTGAGCAGTCGGGGTGGGCAGTCGGGGTGTGCATTCAGGGTTTGCAGTCAGGATGTGCAGTCAGGGTGAGCCGTCAGGGTGGGCAGTCAGGGATTGTAGTTGTGGTGAGCAGTCGGGGTGTTTAGTCAGGGTTTGCAGTCAGGCTGTTCCATCAGGGTGTGCAGTCGGGGTGTGCAGTCGGGGTGAGCAGTCAGGGTGTGCAGTCAGTGTGTGTAGTTGTGGTGTGCAGTCAGGATGTGCAGTCAGGGTGAGCAGGCAGGTTGTGCAGACGGGGCATTTAACCCTGGTGTGCAGTCAGGGATAGCAGTCAGGGTGTGCAGTCAGTGCGTGCAGTCAAGGTGTGCTGCCGTGGTGTGCAGTCGGGGTGAGCAGTAAGGGTGTGCCATCAGTGCGAGCAGTCGTGATGTGCAATCAGTGTGCATTCAGGATTTGCAATCAGAGTGAGCAGTTGGTTTGTGCAGTCAGGGTGTGCAGTCATGTTGAGCAGACTGGGTGTGCAGTCAGGGTAAGCAGTCAGGGTGTGCAGTCAGGGTGTGCAGTCAGGGTGTGCAGTAAGTGTGAACAGGTAGGTTGTGCCTTCAGGTTGAGCAGTCAGGGTGAGCCGTCAGGGTGAGCTTTCGGAGTGCAGTGGGGTGAGCAGTTGGGGTTTGCAGACAGGGTTTGCTGTCTGGGTGTGCAGTCAGGGTGAGCATTCAGGGTGTGCAGTTGGGTAGTGCAGTTAGTGTGTGCAGCCGTGGTGTGCAGTCAGGGTGGGCGGTCAGGGTTAGCTGTCTGTGTGTGCAGTCAGAGTGTGCATTCAAGGTGTGCAGTCAGGGTGTACAGTCGGGATGTGCACTCAGGTTAGCAGTCGGGATGTGCACTCAGGTTAGCAGTCGGGGTGTGCAGTCAGGGTGTGCAGTCGGTGTGTGCAGTCAGAATTTGCAGTCAGTGTGAGCAGTCAGGGTGTGCAATCGGTGTGCAGTCAGGGTTTGCAATCGGAGTGAGCAGTCGGTGTGTGCAGTTAGTGTGTGCAGTCGTGGTGAGCAGTCGGAGTGTGCAGCTAGGGTGAGCAGACAAGGAGTGCAATCAGTGTGAGCGGACAGAGTTTGCAATCAGGGTGTACAGTTGGGGTATGCAGTCAGGTTTAGCAGTCGGGGTGTGCACTCGGGTAGTGCAGTCAGGTTGAACAGTCGGGGTATGCAGTCGGGGTCTGCAGTCGGGGTGTACAGTCAGGGTGTACAGTCGGGGTGGGCAGTTGGGGTGTGCAGTCAAGGTGTACAGTCGGGGTGGGCAGTATGGGTTAGCAGTCTGGGTGTGCAGTCGTGGTGAGCAGACTGGGTTTGCCGTCAGGGTGTGCAGTCGGTGTGTGCAGTCAGAATTTGCAGTCAGGGTGAGCAGTCAGGGTGAGCAGTCAGGGTGAGCAGTCAGGGTGTGCAGTCAGGTTGAGCAGTCAGGGTTTGCAGTCAGGATGTGCAGTCAGGGTGAGCCGTCAGGGTGGGCAGTCGGGGATTGTAGTCGGGGTGAGCAGTAGGGGTGTTTAGTCAGGTTTTGCAGTCAGGCTGTGCCGTCGTGTAGTGCAGTCAGGGTGTGTACTCGGGGTGTGTAATCAGGGATTGCAGTCAGTGTTAGCAGTCTGGGTGTGCAGTCGGGGTGAGCAGTCAGGGTGTGCAGTCAGTGTGTGCAGTCGTGGTGTGCAGTCAGGTTGTGCGGTCAGGATGTGCAGTCAGGGTGAGCAGTCAGGTTGTGCAGTCAGCTTTAGCAGTCGTGTTGTGCAGACGGGGTGTGTAGCCGTGGTGTGCAGTCAGGGATAGCAGTCAGGGTGTGCAGTCAGGGTGTGCAGTTCAGTGCGTGCAGTCAGGGTGTGCTGCCGTGGTGTGTAGTCGGGGTGAGCAGTAAGGGTGTGCCATTATTGCGAGCAGTCTTGATGAGCAATCGGTGTTCATTCAGGGTTTGCAATCAGAGTGAGCAGTCGGTTTGTGCAGTCAGGATGTGCAGTCGGGGTGAGCAGACTGGGTGTGCAGTCACGGTGAGCAGTCGGGGTGTGCAGTCAGTGTGTGCAGTCATGGTGTGCAGTCAGGTTGTGCGGTCAGGATGTGCAGTCAGTGTGAGCAGTCAGGTTGTGCAGACGGGGCGTGCAGCTCTGGTGTGCGGTCAGGGATAGCAGTCTGGGTGTGCCATCAGTGTGAGCATTCAGGGTGTGCAGTCAGGTTTAGCAGTCGGGGTGTGCAGATGGGGTGTTCAGTCAGTGTTTGCAGTCAGGGTGAGCAGTCGGGGTGAGCAATCGGGGTGTGCAGCCGGGGTGAGCAGTCGGTGTGTGCAGTCAGGGTGTACAGTCAGGGTGTGCACTCAGGTTAGCAGTTGGGGTGTGCACTCAGGTTAGCAGTCGGGGTGTGCAGTCAGGGTGTGCGGTCAGGAGGTGCAGTCAGAATGAGCATTCAGGTTGTGCCTTCAGGCTGAGCTGTTGGGGTGGGTGGTCAGTGTGTGTAGTCAGTGTGTGCAGTCGGGGTGTGCAGTCGTGTTGTGCAGACGGGTGTGCAGCCGTAGTGTGCAGTCATGGTGTACAGTCAGTGCGTGCAGTCAGGGTGTTCTGCCGTGGCGTGTAGTCGGGGTGAGTTGTAAGGGTGTACCATCAGTGCGAGCAGTCGGGATGTGCAATCGCTGTGCATTCAGTGTTTGCAATCAGAGTGAGCAGTCGGTTTGTGCAGTCAGGGTGTGCAGTCATGGTGAGCAGACTGGGTGTGCAGTCAGGGTGAGCAGTCGGGTTGTGCAGTCAGGGTGTGCAGTTGGGGTGTGCAATCGGGGTGCGCATCTGTGGTGTGCAGTCGGGGTGTGCAGTCATTGTGTGCAGCCGTGGTGTGCAGTCGGGGTGTGACTTCAGGGTGAGCAGTCTTGGCGTGCAGTCGGGGTGTGCAGTCGGGGTGTGCAGTCGGGGTGTGACTTCAAGGTGAGCAGTCGGGGTGTACATTCGGGCTGTGCATTCGGTATGAGCAGTTGGGGTGTGCAGTCACGGTGAGAAGTCAGGGTTTGCAGTCAGGGTGTACAGTCGGGGTGTGCAGTCAGGGTTAGCAGTCTGGGTGTGCCGTTAGGATTAGCAGTAGGAGTGGGCGGTCGTTGTGTGCAGTCAGGTTGTGCAATCGGGGTGTACAGTTTGTGTGTGCCGTTGGGGTGTGCAGACAGTGTGTGCAATCGGGGTGTATTCAGGGTTTGCAATTAGAGTGAGCAGTCGGTTTGAGCAGTCAGGGTGTGCAGTCATGGTGAGCAGACTGGGTGTGCAGTCAGGGTGAGCAGTCAGGGTCTGCAGTCAGGCTGTACAGTCGTGGTGTGCAGTCAATGTGTACAGTCGGCGTGTGCAGTCAGGGTGTGCCGTCAGGATGTTCAGTAAGTGTGAGCAGTCAGGTTGTGCCTTCAGGTTGAGCTGTCAGGGTCGGCAGTCAGGGTGTGCAGTCAGTGCGTGCAGTTGTGTTGTGCAGTCAGGTTGTGCGGTCAGATTGTGCAGTCAGGATGAGCAGTTGGGGTGGGTTGTCGGTGTGTGCAGTAAGTGTGTGCAGTCGGGGTGCGCATTCGTGTTGTGCAGACGGGGTGTGCAGCCGTGGTGTGGAGTCAGGGATAGCAGTCAGGGTGTGCAGTCAGTGCGTGCAGTCAGGGTGTACTGCCGTGGTGTGTAGTCGGGGTGAGCAGTAAGGGTGTGCCATTATTGCGAGCATTCGGGCTGAGCAAGCGGTGTTCATTCAGGGTTTGCAATCAGAGTGAGCAGTTGGTTTGTCCAGTCAGGATGTGCAGTCGGGGTGAGCAGACTGGGTGTGCAGTCGGGGTGAGCAGTCGGGGTGTGCAGTCAGGTTTAGCAGTCATGGTTTGCAGTCAGGGTGTGCAGTCGGATAGTGCAGTCAGGGTATACAGCTGGGGTTTGTAGTCGGTGTGTGCAATCAGGGTGCGCAACCTTGCTGTGCAGTCGGGGTTTGCAGTCAGTGATTGCAGCCGTGGTGCGCAGTTGGTGTGTGCATTCAGGGTGTGCAGATGGGGTGTGCAGTCGGGTTGTGCAGTCGGGGTGTGCGGTCGGGGTATGCAGTTGGTGTGTGCAGTCAGTGTGTGCAGTTGGGGTGTCCAGTCGTGTTGTGCAGTCGGGGTGTGCAGTTGGGGTGTGCAGTCAGGATTTGCTGTCAGCATTTGCAGTCATGGTGTGCAGCCGTGGTGTGTAGTCGGTGTGAGCAGTAAGGGTGTGCCATCAGTGTGAGCAGTCGGGTTGTGCAATCGGTGTGCATTCAGGGTTTGCAATTAGAGTGAGCAGTCGGTTTGAGCAGTCAGGGTGTGCAGTCATGGTGAGCAGACTGGGTGTGCAGTCAGGGTGAGCAGTCGGGATGTGCAGTCAGGCTGTACAGTCGGCGTGTGCAATCAAGGTGTACAGTCGGGGTGAGCAGTCAGGTTGTGCCTTCAGGTTGAGATGTCAGGGTTGGCGGTCGGGGTGTGCATTCAGAGTGTGCAGTTGGTGTGTGCAGTCAGGGTTTGCAGTCAGGGTGAGCAGTCAGGGTGAGCCTTCAGGGTGAGCAGTTGGGGTGTGCAATCAGGGTGAGCAGTCAGTGTGTGCAGTCAGGGTGTGCAGTCGGGGTGTGTAGTCGGGATGTGGAATCAGGGTGCGCAGCCGTGGTGTGCAGTCGGGGCGTGCAGTCAGTGTGTGCAGCCGTGTTGTGCATCCGTGGTGTGCAGTCAGGTTGTGAAGTCGGTATGAGCAGTCGGGGCGTGCAGTCAGGGTGAGAAGTCAGGGTGTGCACATCGGGTGTGCAGTCAGAGTGTACAGTCGGGGTGAGCAGACTGGGTTTGCAGTCTGGGTGTGCAGTCAGGCTGAGCAGACAGGGTGTGCCGTCTGTGTGGGTGGTCGTGGTGTGCAGTCAGGGTGTGCCGTCAGCGTGTACAGTCTTTGTGTACAGTTGGGGTTTGCAGTCAGGGTGAGCATTCGGAGTAGAGCAGTCGGGGAGTGCAGTCGTGGTGTACAGTCGGGGTGTGCAGTCAGGTCTTTCAGTCGGAGTGTGTAGTCAGTGTGTGCAGTCAGTGTGTGCAGTCGTGGTGAGCAGACTGTGTTTGCCGTCAGGGTGAGCAGTCTGGGTGTGCAGTCAGTTTTAGCAGTAGGGGTGTACAGTCAGGGTGTGCCGTCAGGATGTGCAGTAAGTGTGAGCAGTCAGATTGTGCCTTCAGGTTGAGAAGTCGGGGTGGGCAGTCGGGGTGTGCATTCAGGGTGTGCAGCCGATGTGCGCAGTCAGGGTTTACAGTCAGGATGTGCAGTCAGGGTGAGCCGTCAGGGTGGGCAGTCGGGGTTTGTAGTCGGGGTGAGTCGTCGGGCTGTTTAGTCAGGGTTTGCAGTCAGGCTGTGCCGTCGGGTAGTACAGTCAGGGTGTGCAGTCAGAGTGTGTAGTCGGGATGTGCAATCAGGGATTGCAGTCAGGGTTAGCAATCTGGGTGTGCAGTTGGGGTGAGCAGTCAGGATGTGCAGTCAGGTTGTGCAGACGGGGCGTGCAGCCCTGGTGTGTAGTCGGGGTGAGCAATAAGGGTGTGCCATCAGTGTGAGCAGTCGGGATGTGCAATCGAGGTGCATTCAGGGTTTGCAATCAGAAGTGTGAACAGGCAGGTTGTGCCTTCAGGCTGAGCAGTCGGGATGTGCATTCAGGGCGTGCAGTCAGGGTGAGCAGTCAGGTTGAGCCGTCAGGGTTAGCTTTCGTAGTGCAGTTGGGGCGAGCAGTTGGGGTGTGCAGTCAGGATTTGCTGTCAGCGTTTGCAGTCACGGTGTGCAGCCGTGGTGTGCAGCCGTGGTGTACAGTCGAGGTGTGCAGACCGGGTGTGCAGTCGGGGTGTGCAGTCCGGGTGTGCAGTCCGGGTGTGCAGTCCGGGTGTGCATTCGCGGTGTGCAGTCGTGGTGTGCAGTCAGGGATAGCAGTCAGTGTGTGCAGTCAGTGCGTGCAGTCAGGGTGCGCATCCCTGTTGTGTAGTCGGGGTGAGCAGTAAGGGTGTGCCATCAGTGTGAGCAGTCGGGTTGTGCAATCGGTGTGCATTCAGGGTTTGCAGTTAGAGTGTGCAGTCGGTTTGAGCAGTCAGGGTGTGCAGTAGGGGTGAGCAGACTGGGTTTGCCGTCAGGGTGAGCAGTCAGGGTGAGAAGTGAGGGCGTGCACATCGGGTGTGCAGTCACGGTGTACAGTCGGGGTGGGCAGTCAGGATTAGCAGTCTGGGTGTGCAGTCAGGCTGAGCAGTCAGGGTGTGCCATCTGAGTGGGTGGTCGTGGTGTGCAATCAGGGATTGCAGTCAGGGTTAGCAATCTGGGTGTGCAGTTGGGGTGAGCAGTCAGGATGTGCAGTCAGGTTGTGCAGACGGGGCGTGCAGCCCTGGTGTGTAGTCGGGGTGAGCAATAAGGGTGTGCCATCAGTGTGAGCAGTCGGGATGTGCAATCGAGGTGCATTCAGGGTTTGCAATCAGAAGTGTGAACAGGCAGGTTGTGCCTTCAGGCTGAGCAGTCGGGATGTGCATTCAGGGCGTGCAGTCAGGGTGAGCAGTCAGGGTGAGCCGTCAGGGTTAGCTTTCGTAGTGCAGTTGGGGCGAGCAGTTGGGGTGTGCAGTCAGGATTTGCTGTCAGCGTTTGCAGTCACGGTGTGCAGCCGTGGTGTGCAGCCGTGGTGTACAGTCGAGGTGTGCAGACCGGGTGTGCAGTCCGGGTGTGCATTCGCGGTGTGCAGTCGTGGTGTACAGTCAGGGATAGCAGTCAGTGTGTGCAGTCAGTGCGTGCAGTCAGGGTGCGCATCCCTGGTGTGTAGTCGGGGTGAGCAGTAAGGGTGTGCCATCAGTGTGAGCAGTCGGGTTGTGCAATCGGTGTGCATTCAGGGTTTGCAGTTAGAGTGTGCAGTCGGTTTGAGCAGTCAGGGTGTGCAGTAGGGGTGAGCAGACTGGGTTTGCCGTCAGGGTGAGCAGTCAGGGTGAGAAGTGAGGGCTTGCACATCGGGTGTGCAGTCACGGTGTACAGTCGGGGTGCGCAGTCAGGATTAGCAGTCTGGGTGTGCAGTCAGGCTGAGCAGTCAGGGTGTGCCAACTGAGTGGGTGGTCGTGGTGTGCAGTCAGGGTGTGCAGTCAGCGTGTACAGTCTGGGTGTGCAGTTAGGGTGAGTAGACAGGGTGTGCCGTCAGGGTGAACAGTCTTTGTGTACAGTCGGGGTTTGCAGTCAGGGTGAGCATTCGGAGTAGAGCAGTCGGGGAGTGCAGTCGTGGTGTACAGTCGGGGTATGCAGTCAGGTTTAGCAGTCAGGGTGTGCGCTCAGGTAGTGCAGTCAGGTTGAGCAGTTGGGGTGTGCAGTCGGAGTGTGCAGTCAGTGTGTGCAGTCGTGGTGAGCAGACTGGGTTTCCCGTCAGGGTGAGCAGTCTGGGTGTGCAGTCAGGGTGTACAGTCGGGGTGTGCAGTCAGGTTTAGCAGTCAGGCTGTGCAGTCAAGGTGTGCTGTCTGGATGTGCAGTAAGTGTGAGCAGTCAGATTGTGCCTTCAGGGTGAGCCGTCAGGGTGGGCAGTTGGGGATTGTGGTCGGGATTTGCAGTCAGGCTGTGCCGTCGGGTAATGCAGTCCATGTTTGCAGTCAGGATGTGCAGTCAGGGTGAGCCGTCAGGGTGGGCAGTCGGGGATTGTGGTCGGGATTTGCAGTCAGGCTGTGCCATCGGGTAATGCAGTCCATGTTTGCAGTCAGGATGTGCAGTCAGGGTGAGCCGTCAGGGTGGGCAGTCGGGGATTGTAGTCGGCGTGAGCCGTCGGGCTGTTTAGTCAGGGTTTGCAGTCAGGCTGTGCCGTCGGGTAGTACGGTCAGGGTGTGCAGTCGGGGTGTGTAGTCGGGGTGTGCAATCAGGAAAAGCAGTCAGGGTTTGCAGTCTGGGTGTGCAGTCGGGGTGAGCAGTCAAGGTGTGCTGTCAGTGTGTGCAGTTGTGGTGTGCAGTCAGGATGTGCAGTCAGTGTGAGCAGTCAGGTTGTGCAGGTGGGGCGTGCAGCCCTGGTGTGCAGTCAGGGATAGCAGTCAGAGTGTGCAGTCAGGGTGTGCTGCCGTTGTGTGTAGTCGGGGTGAGCAATAAGGGTGTGCCATCAGTGCGAGCAGTCGGGATGTGCAATCGAGGTGCATTCAGGGTTTGCAATCAGAAGTGTGAACAGACAGGTTGTGCCTTCAGGATGGGCAGTCGGGATGTGCGTTCAGGGCGTGCAGTCAGGGTGAGCAGTCAGGGTGAGCCGTCAGGGTGAGCTTTCGTGGTGCAGTTGGGGAGAGCAATTGGGGTGTGCAGTCCGGTTTGCTGTCAGTGTGTGCAGTCGATGTTTGCAGTCAGTGTGTGCAGTCAGGTAGTACAGTAAGGTTGTGCAGTCGGGTAGTGCAGGGTCAGGGTGTGTAATCGGGGTGTGCAGTCGGGGTGTGCAGTCGGTGTGTGCAGTCAGGGTGTGCAGTCGGGGTATGCAGTCGGGGTGTGCAGTCAGGGTGTGCAGTCGGGGTATGCAGTCGGGGTGTGTAGTCGGGGTGTGCAGTCAGGGTGCGCAGTCGGGGTGTGTAGTCGGGGTGTGCAGTCGGTGTGTGTAATCGGGGTGTGCAGTCAGGGTGTGCAGTCAGGGTGTGCAGTCGGTGTGTGCAGTCGGGGTGTGCAGTCAGGGTGTGCAGTCGGTGTGTGTAGTCGGGGTGTGCAGTCAGGGTGTGTAGTCGGGGTGTGCAGTCAGGGTGTGCAGTCAGGGTTTGTAGTCGGGGTGTGCACTCAACGCTTGCAGTCATTGTGTCCAGACGTGGTGTGCAGTCAGTGTGTGCAGTCGGGGTGTGATTTCAGGGTGAGCAGTCGGGGTTTGCAGTCGGTGTGCGCAATCAGGGACTGCAGTCAGTATTTGCAGTCGGGGTGTGCAGTCGGGTAGTGCAGTCAGGGTGTGCAGTCGTGGTGAGCAGTCGGTGTGTGCAGTCTGGGTGAGAAGTCAGGGTGTGCAATCAGGGTGAACAGTCGGTGTCTGCAGTCAGGGTGTACAGTCGGGGTGTACAGTCGGCGTGAGCAGTCAGGGTTGGCAGTCTGGGTGTGCAGTCAGGGTGTACAGTCGGGGTGGGCAGTCAGGGTAGGGTGTCCCATCAGGATGTGCAGTCAGGGTGAACAGTCAGGTTGTGCCTTCCAGTTGAGCAGTCGTGGTGGGCGGTCGGGGTGTGCAGTCAAGGTGTGCAGTCGGTGTGTGCAGTCAGGGTGTGCAATCGGACTGAGCAGTCGGTGTGTGCAGTCGTGGTGAGCAGTCGGGGTGAGCAGTCGGCGTGTGCAGTCAGGGTGAGCAGACAAGGAGTGCAATCAGTGTGAGAACTCAGTGTTTGCAGTCAGGGTGTACAGTCGGGTTATGCGGTCAGTTTTAGCAGTCAGGGTGTGCGTTCAGGGAGAGCAGTCAGGTTGAGCAGTTGGGGTGTGCAGTCGGGGTCTACAGTCAGGGTGTGCAGTCAGGGTGTACAGTCAGGGTGTACAGTCTGGATGGGCAGTTGGGGTTTGCAGTCAAGGTGTACAGTCGGAGTGTGCAGTATGGGTTAGCAGTCTGGGTGTGCAGTCAGGGTGTGCAGTCGGGGTGAGCAGTCAGGGTGTGCACTCAGGTTAGCAGTCGGGGTGTGCAGTCAGGCTGTGCGGTCAGGATGTGCAGTCAGGGTGTTCTGCCATGGTGTGTAGTCGGGGTGAGTTGTAAGGGTGTGCCATCAGTGCGAGCAGTCGGGATGTGCAATCGCTGTGCATTCAGTGTTTGCAATCAGAGTGAGCAGTCGGTTTGTGCAGTCAGAGTGTGCAGTCAGGGTGAGCAGTCTGGGTGTGCAGTCAGGGTGTACAGTCGGGGTGTGCAGTCAAGGTGTGCTGTCTGGATGTGCGGTAAGTGTGAGCATTCAGATTGTGCCTTCAGGTTGAGCAGTCGGGGTGGGCAGTCGGGGTGTGCATTCAGGGTGTGCAGTTGGTGTGTGCAGTCAGGGTTTACAGTCAGGATGTGCCGTCAGGATGAACAGTCTTTGTGTACAGTCGGGGTTTGCAGTCAGGGTGAGCATTCGGAGTAGAGCAGTCGGGGAGTGCAGTCGTGGTGTACAGTCGGGGTATGAAGTCAGGTTTTGCAGTCGGGGTGTGCGCTCAGGTAGTGCAGTCAGGTTGAGCAGTTGGGGTGAGCAGACTGGGTTTGCCGTCAGGGTGAGCAGTCAGGGTGAGAAGTGAGGGCGTGCACATCGGGTGTGCAGTCACTGTGTACAGTCGGGGTGTACAGTCGGGGTGTGCAGTCAGGATTAGCAGTCTGGGTGTGCAGTCAGGGTGTGCCGTCTGAGTGGGTGGTCGTGGTGTGCAGTCAGGGTGTGCAGTCAGCGTGTACAGTCTGGGTGTGCAGTTAGGGTGAGTAGACAGGGTGTGCCTTCAGGGTGAACAGTCTTTGTGTACAGTCGGGGTTTGCAGTCAGGGTGAGCATTCGGAGTAGAGCAGTCGGGGAGTGCAGTCGTGGTGTATAGTCGGGGTATGCAGTCAGGTTTAGCAGTCAGGATGTGCGCTCAGGTAGTGCAGTCAGGTTGAGCAGTTGGGGTGTGCAGTCGGGGTCTACAGTCAGTGTGTGCAGTCAGGGTGTACAGTCAGGGTGTACAGTCGGGGTGGGCAGTTGGGGTTTGCAGTCAAGGTGTACAGTCGGAGTGTGCAGTATGGGTTAGCAGTCTGGGTGTGCAGTCAGGGTGAGCCGTCAGGGTGTGCAGTCAGGTTTAGCAGTCGGGGTGTGCAGACAGGGTGTGCAGTCAGAGTATGCAGTCAGGGTGAGCAGTCAGGGTGTGCAGTCGGTATGAGCAGTCAGGGTGTGCACTCAGGTTAGCAGTCGGGGTGTGCAGTCAGGGTGTGCGGTCAGGATGTGCAGTCAGGGTGTTCTGCCATGGTGTGTAGTCGGGGTGAGTTGTAAGGGTGTGCCATCAGTGCGAGCAGTCGGGATGTGCAATCGCTGTGCATTCAGTGTTTGCAATCAGAGTGAGCAGTCGGTTTGTGCAGTCAGATTGTGCAGTCATGGTGAGCAGACTGGATGTGCAGTCAGGGTGAGCAGTCGGGTAGTGCAGTCAGGGTGTTGCAGTCGGGGTGTGCAATCGGGGTGCGCAGCAGTTGTGTCTAGTCGGGGTGTGCAGTCAGTGTGTGCAGCAGTGGCGTGCAGTCGGGGTGTGCATTCGGGGTGTGACTTCAGTGTGAGCAGTCGATGTGTGCGGTCAGGGTGTGCGTTCGGTGTGTGCAGTAAGTGTGTGCAGTCGGGGTGTCCAGTCATGTTGTGCAGTCGGGGTGTGCAGTTGGGGTGTGCAGTCAGGATTTGCTGTCAGTGTTTGCAGTCACGGTGTGCAGCCGTGGTGTGCAGTTGGGGTGTGCAGTTGGGGTGTGCAGTCAGGATTTGCTGTCAGCGTTTGCAGTCACGGTGTGCAGCCGTGGTGTGCAGTCGGGGTGTGCAATCGCGGTGTGCAGTCGCGGTGTGCAGTCAGGGATAACAGTCAATGTGTGCAGTCAGTGCGTGCAGTCAGGGTGTGCAACCTTGGTGTGTAGTCGGGGTGAGCAGTAAGGGTGTGCCATCAGTGTGAGCATTCGGGATGTGCAATCGGTGTGCATTCAGGGTTTGCAATTAGAATGAGCAGTCGGTGGGTGCAGTCAGTGTTTGCAGTCAGTGTGTGCAGTCAGGGTGTGCAGTCGGGGTGTGTAATCGGTATGTGGAATCAGGGTGCACAGCCGTGGTGTGCAGTCAGGGTGTGCTGTCAGTGTGTGCAGCCGTGTTGTGCATCCGTGGTGCACAGGCGTGTTGTGCATCCGTGGTCTGCAGTTGGGGTGTGCAATCAGTGTGTGCAGCCTTGTTGTGCATCTGTGGTGCGCAGCCATGTTGTGCATCTGTGGTGTGCAGTCGGGGTGTGACGTCAGGATGAGCAGTCGTGTGTGCAGTCAGGGTGTGCAGTTGGTGTATGCAATCTGGGAGTGCAGTCAGGGTTAGCCGTCTGGGTGTGCAGTCAGGATGAGCATTCAGGGTGTGACGTCAGGGTGAGCAGGCGGGGTGTGCAGTCGGCGTGTACAGTAAGGGCATGACGTCAGGGTGAGCAGTCGGGGTGTGCAGTCAGGTTGTGCAGTCGGTATGAGCAGTCGGGGCGTGCAGTCAGGGTGAGAAGTCAGGTTGTGCAGTTAGAGTGTGTATTCAGGGTGCGCAGTCAGGGTGTGCAGTCAGGGTGTGCAGTCAGGATAAGCAGTCTGGGTGTGCAGTCAGGCTGAGCAGTCAGGGTGTGCCGTCTGAGTGAACAGTGCTTGTGTACAGTCGGGGTTTGCAGTCAGGTTGAGCATTCGGAGTAGAGCAGTCGGGGAGTGCAGTCGTGGTGTACAGTCGGGGTATGCAGTCAGGTTTTGCAGTCAGGGTGTGCAGTCAGTGAGTGCAGTCACGGTGCGCAGTCGTGGTGAGCAGACTGGGTTTGCCGTCAGGGTGAGCAGTCTGGGTGTCCAGTCAGGGTGTGCCGTCAGGATGTGCAGTAAGTGTGAGCAGTCAGGTTGTGCCTTCAGGTTGAGCAGTCGGGGTGTGCATTCAGGGTGTGCAGCAGGTGTGTGCAGTCAGGGTTTGCAGTCAGGATTTGCAGTCAGGGTGAGCAATCAGGGTGAGCCGTCAGGGTGAGAAGTCGGGGTGTGCAATCGGGGTAAGTAGACGGGGTGTACAGTCAGGGTTTGCAGTCAGTGTGTGCAGTCAGGGTGTGTAGTCGGGGTGTGTAGTCGGGGTGTGGAATTGGGGTGTGCGGCAGTGGTGTGCAGTCGGGGTGTGTAGTCGGGGTGTGCAATCAGTGTGTGCAGCCTTGTTGTGCATCCGTGGTGCGCAGCCGTGTTGTGCATCCGTGGTGTGCAGTCGGGGTGTGACGTCAGGATGAGCAGTCGGGTGTGCAGTCAGGATGTGCAGTTGGTGTGCGCAATCAGGGAGTGCAGTCAGGGTTAGCCGTCTGGGTGTGCAGTCGGGGTGAGCATTCAGGGTGTGACGTCAGGTTGAGCAGGCGGGGTGTGCTGTCGGGCTGTGCAGTCAGGGTGAGAAGTCGTGGTGTGCAGCCGTTGTGTGGAGTCAGGGTGTGCAGTAAATGTGCGCAGTCAGGGTGTGCAGCTGAGATGTGCAGTCGGGGTGAGCAGTAAGGGTGTGACGTCAGGGTGAGCAGTCGGGGTGTTCAGTCAGGTTGTGCAGTCGGTATGAGCAGTCGGGGTGTGCAGTCAGGTTGAGAAGTCAGGGTGTGCAGTTAGGGTGTGCATTCAGGGTGTGCAGTCACGGTGTGCAGTCAGGATAAGCAGTCTGGGTGAGCAGTCAGGCTGAGCAGTCAGGGTGTACAGTCAGGGTGTACAGTCGGGGTGGTAAGTTGGGGTGTGCAGTCAGGGTGTACAGTCAGGCTGTACCATCTGGGTGAGCAGTATGGGTTAGCAGTCTAGGTGTGCAGACAGGGTGAGCATTCAGGGTGTGCAGTCAGGTTTAGCAGTCGGTGTGTGCAGACAGGGTGTGCAGCCAGAGTTTGCAGTCAGGGTGAGCAGTCGGGGAGTGCAGTCGGGGTGAGCAGTCGGGGTGTGCAGTCAGGGTGTACAGTCGGGGGTGCACTCAGGTTAGCAGTCAGGGTGTGCAGTCAGGGTGTGCGGTCAGGATGTGCAGTCAGGGTGTTCTGCCATGGTGTGTAGTCGGGGTGAGTTGTAAGGGTGTGCCATCAGTGCGAGCAGTCGGGATGTGCAATCGCTGTGCATTCAGTGTTTGCAATCAGAGTGAGCAGTCGGTTTGTGCAGTCAGAGTGTGCAGTCATGGTGAGCAGACTGGGTGTGCAGTCAGGGTGAGCAGTCGGGTAGTGCAGTCAGGGTGTTGCAGTTGGGGTGTGTCATCGGGGTACGCAGCAGTGGTGTGCAATCGGGGTGTGCAGTCAGTGTGTGCAGCCGTGGCGTGCAGTCGGGGTGTGCATTCGGGGTGTGACTTCAGTGTGAGCAGTCGGTGTGTGCGGTCAGGGTGTGCAGTTGGTGTGTGCAGTGTGTGCAGTCGGGGTGTCCAGTCATGTTGTGCAGTCGGGGTGTGCAGTTGGGGTGTGCAGTCAGGATTTGCTGTCAGTGTTTGCAGTCACGGTGTGCAGCCGTGGTGTGCAGTTGGGGTGTGCAGTTGGGGTGTGCAGTCAGGATTTGCTGTCAGCGTTTGCAGTCACGGTGTGCAGCCGTGGTGTGCAGTCGGGGTGTGCAATCGCGGTGTGCAGTCGCGGTGTGCAGTCAGGGATAACAGTCAATGTGTGCAGTCAGTGCGTGCAGTCAGGGTGTGCAACCTTGGTGTGTAGTCGGGGTGAGCAGTAAGGGTGTGCCATCAGTGTGAGCATTCGGGATATGCAATCGGTGTGCATTCAGGGTTTGCAATTAGAATGAGCAGTCGGTGGGTGCAGTCAGTGTTTGCAGTCAGTGTGTGCAGTCAGGGTGTGCAGTCGGGGTGTGTAATCGGTATGTGGAATCGGGGTGCACAGCCGTGGTGTGCAGTCAGGGTGTGCTGTCAGTGTGTGCAGCCGTGTTGTGCATCCGTGGTGCACAGGCGTGTTGTGCATCCGTGGTCTGCAGTTGGGGTGTGCAATCAGTGTGTGCAGCCTTGTTGTGCATCTGTGGTGCGCAGCCATGTTGTGCATCTGTGGTGTGCAGTCGGGGTGTGACGTCAGGATGAGCAGTCGTGTGTGCAGTCAGGGTGTGCAGTTGGTGTATGCAATCTGGGAGTGCAGTCAGGGTTAGCCGTCTGGGTGTGCAGTCAGGATGAGCATTCAGGGTGTGACGTCAGGGTGAGCAGGCGGGGTGTGCAGTCGGCGTGTACAGTAAGGGCATGACGTCAGGGTGAGCAGTCGGGGTGTGCAGTCAGGTTGTGCAGTCGGTATGAGCAGTCGGGGCGTGCAGTCAGGGTGAGAAGTCAGGTTGTGCAGTTAGAGTGTGTATTCAGGGTGCGCAGTCAGGGTGTGCAGTCAGGGTGTGCAGTCAGGATAAGCAGTCTGGGTGTGCAGTCAGGCTGAGCAGTCAGGGTGTGCCGTCTGAGTGAACAGTGCTTGTGTACAGTCGGGGTTTGCAGTCAGGTTGAGCATTCGGAGTAGAGCAGTCGGGGAGTGCAGTCGTGGTGTACAGTCGGGGTATGCAGTCAGGTTTTGCAGTCAGGGTGTGCAGTCAGTGTGTGCAGTCACGGTGCGCAGTCGTGGTGAGCAGACTGGGTTTGCCGTCAGGGTGAGCAGTCTGGGTGTCCAGTCAGGGTGTGCCGTCAGGATGTGCAGTAAGTGTGAGCAGTCAGGTTGTGCCTTCAGGTTGAGCAGTCGGGGTGTGCATTCAGGGTGTGCAGCAGGTGTGTGCAGTCAGGGTTTGCAGTCAGGATTTGCAGTCAGAGTGAGCAATCAGGGTGAGCCGTCAGGGTGAGAAGTCGGGGTGTGCAATCGGGGTAAGTAGACGGGGTGTACAGTCAGGGTTTGCAGTCAGTGTGTGTAGTCAGGGTGTGTAGTCGGGGTGTGTAGTCGGGGTGTGGAATTGGGGTGTGCGGCAGTGGTGTGCAGTCGGGGTGTGTAGTCGGGGTGTGCAATCAGTGTGTGCAGCCTTGTTGTGCATCCGTGGTGCGCAGCCGTGTTGTGCATCCGTGGTGTGCAGTCGGGGTGTGACGTCAGGATGAGCAGTCGGGTGTGCAGTCAGGATGTGCAGTTGGTGTGCGCAATCAGGGAGTGCAGTCAGGGTTAGCCGTCTGGGTGTGCAGTCGGGGTGAGCATTCAGGGTGTGACGTCAGGTTGAGCAGGCGGGGTGTGCTGTCGGGCTGTGCAGTCAGGGTGAGAAGTCGTGGTGTGCAGCCGTTGTGTGGAGTCAGGGTGTGCAGTAAATGTGTGCAGTCAGGGTGTGCAGCTGAGATGTGCAGTCGGGGTGAGCAGTAAGGGTGTGACGTCAGGGTGAGCAGTCGGGGTGTTCAGTCAGGTTGTGCAGTCGGTATGAGCAGTCGGGGTGTGCAGTCAGGTTGAGAAGTCAGGGTGTGCAGTTAGGGTGTGCATTCAGGGTGTGCAGTCACGGTGTGCAGTCAGGATAAGCAGTCTGGGTGAGCAGTCAGGCTGAGCAGTCAGGGTGTACAGTCAGGGTGTACAGTCGGGGTGGTAAGTTGGGGTGTGCAGTCAGGGTGTACAGTCAGGCTGTACCATCTGGGTGAGCAGTATGGGTTAGCAGTCTAGGTGTGCAGACAGGGTGAGCATTCAAGGTGTGCAGTCAGGTTTAGCAGTCGGTGTGTGCAGACAGGGTGTGCAGCCAGAGTTTGCAGTCAGGGTGAGCAGTCGGGGAGTGCAGTCGGGGTGAGCAGTCGGGGTGTGCAGTCAGGGTGTACAGTCGGGGGTGCACTCAGGTTAGCAGTCAGGGTGTGCAGTCAGGGTGTGCGGTCAGGATGTGCAGTCAGGGTGTTCTGCCATGGTGTGTAGTCGGGGTGAGTTGTAAGGGTGTGCCATCAGTGCGAGCAGTCGGGATGTGCAATCGCTGTGCATTCAGTGTTTGCAATCAGAGTGAGCAGTCGGTTTGTGCAGTCAGAGTGTGCAGTCATGGTGAGCAGACTGGGTGTGCAGTCAGGGTGAGCAGTCGGGTAGTGCAGTCAGGGTGTTGCAGTTGGGGTGTGTCATCGGGGTACGCAGCAGTGGTGTGCAATCGGGGTGTGCAGTCAGTGTGTGCAGCCGTGGCGTGCAGTCGGGGTGTGCATTCGGGGTGTGACTTCAGTGTGAGCAGTCGGTGTGTGCGGTCAGGGTGTGCAGTTGGTGTGTGCAGTGTGTGCAGTCGGGGTGTCCAGTCATGTTGTGCAGTCGGGGTGTGCAGTTGGGGTGTGCAGTTGGTGTACGCAATCAGGGAGTGCAGTCAGGGTTAGCCGTCTGGGTGTGCAGTCGGGGTGAGCATTCAGGGTGTGACGTCAGGGTGAGCAGGCGGGGTGTGCTGTCGGGCTGTGCAGTCAGGGTGAGAAGTCGTGGTGTGCAGCCGTTGTGTGGAGTCAGGGTGTGCAGTAAATGTGTGCAGTCAGGATGTGCAGCTGAGGTGTGCAGTCGGGGTGAGCAGTAAGGGTGTGACGTCAGTGTGAGCAGTCGGGGTGTTCAGTCAGGTTGTGCAGTCGGTATGAGCAGTCGGGGTGTGCAGTCAGGTTGAGAAGTCAGGGTGTGCAGTTAGGGTGTGCATTCAGGGTGTGCAGTCATGGTGTGCAGTCAGGATAAGCAGTCTGGGTGAGCAGTCAGGGTGTACAGTCAGGCTGTACCATCTGGGTGAGCAGTATGGGTTAGCAGTCTAGGTGTGCAGACAATGTGAGCATTCAGGGTGTGCAGTCAGGTTTAGCAGTCGGTGTGTGCAGACAGGGTGTGCAGCCAGAGTTTGCAGTCAGGGTGAGCAGTCGGGGAGTGCAGTCGGGGTGAGCAGTCGGGGTGTGCAGTCAGGGTGTACAGTCGGGGGTGCACTCAGGTTAGCAGTCAGGGTGTGCAGTCAGGGTGTGCGGTCAGGATGTGCAGTCAGGGTGTTCTGCCATGGTGTGTAGTCGGGGTGAGTTGTAAGGGTGTGCCATCAGTGCGAGCAGTCGGGATGTGCAATCGCTGTGCATTCAGTGTTTGCAATCAGAGTGAGCAGTCGGTTTGTGCAGTCAGAGTGTGCAGTCATGGTGAGCAGACTGGGTGTGCAGTCAGGGTGAGCAGTCGGGTAGTGCAGTCAGGGTGTTGCAGTCGGGGTGTGCAATCGGGGTACGCAGCAGTGGTGTGCAATCGGGGTGTGCAGTCAGTGTGTGCAGCCATGGCGTGCAGTCAGGGTGTGCATTCGGGGTGTGACTTCAGTGTGAGCAGTCGGTGTGTGCGCTCAGGGTGTGCAGTCGGTGTGTGCAGTAAGTGTGTTCAGTCGGGGTGTCCAGTCATGTTGTGCAGTCGGGGTGTGCAGTTGGGGTGTGCAGTCAGGATTTGCTGTCAGCGTTTGCAGTCACGGTGTGCAGCCGTGGTGTTCAGTCGGGGTGTGCTGTCCGGGTGTGCAGTCGCGTTGTGCAGTCTGTGTGTGCAGTCGGGGTGTGCAGTCAGGGATAACAGTCAATGTGTGCAGTCAGTGTGAGCAGTCAGGATGTGCAATCGGTGTGCATTCAGGGTTTGCAATTAGAGTGAGCAGACGCTGTGTGCAGTCAATGTTTGCAGTCAGGGTGAGCAGTCAGGGTGAGCCGTCAGGGTGAGCAGTCGGGGTGAGCAGCCGTGGTGTGCAGTCGGGGTGTGCAATCAGTGTGTGCAATCTTGTTGTGCCTCCGTGGTGCGCAGCCGTGTGTGCATCCGTGGTGTGCAGTCGGGGTGAGACGTCAGGATGAGCAGTCGGGTGTGCAGTCAGTGTGTGCAGTTGGTGTGCGCAATCAGGGAGTGCAGTCAGGGTTAGCCGTCTGGGTGTGCAGTCGGGGTGAGCAGTCAGGGTGTGACATCAGGTTGAGCAGGCGGGGTGTGCTGTCGGGCTGTGCAGTCAGGGTGAGAAGTCGTGGTGTGCAGCCGTTGTGTGGAGTCAGTGTGTGCAGTAAATGTGTGCAGTCAGGGTGTGCAGCCATGATGTGCAGTCGGGGTGAGCAGTAAGGGTGTGACGTCAGGGTGAGCAGTCGGATTGTGCAGTCGGTATGAGCAGTCGGGGTGTGCAGTCAGGGTGAGAAGTCAGGGTGTGCATTCAGGGTTTGCTGTCAGGTTGTGCAGTCAGGATAAGCAGTCTGGGTGAGCAGTCAGGCTGAGCAGTCAGGGTGTACAGGCGGGGTGTGCTGTCAGGTTTAGCATTTGGGGTGTGCAGTCAGGGTATGCCGTCAGGATGTGCAGTAAGTGTGAGCAGTCAGGGTGTGCCTTCAGGTTGAGCAGTCGTGGTGGGCAGTTGGGGTGTGCATTCAGGGTGTGCAACCGGTGTGTGCAGTCAAGGTTTGCAGTCAGGATGAGCAGTCAGGGTGAGCTGTCAGGGTGGGCAGTCGGGGATTGTAGTTGGGGTGTTTAGTCAGGGTTTGCAGTCAGGCTGTGCCGTCGGGTAGTGCAGTCAGGGTGTGCAGTCGGGGTGTGTAGTCGGGGTGTGCTATCAGGGATTGCTGTCAGGGCTAGCAGTCGGTGTGTGCAGTCGGGGTGTGCAGTCAGTGTGCGCAATCAGGGAGTGCAGTCAGGTTTAGCAGTCTGAGTGTGCAGTCGTGGTGTGTAGTCGGGGTGTGCAGATGGTTTGTGTAGTCGGGGTGTACAGTCAGGGTGTGCAGTCTTTGAGTACAGTCGGGGTTTGCAGTCAGGGTGAGCATTTGGAGTATAGCAGTCGGGGATTGCAGTCGTTGTGTACAGTCGGGGTATGCAGTCAGGTTTTGCTGTCGGGGTGTGCAGTCAGTGTGTGCAGTCAGTGTGTGCAGTCGTGGTGAGCAGACTGGGTTTGCCGTCAGGGTGAGCAGTCTGGGAGTGCAGTCAGGGTGTACAGTCGGGGTGTGCACTCAGGTTTAGCAGTCGGGGTGTGCCGTCAGGATGTGCAACAAGTGTGAGCAGTCAGGTTGTGCCTTCAGATTGAGCAGTCGGGGTGGGCAGTCGGGGTGTGCATTCAGGGTGTTTAGCCGGTGGGTGCAGTAAGGGTTTGCACTCAGGATGAGCAGTCAAGGTGAGCCGTCAGGGTGGGCAGTCGGGGATTTTGGTCGGGGTTTGCAGTCAGGCTGTGCCGTCGGGTCGTGCAGTCAGGCTGTGCAGTCAGGGTGTGCTGTCAGGTTGTGTAGTCAGGGTGTGCAATCAGGGATTGCAGTCAGGGTTAGCAATCTGCGTGTGCAGTTGGGGTGAGCAGTCAGGGTGTGCAGTCAGTGTGTGCAGTCGTGGTGTGCAGTCAGGTTGTGCGGTCAGGATGTGCAGTCAGGTTGTGCCTTCAGGTTGGGCAGTTGGGGTGGGCGGCCGCTGTGTGCAGTAAGTGTGTGCAGTCGGGGTCTGCAGTCGTGTTGTGTAGACGGGGCGTGCAGCCATGGTGTGCAGTCTGGGACAGCAGAGAGGGTGTGCAGTTAGTGCATGCAGTCAGGGTGTGCAGTCAGGGTGTGCAGTTAGTGCGTGTAGTCAGGGTGTGCTGCTGTGGTGTGTAGTCGGGGTGAGCAGTAAGGGTGTGCCATCAGTGCGAGCAGTCGGGATGTGCAATCAGTGTGCATTCAGGGTTTGCAATCAGAGTGAGCAGTCGGTTTGTGCAGTCAGGGTGTGCAGTCATGTTGAGCAGACTGGGTGTGCCGTCAGGGTGAGCAGTCGGGTAGTGCCGTCAGGGTGTGCAGTCGGGGTGTGCAGTCAGGTTTAGCAGTCGGGGTGTGCAGTCAAGGTGTGCCGTCAGGATGTGCATAAGTGTGAACAGGCAGGTTTTGCCTTCAGGTTGAGCAGTCGGGGTGTGCATTCAGGGCGTGCAGTCGGTGTGTGCAGTCAGTGTTTGCAGTGAGGGTGAGCAGTCAGGGTGAGCCGTCAGGGTGAGCTTTTGGAGTGCAGTTGGGGTGAGCAGTTGGGGTGTGCAGTCAGGGTTTGCAGTCAGTGTGTGCAGTCGGGTAGTACAGTCAGGGTGTGCAGTCGGGTAGTGCAGCCAGGGTGTGTAATTGGGTTGCAGTTGGGGTGAGCAGTTGGGGTGTGCAGTCAGGGTTTGCTGTCAGTGTGTGCAGTCGGTTAGTGCAGTCAGTGTGTGCAGTCAATGTTTGCAGTCAGCGTGTGCAGCCGTGGTGTGTAGTCGGGGTGTGCAGTCAGGGTGTGACGTCAGGATGAGCAGTCGGGGTGTGCAGTCGGTGTGCGCAATCAGGGAGTGCGGTCAGGGTTAGCAGTCAGGGTGTGCAGTCGGGGTGTGTAATCGGGGAGTGTAGTCGGGGTGTGTAGTCGGGGTGTGTAGTCGGGGTGTGTAGTCGGGGTGTGCAGTCGGGGTGTGCAGTCGTGGTGAGCAGTCGGGGAGTGCAGTGAGGGTGAGCAGACAAGGAGTGCAATCAATGTGAGCAGTCACTGTTTGCATTCAGGGTGCACAGTCGGGGTATGCAGTCAGGTTTAGCAGTCGGGATGTGCACTCGGGTAGTGCATTCAGGTTGAGCAGTCGGGGTGTGCAGTCGGGGTTGTAAGTTAGGGTGTGCAGTCAGGGTGTACAGTCAGGTTGAGCAGTCGGGGTTTACAGTCGGAGTGGGCAGTTGGGGTGTGAAGTTAGGGTGTACAGTCAGGGTGTACAGTCGGGGTGGGCAGTTGCGGTGTGCAGTCAAGATGTACAGTCGGGTTGGGCAGTCAGGTTGTGCCTTCAGGCTGAGCAGTTGGGGTGGGCGGTCGGTGTGTACAGTAAGTGTGTGCAGTCGGGGTGTGCAGTCGTGTTGTGCAGACGGGGCGTGCAGCCGTAGTGTGCAGTCAGGGTGTGCAGTCAGTGCGTGCAGTCAGGGTGTTCTGCCGTAGTGTGCAGTCAGGGTGAGTTGTAAGGGTGTACCATCAGTGCGAGCAGTCGGGATGTGCAATCGCTGTGCATTCAGTGTTTGCAATCAGAGTGAGCAGTTGGTTTATGCAGTCAGGGTGTGCAGTTGGGGTGTGCAATTGTGGTGTGCTGTCGGGGTGTGCAGTCGGGGTGTGACTTCAGGGTGAGCAGTCGGGGTGTGAAATTGTGGTGCACAGCTGTGGTGTGCAGTCACTGTGTGCAGCCGTGGTGTGCAGTCGGGTTGTGCAGTCGGGGTGTGACTTCAGGGTGAGCAGTCGGGGTGTGCAGTCGGGCTGTACAGTCGGGGTGTGCAGTAAGTGTGTGCAGTCGGGGTCTGCAGTCGTGTTGTGTAGACGGGGCGTGCAGCCATGGTGTGCAGTCTGGGACAGCAGAGAGGGTGTGCAGTTAGTGCATGCAGTCAGGGTGTGCAGTCAGGGTGTGCAGTTAGTGCGTGTAGTCAGGGTGTGCTGCTGTGGTGTGTAGTCGGGGTGAGCAGTAAGGGTGTGCCATCAGTGCGAGCAGTCGGGATGTGCAATCAGTGTGCATTCAGGGTTTGCACTCAGAGTGAGCAGTCGGTTTGTGCAGTCAGGGTGTGCAGTCATGTTGAGCAGACTGGGTGTGCCGTCAGGGTGAGCAGTCGGGTAGTGCCGTCAGGGTGTGCAGTCGGGGTGTGCAGTCAGGTTTAGCAGTCGGGGTGTGCAGTCAAGGTGTGCCGTCAGGATGTGCATAAGTGTGAACAGGCAGGTTTTGCCTTCAGGTTGAGCAGTCGGGGTGTGCATTCAGGGCGTGCAGTCGGTGTGTGCAGTCAGTGTTTGCAGTGAGGGTGAGCAGTCAGGGTGAGCCGTCAGGGTGAGCTTTTGGAGTGCAGTTGGGGTGAGCAGTTGGGGTGTGCAGTCAGGGTTTGCAGTCAGTGTGTGCAGTCGGGTAGTACAGTCAGGGTGTGCAGTCGGGTAGTGCAGCCAGGGTGTGTAATTGGGTTGCAGTTGGGGTGAGCAGTTGGGGTGTGCAGTCAGGGTTTGCTGTCAGTGTGTGCAGTCGGTTAGTGCAGTCAGTGTGTGCAGTCAATGTTTGCAGTCAGCGTGTGCAGCCGTGGTGTGTAGTCGGGGTGTGCAGTCAGGGTGTGACGTCAGGATGAGCAGTCGGGGTGTGCAGTCGGTGTGCGCAATCAGGGAGTGCGGTCAGGGTTAGCAGTCAGGGTGTGCAGTCGGGGTGTGTAATCGGGGAGTGTAGTCGGGGTGTGTAGTCGGGGTGTGTAGTCGGGGTGTGTAGTCGGGGTGTGCAGTCGGGGTGTGCAGTCGTGGTGAGCAGTCGGGGAGTGCAGTGAGGGTGAGCAGACAAGGAGTGCAATCAATGTGAGCAGTCACTGTTTGCATTCAGGGTGCACAGTCGGGGTATGCAGTCAGGTTTAGCAGTCGGGATGTGCACTCGGGTAGTGCATTCAGGTTGAGCAGTCGGGGTGTGCAGTCGGGGTTGTAAGTTAGGGTGTGCAGTCAGGGTGTACAGTCAGGTTGAGCAGTCGGGGTTTACAGTCGGAGTGGGCAGTTGGGGTGTGAAGTTAGGGTGTACAGTCAGGGTGTACAGTCGGGGTGGGCAGTTGCGGTGTGCAGTCAAGATGTACAGTCGGGTTGGGCAGTCAGGTTGTGCCTTCAGGCTGAGCAGTTGGGGTGGGCGGTCGGTGTGTACAGTAAGTGTGTGCAGTCGGGGTGTGCAGTCGTGTTGTGCAGACGGGGCGTGCAGCCGTAGTGTGCAGTCAGGGTGTGCAGTCAGTGCGTGCAGTCAGGGTGTTCTGCCGTAGTGTGCAGTCAGGGTGAGTTGTAAGGGTGTACCATCAGTGCGAGCAGTCGGGATGTGCAATCGCTGTGCATTCAGTGTTTGCAATCAGAGTGAGCAGTTGGTTTATGCAGTCAGGGTGTGCAGTTGGGGTGTGCAATTGTGGTGTGCTGTCGGGGTGTGCAGTCGGGGTGTGACTTCAGGGTGAGCAGTCGGGGTGTGAAATTGTGGTGCACAGCTGTGGTGTGCAGTCACTGTGTGCAGCCGTGGTGTGCAGTCGGGTTGTGCAGTCGGGGTGTGACTTCAGGGTGAGCAGTCGGGGTGTGCAGTCGGGCTGTACAGTCGGGGTGTGCAGTCGGGGTGTGCAGTCGGGGTGTGACTTCAGGGTGAGCAGTCAGGGTGTGCATTCGGGCTGTGCAGTTGGTATGAGCAGTAGGGGTGTGCAGTCAGGGAGTACTGTCGGGGTGTGCAGTCAGGGTTAGCAGTCTGGGTGTGCCGTCAGGGTGAGCAGTAGGAGTGGGCGGTCGTTGTGTGCAGTCAGGTTGTGCAATCGGGGTGTGCAGTTTGGGTGTGCCGTTGGGGTATGCAGTCAGGGTGTGCAAGCGGGGTGTATTCAGGGTTTGCAATTAGAGTGAGCAGTCGGCTTGAGCAGTCAGGGTGTGCAGTCATGGTGAGCAGACTGGGTGCGCAGTCAGGGTGAGCAGTCGGGGTGTGCAGTCAGTCTGTACAGTCGGGGTGTGCAGTCAAGGTGTACAGTCGGGGTGAGCAGTCATGTTGTGCCTCCAGGTTGAGCTGTCAGGGTGGGCGGTCAGGGTGTGCAATCAGAGTGTGCAGTCGGTGTGTGCAGTCAGGGTGAGCAGTCAGGGTGAGCAGTCAAGGTGAGCCGTCAGGGTGAGCAGTGTGTGCAGTCGGGTGTGTAGTCAGGGTGAGTAGACAGGGTGTGCCATCAGGGTGAACAGTCTTTGTGTACAGTCGGGGTGGGCAGTCAGGGTGAGCATTCGGAGTAGAGCAGTCGGGGATTGCAGTCATGGTGTACAGTCGGGGTATGCAGTCAGGTTTTGCAGTCGGGGTGTGCAGTCAGGGTGTGCAGTCGTGGTGAGCAGACTGGGTTTGCCGTCAGGGTGAGCAGTCTGGATGTGCAGTCAGAGTGTACAGTCCGGGTGTGCATCAGGTTTAGCAGTCGGGGTGTGCCGTCAGGGTGTGCAGTAAGTGTGAGCAGTCAGGTTGTGCCTTCAGGTTGAGCAGTCGGGGTGGGCAGTCGGGGTGTGCATTCAGGGTTTGCAGTCAGGATGAGCAGTCAGGGTGAGCCGTCAGGGCGGGCAGTCGGGGATTGTGGTCGGGATTTGCAGTCAGGCTGTGCCGTCGGGTAATGCAGTCCGTGTTTGCAGTCAGGGTGAGCAGTCCGTGTTTGCAGTCAGGGTGAGCAGTCCGTGTTTGCAGTCAGTGTGCGCAGTCCGTGTTTGCAGTCAGGGTGCGCAGTCCGTGTTTGCAGTCAGGGTGTGCAGTCCGTGTTTGCAGTCAGGATGAGCAGTCAGGGTGAGCAGTCAGGGTGAGCCATCAGGGTGAGCTTTCGGAGTGCAGTTGGGGTGAGCAGTTGGGGTGTGCACTCAGGGTTTGCAGTTAGTGTGTGCAGTCGGGGAGAGCAGTCAGGGTGTGTAATCGGGGTGCAGTTGGGGTGAGCAGTTGGGGTGTGCAGTCAGGTTTTGCTGTCAGTGTGTGCAGTCGGGTAGTGCAGTCAGGGTGTGTAATCGGGGTGCAGTTGGGGTGAGCAGTTGGGGTGTGCAGTCAGGGTTTGCTTTCAGTGTGTGCAGTCGATGTTTGCAGTCAGTGTGTGCAAATGTGGTGTGCAGTCGGGGTGCAGTCGGGGTGTGTCGTAAGGATGAGCAGTCGGGCTGTGTAGTCGGGGTGTGCAGTCGGTGTGCGCAATCAGGGAGTGCAGTAGGGGTGTGTAGTCGGGGTGTGCTGTCAGAGTGTGCAGTCGTGGTGAGCAGTCGGGAAGTGCAGTGAGGGTGAGCAGACAAGGAGTGCAATCAGTGTGAGCAGTCAGTGTTCGCATTCAGGGTGTACAGTCGGGGTATGCAGTCAGGTTTAGCAGTCGGGGTGTGCACTCGGGTAGTGCATTCAGGTTGAGCAGTCGGTGTGTGCAGTCGGGGTTGTAAGTTAGGGTGTGCAGTCAGGGTGTACAGTCAGGTTGAGCAGTCGAGGTGCGCAGTCGGGGTGTACAGTCGGATTGGGCAGTTGGGGTGTGCAGTTAGGGTGTACAGTCAGGGTGTACAGTCGGGGTGGGCAGTTGCGGTGTGCAGTCAAGATGTACAGTCGGGTTGGGCAGTCAGGTTGTGCCTTCAGGCTGAGCAGTTGGGGTGGGTGGTCGGTGTGTACAGTAAGTGTGTGCAGTCGGGGTGTGCAGTCGTGTTGTGCAGACGGGGCGTGCAGCCGTAGTGTGCAGTCAGGTTGTGCAGTCAGTGCGTGCAGTCAGGGTGTTCTGCCGTGGTGTGCAGTCAGCGTGAGTTGTAAGGGTGTACCATCAGTGCGAGCAGTCGGGATGTGCAATCGCTGTGCATTCAGGGTTTGCAATCAGAGTGAGCAGTTGGTTTATGCAGTCAGGGTGTGCAGTTGGGGTGTGCAATTGTGGTGTGCTGTCAGGGTGTGCAGTCAGGGTGTGACTTCAGGGTGAGCAGTCGGGGTGTGCAATTGTGGTGTGCAGCTGTGGTGTGCAGTCACTGTGTGCAGCCGTGGTATGCAGTCGGGTTGTGCAGTCGGGGTGTGACTTCAGGGTGAGCAGTCGGGGTGTGCAGTCGGGATGTGCAGTCGGCGTGAGCAGTCGGGGTGTGACTTCAGGGTGAGCAGTCGGGGTGTGCAGTCGGGCTGTACAGTCGGGGTGTGCAGTTGGGGTGTGCAGTCAGGCTGTGACTTCAGGGTGAGCAGTCGGGGTGTGCATTCGGGCTGTGCAGTCGGTATGAGCAGTCGGGATGTGCAGTCAGGGTTAGCAGTCTGGGTGTGCCGTCAGGGTGAGCAGTAGGAGTGGGCGGTCATTGTGTGCAGTCAGGTTGTGCAATCGGGGTGTGCAGTTTGGGTGTGCCGTTGGGGTATGCAGTCAGGGTGTGCAAGCGGGGTGTATTCAGGGTTTGCAATTAGAATGAGCAGTCGGTTTGAGCAGTCGGGTGTGCAGTCATGGTGAGCAGACTGGGTGTGCAGTCAGGGTGAGCAGTCAGGGTGTGCAGTCAGTCTGTACAGTCGGGGTGTGCAGTCAAGGTGTACAGTCAGGGTGGGCAGTCAGGGTGAGCATTCGGAGTAGAGCAGTCGGGGATTGCAGTCGTGGTGTACAGTCGGGGTATGCAGTCAGGTTTTGCAGTCGGGGTTTGCCGTCAGGGTGAGCAGTCTGGGTGTGCAGTCAGAGTGTACAGTCGGGGTGTGAAGTCAGGTTTAGCAGTCGGGGTGTGCCGTCAGGGTGTGCAGTAAGTGTGAGCAGTCAGGTTGTGCCTTCAGGTTGAGCAGTCGGGGTGGGCAGTCGGGGTATGCATTCAGGGTGTTCAGCCGGTGTGTGCAGTCAGGGTTTGCAGTCAGGATGAGCAGTCAGGGTGAGCCGTCAGGGTGGGCAGTCGGGGATTGTGGTCGGGATTTGCAGGCAGGCTGTGCCGTCGGGTAATGCAGTCCGTGTTTGCAGTCAGGGTGAGCAGTCAGGGTGAGCCATCAGGGTGAGCTTTCGGAGTGCAGTTGGGGTGAGCAGTTGGGGTGTGCACTCAGGGTTTGCAGTTAGTATGTGCAGTTGGGTAGTACAGTCAGTGTGTGCAGTCGGGTAGTGCAGTCAGGGTGTGTAATCGGGGTGCAGTTGGGGTGAGCAGTTGGGGTGTACAGTCAGGTTTTGCTGTCATTGTGTGCAGTCGGATAGTGCAGTCAGGGTGTGTAATCGGGGTGCAATTGGGGTGAGCAGTTGGGGTGTGCAGTCAGGGTTTGCTGTCAGTGTGTGCAGTCGATGTTTGCAGTCAGTGTGTGCAACCGTGGTGTGCAGTCGGGGTGCAGTCAGGGTGTGACGTAAGGATGAGCAGTCGGGGTGTGCAGTCGGTGTGCGCAATCAGGGAGTGCAGTCGGGGTGTATAGTCAGGGTGTGCAGTCAAGTTGTGTAGTCGGGGTGGGTAGTCGGGGTGTGTAGTCAGGGTGTGCAGTCAGGGTGTGTAGTCGGGGTGTGTAGTCGGGGTGTGTAGTCGGGGTGTGCAGTCGGGGTGTGTAGTCGGGGTGTGTAGTCGGGGTGTGCAGTCAGGGTGTGTAGTCGGGGTGTGTAGTCGGGGTGTACAGTCGGGGTGTGTAGTCGGTGTGCGCAATCAGGGAGTGCAGTCGGGGTGTATAGTCAGGGTGTGCAGTCAAGTTGTGTAGTCGGGGTGGGTAGTCGGGGTGTGTAGTCAGGGTGTGCAGTCAGGGTGTGCAGTCAGGGTGTGTAGTCGGGGTGTGTAGTCAGGGTGTGCGGTCGGGGTGTGTAGTCGGGGTGTCTAGTCAGGGTGTGCAGTCAGGGTGTGTAGTCGGGGTGTGTAGTCGGGGTGTGCAGTCGGGGTGTGCAGTCGGGGTATGTAGTCGTGGTGAGCAGTCGGGGTGTGCAGTCAGGGTGAGCAGACAAGGAGTGCAATCAGTGTGAGCAGTCAGGGTTTGCTGTCAGTGTGTGCAGTCGGTGTTTGCAGTCAGTATGTGCAACCGTGGTGAGCAGTCGGGTTGTGCAGTCGGGGTGTGACGTAAGGATGAGCAGTCGGGGTGTGCAGTTGGTGTGCGCAATCAGGGAGTGCAGTCGGGGTGTGTAGTCGGGGTGTGCAGTCAGGGTGTGCAGTCGGGGTGTGTAGTCGGGGTGTGCAGTCAGTGTGTGTAGTCGGGGTGTGCAGTCAGGGTGTGCAGTGGTGGTGAGCAGTCAGGGTGCGCAGTCAGGGTGAGCAGACAAGGAGTGCAATCAGTGTGAACAGTCAGTGTTTGCAGTCAGGGTGTACAGTCGGGGTATGCAGTCACGTTTAGCAGTCGGGGTGTGCACTCGTGTAGTGCAGTCAGATTGAGCAGTCGGGGTGTGCAATCAGGGTGTACAGTCAGGGTGTACAGTTGGGGTGGTAAGTTGGGGTGTGCAGTCAGGGTGTATAGTCAGGTTGAGCAGTCGGAGTGTGCAGTCGGGGTGACAGTCAGGGTGTACCGTCGGAGTGGGCAGTTGGTGTGTGCAGTTAGGGTGTACAGTCAGAGTGTACAGTCGGTGTGGGCAGTTGAGGTGTGCAGTCAAGGTGTACAGTTGGGGTGGGCAGTCAGTGTTAGCAGTCTGGGTATGCGGTCAGGGTGAGCAGTCAGGTTGTGCCTTCAGGCTGAGCAGTTGGGGTGTGCGGTCGATGTGTGCAGTCGTGTTGTGCAGACGGGGTGTGCAGCCATAGTGTGCAGTCAGGGTGTGCAGTCAGTGCGTGCAGTCAGGGTGTTCTGCCATGGTGTGTAGTCGGCGTGAGTTGTAAGGGTGTACCATCAGTGCGAGCAGTCAGGATGTGCAATCGCTGTGCATTCAGACTTTGAAATCGTAGTGAACAGTCAGTTTGTGCAGTCAGTGTGTGCAGTCATAGTGAGCAGACTGGGTATGCAGTCAGGGTGAGCAGTCGGGTAGCGCAGTCAGGGTTTGCAGTCGGGGAGCGCAATCGTGGTGCGCAGCTGTGGTGTGCAGTCGGGGTGTGCAGTCAGTGTGTGCAGTCTTGTTGTGCATCTGTGGTGCGCAGCCGTGTTGTGCATCCGTGGTGTGCAGTCGGGGTGTGCAGTCTGTGTGTGCAGCCTTGTTGTGCATCCGTGGTGCGCAGCCGTGTTGTGCATCTGTGGTGTGCAGTCGGGGTGTGACGTCAGGATGAGAAGTCGGGTGTGCAGTCAGGGTGTGCAGTTGGTGTGCGCAATCAGGGAGTGCAGTCAGGGTGAGCCGTCTGGGTGTGCAGTCAGGTTGAGCAGTCGGGGTGTGCAGTCGGGGTCTACAGTCGGGGTGTGCAGTCAGGGTGTACAGTCAGGGTGTACAGTCGGGGTGGTAAGTGGTGGTGTACAGTCAGGGTGTACAGTCCGGGTGGGCAGTTGGGGTGTGCAGTCAAGGTGTACAGTCGGGGTGGGCAGTATGGGTTAGCAGTCTGGGAGTGCAGACAGGGTGAGCATTCAGGGTGTGCAGTCAGGTTTAGCAGTCGGGGTGTGCAGACAGGGTGTGCAGTCAGAGTTTGCAGTCAGGGTGAGCAGTCGGGATGTGACATCAGGATGAGCAGTCGGGTGTGCAGTCAGGGTGTGCAGTTGTTGTGCGCAATCAGGTTGTGCAGTCAGGGTTAGCCGTCTGGGTGTGCAGTCAGGTTGAGCAGTCGGGGTGTGCAGTCGGGGTCTACAGTAAGGGTGTGCAGTCAGGGTGTACAGTCGGGGTGCTAAGATGTGGTGTGCAGTCACGGTGTACAGTCAGGGTGTACAGTCCGGGTGGGCAGTTGGGGTGTGCAGTCAAGGTGTACAGTCGGGGTGGGCAGTATGGGTTAGCAGTCTGGGAGTGCATACAGGGTGAGCATTCAGGGTGTGCAGTCAGGTTTAGCAGTCGGGGTGTGCAAACTGGGTGTGCAGTCAGAGTTTGCAGTCAGGGTTATTAGCCTGGGTGTGCAGTCGGGGTGAGCGGTTGGGGTGTGCAGTCAGGGTGTGCGGTAAGGATGTGCAGTCAGGGTGAGCAGGCAGGTTGTGCCTTCAGGCTGAGCAGTTGGGGTGGGCGGTCGGTGTGTGCAGTAAGTGTGAGCAGTCAGGGTGCGCAGTCGTGTTGTGCAGACGGGTGTGCAGCCATAGTGTGCAGTCAGGGTGTGCAGTCAGTGCGTGCAGTCAGGGTGTTCTGCCATGGTGTGTAGTCGGCGTGAGTTGTAAGGGTGTACCATCAGTGCAAGCAGTCGGCATGTGCAATCGCTGTGCATTCAATGTTTGCAATCAGTGAGCAGGCAGGTTGTGCCTTCAGGCTGAGCAGTTGGGGTGGGTGTGTGCAGTAAGTGTGTTCAGTCAGATTGTGCAGTCATGGTGAGCAGAATGGGTGTGAAGTCAGGGTGACCAGTCGGGTAGTGCAGTCAGGGTGTGCAGTCGGGGTGTGCAATCGGGGTGCGAAGCTGTGGTGTGCAGTCGGGGTGTGTAGTCAGTGTGTGCAGCCGTGGTGTGCAGTCGGGGTGTGCAGTCGGGGTGTGACTTCAGGGTGAGCAGTTGGGGTGTGCAGTCAGGCTGTGCTGTCGCGGTGTGAGTTGGGGTGTGACTTCAGGGTGAGCAGTCTTGGTGTGCAGTCCTGGTGTGCGGTCGTGGTGTGCGGTCGGTGTGTGCGCTCGGGGTGTGCGGTTGCGGTGTGACTTCAGGGCGAACAGTCGGGGTGTGCATTGGGGCTGTGCAGTCGGTATGAGCAGTCGGGGTGTGCAGTCAGGGTGAGAAGTCAGGGTTAGCAGTCAGGGTGTACAGGCGGAGTGTGCAATCAGGGTTAGCAGTCTGGGTGTGCCGTCAGGGTGAGCAGTAGGAGTGGGCGGTCGTTGTGTGCAGTCAGGGTGTGCAATCGGGGTGCATTCAGGGTTTGCAATTAGAGTGAGCAGTCGGTTTGAGCAGTCAGGGTGTGCAGTCATGGTAAGCAGACTGGGTGTTCAGTCAGGGTGAGCAGTTGGGGTGTGCAGTCAGGCTGTGCAGTCGGGGTGTGCAGTCAAGCTGTACAGTCGGTGTGTGCAGTCAGGGTTTGCAGCCAGGGTGAGCAGTCAGGTGAGCCATCAGGGTGAGCAGTCGGGGTGTGCAATCGGGGTGAGCAGTCGGTGTGTACAGTCAGGGTTTGCAGTCAGTGTGTGCAGTCGGGTTGTGTAGTCAGGTTGAGTAGACAGGGTGTGCCGTCAAGGTGAACAGTCTTTGTGTACAGTCGGGGTTTGCAGTCAGGGTGAGCATTTGGAGTAGAGCAGTCGGGGATTGCAGTTGTGGTGTACAGTCAGGGTATGCAGTCCGGTTTTGCAGTCGGGGTGTGCAGTCAGTGTGTGCAGTCAGTGTGTGCAGTCGTGGTGAGCAGACTGGGTTTGCCGTCAGGGTGAGATGTCTGGGAGTGCAGTCAGAGTGTACAGTCGGGGTGTGCAGTCAGGTTTAGCAGTCGGTGTGCGCAGTCAGGGTTTGCAGTCAGGATGTGCAGTAAGTGTGAGCAGTCAGGTTGTGCCTTCAGATTGAGCAGTCGGGGTGGGCATTCGGGGTGTGCATTCAGGGTGTTTAGCTGGTGGGCGCAGTCAGGGTTTGCAGTCAGGATGAGCAGTCAGGGTGAGCCGTCAGGGTGGGCAGTCGGGGATTGTGTTTGGGATTTGCAGTTAGGCTGTGCCGTCGGGTCGTGCTGTCAGGCTGTGCAGTCAGGGTGTGCTGTCATGGTGTGTAGTCAGGATGTGCAATCAGGGATTGCAGTCAGGGTTAGCAATCTGGGTGTGCAGTTGGGGTGAGCAGTCAGGGTGTGCAGTCAGTGTGTGCAGTCGTGGTGTGCAGTCAGGTTGTGCGGTCAGGATGTGCAGTCAGGTTGTGCCTTCAGGTTGAGCAGTTGGGGTGGGCGGCCGCTGTGTGCAGTAAGTGTGTGCTGTTGGGGTGTGCAGTCGTGTTGTGTAGACGGGGCGTGTAGCCGTGGTGTGCAGTCTGGAATAGCAGTCAGGGTGTGCAGTTAGTGCGTGCAGTCAGGGTATGCTGCCGTGGTGTGTAGTCGGGGTGAGCAGTAAGGGTGTGCCATCAGTGCAAGCAGTCGGGATGTGCAATCGGTGTGCGTTCAGGGTTTGCAATCAGAGTGAGCAGTCAGGGTGTGCAGTCAGGGTGTGCAGTCGGGGTGAGCAGTCGGGGTGAGCAGTCGGGGTGTGCAGTCAGGGTGTGCCGTCAGGATGTGCAGTAAGTGTGAACAGGCAGGTTATGCCTTCAGGTTGAGTAGTCGAGGTGTGCATTCAGGGCGTGCAGTCGGTGTGTGCAGTCAGTGTTTGCAGTCAGGGTGAGCGGTCAGGGTGAGCGGTCAGGGTGAGCTTTTGAAGTGCAGTTGGGGTGAGCAGTTGGGGTGTGCAGTCAGGGTTGGCAGTCAGTGTGTGCAGTCGGGTAGTACAGTGAGGTTGTGCTGTCGGGTAGTGCAGTCAGGGTGTGTAATTGGTTTGCAGTTGGGGTAATCAGTTGGGGTGAGCAGTCAGTGTTTGCTGTCAGTGTGTGCAGTCGTGGTGTGCAGTCAGGGTGTGCAGTCGGGGTGTGATTTCAGGGTGAGCAGTCGGGGTGAGCAGTCGGGTAGTGCAGTCAGGGTGTGCAATCAAGGAGTGAAGTCAGGGTGTGCAGTCGTAGTGAGCAGTCGGGGTGTGCAGTCAGGGTGAGAAGTCAGGGTGTGCAATCAGGGTGAACAGTAAGTGTGTGCAGTCAGGGTGTACAGTCGGCGTGTACAGTCAGCGTGTGCAGTCATGGTTTGCAGTCTGGGAGTGCAGTCAGGGTGTACAGTCGGGGTGGGCAGTGGGGGTGTGCAGTCTGGGAGTGCAGTCAGGGTAAGCATTCAGGGTGTGCAGTCAGGTTTAGCAGTTGGGGTGTGCAGACAGCATGTGCAGTCAGAGTTTGCAGTCAGGGAGAGCAGTCGGGGTGAGCAGTCGGGGTGTGCAGTCGGGGTGAGCAGTTGGGGTGAGCAGTCGGGGTGTGTAGGCAGGATGTGCAGTCAGGATGAGCAGTCAGGTGGTGCCTTCAGGCTGAGCAGTTGGGGTGGGTGCGACGTCGGTGTGTGCAGTAAATGTGTGCAGTCGGGGTGTGCAGTCGTGTTGTGCAGACGGGTGTGCAGCCATAGTGTGCTGTCAAGGTGTGCAGTCAGTGCGTGCAGTCAGGGTGTTCTGCCGTGATGTGTAGTCGGGGTGAGTTGTAAGGGTGTGCCATCAGTGCGAGCAGTCGGGATGTGCAATCGCTGTGCATTCAGTGTTTGCAATCAGAGTGAGCAGTCGGTTTGTGCAGTCAGATTGTGCAGTCATGGTGAGCAGACTGGATGTGCAGTCAGGGTGAGCAGTCGGGTAGTGTAGTCAGAGTGTGCAGTCGGGGTGTGCAATCGGGGTGCGAAGCTGTGGTGTGCAGTCGGGGTGTGTAGTCAGTGTGTGCAGCCGTGGTGTGCAGTCGGGGTGTGCAGTCGGGGTGTGACTTCAGGGTGAGCAGTCGGGGTGTGCAGTCGGGCTGTGCTGTCGGGGTGTGAGTTGGGGTGTGACTTCAGGGTGAGCAGTCTTGGTGTGCAGTCTTGGTGTGCGGTCGTGGTGTGCGGTCGGTGTGTGCGCTCGGGGTGTGCGGTCGCGGTGTGACTTCAGGGTGAGCAGTCGGGGTGTGCATTGGGGCTGTGCAGTCGGTATGAGCAGTCGGGGTGTGCAGTCAGGGTGAGAAGTCAGGGTTAGCAGTCACGGTGTACAGGCGGAATGTGCAATCAGGCTTAGCAGTCTGGGTGTGCCGTCAGGGTGAGCAGTAGGAGTGGGCGGTCGTTGTGTGCAGTCAGGTTGTGCAATCGGTGTGTGCAGTTTGGGTGTGCTGTTGGGGTGTGCAGTCAAGGTGTGCAATCGGGGTGTATTCAGGGTTTGCAATTAGAGTGAGCAGTCGGTTTGAGCAGTCAGGGTGTGCAGTCATGGTGAGCAGACTGGGTGTTCAGTCAGGGTGAGCAGTTGGGGTGTGCAGTCAGGCTGTACAGTCGGGGTGTGCAGTCAAGCTGTACAGTCGGGGTGTGCAGTCAGGGTTTGCCGTCAGTATGTGCAGTAAGTGTGAGCAGTCAGGTTGTGTCTTCAGGTTGAGCTGTCAGGGTCATTGGTCAGGGTGAGCATTCAGAGTGTGCAGTCGGTGTGTGCAGTCAGGGTTTGCAGCCAGGGTGAGCAGTCAGGGTGAGCCATCAGGGTGAGCAGTCGGGGTGTGCAATCGGGGTGAGCAGTCGGTGTGTACAGTCAGGGTTTGCAGTCAGTGTGTGCAGTCGGGTTGTGTAGTCAGGTTGAGTAGACAGGGTGTGCCGTCAAGGTGAACAGTCTTTGTGTACAGTCGGGGTTTGCAGTCAGGGTGAGCATTTGGAGTAGAGCAGTCGGGGATTGCAGTTGTGGTGTACAGTCAGGGTATGCAGTCCGGTTTTGCAGTCGGGGTGTGCAGTCAGTGTGTGCAGTCAGTGTGTGCAGTCGTGGTGAGCAGACTGGGTTTGCCGTCAGGGTGAGATGTCTGGGAGTGCAGTCAGAGTGTACAGTCGGGGTGTGCAGTCAGGTTTAGCAGTCGGTGTGCGCAGTGAGGGTTTGCAGTCAGGATGTGCAGTAAGTGTGAGCAGTCAGGTTGTGCCTTCAGATTGAGCAATCGGGGTGGGCATTCGGGGTGTGCATTCAGGGTGTTTAGCTGGTGGGCGCAGTCAGGGTTTGCAGTCAGGATGAGCAGTCAGGGTGAGCCGTCAAGGTGGGCAGTCGGGGATTGTGTTTGGGATTTGCAGTTAGGCTGTGCCGTCGGGTCGTGCTGTCAGGCTGTGCAGTCAGGGTGTGCTGTCATGGTGTGTAGTCAGGATGTGCAATCAGGGATTGCAGTCAGGGTTAGCAATCTGGGTGTGCAGTTGGGGTGAGCAGTCAGGGTGTGCAGTCAGTGTGTGCAGTCGTGGTGTGCAGTCAGGTTGTGCGGTCAAGATGTGCAGTCAGGTTGTGCCTTCAGGTTGAGCAGTTGGGGTGGGCGGCCGCTGTGTGCAGTAAGTGTGTGCTGTTGGGGTGTGCAGTCGTGTTGTGTAGACGGGGCGTGTAGCCGTGGTGTGCAGTCTGGAATAGCAGTCAGGGTGTGCAGTTAGTGCGTGCAGTCAGGGTATGCTGCCGTGGTGTGTAGTCGGGGTGAGCAGTAAGGGTGTGCCATCAGTGCAAGCAGTCGGGATGTGCAATCGGTGTGCGTTCAGGGTTTGCAATCAGAGTGAGCAGTCGGTTTGTGCATTCAGGGTGTGCAGTCATGTTGAACAGACTGGGTGTGCCGTCAGGGTGTGCAGTCGGGGTGTGCAGTCGGGGTGAGCAGTCGGGGTGTGCAGTCAGGGTGTGCCGTCAGGATGTGCAGTAAGTGTGAACAGGCAGGTTATGCCTTCAGGTTGAGTAGTCGAGGTGTGCATTCAGGGCGTGCAGTCGGTGTTTGCAGTCAGGGTGAGCGGTCAGGGTGAGCGGTCAGGGTGAGCGGTCAGGGTGAGCGGTCAGGGTGAGCTTTTGAAGTGCAGTTGGGGTGAGCAGTTGGGGTGTGCAGTCAGGGTTGGCAGTCAGTGTGTGCAGTCGGGTAGTACAGTGAGGTTGTGCTGTCGGGTAGTGCAGTCAGGGTGTGTAATTGGTTTGCAGTTGGGGTGATCAGTTGGGGTGAGCAGTCAGTGTTTGCTGTCAGTGTGTGCAGTCGTGGTGTGCAGTCAGGGTGTGCAGTCGGGGTGTGATTTCAGGGTGAGCAGTCGGGGTGAGCAGTCGGGTAGTGCAGTCAGGGTGTGCAATCAAGGAGTGAAGTCAGGGTGTGCAGTCAGGGTGAACAGTCAGGGTGAGCCGTCAGGGTGAGCTTTCGGAGTGCAGTTGGGGTGAGCAGTTGGGGTGTGCAGTCAAGTTTTGCTGTGAGTGTGTGCTGTCGGGTAGTGCAGTCATTGTGTGCAGTCAATGTTTGCAGTCAGTGTGTGCAGACGTGGTGAGCACTAGGGGTATGCAGTCGGGGTGTGACGTCAGGGTGTGCAGTCGGTGTGTGCAATCAGGGAGTGCAGTCAGGTTTAGCAGTCTGGGTGTGCAGTCGGGGTGTGCAGTCAGGGTTTGCAGTCAGGGTTTGCAGTCAGGGTGTGCAGCCATGGTGTGGAGTCAGGGTGTGCAATCAGGGATTGCAGTCAGGGTTAGCAATCTGGGTGAGCAGTCGGGGTGAGCAGTCAGGGTGTGCAGTCTGTGTGTGCAGTCATGGTGTGCAGTCAGGTTGTGCGGTCAGGATGTGCAGTCAGGTTGTGCCTTCAGGTTGAGCAGTTGGGGTGGGCGGCCGGTGTGTGCAGTAAGTGTGTGCAGTCGGGGTGTGCAGTCGTGTTGTGTAGACGGGGCGTGCAGCCGTGGTGTGCAGTCTGGAATAGCAGTCAGGGTGTGCAGTCAGTGCGCGCAGTCAGGGTGTGCTGCCGTGGTGTGTAGTCGGGGTGAGCAGTAAGGGTGTGCCATCAGTGCAAGCAGTCGGGATGTGCAATCGGTGTGCGTTCAGGGATTGCAATCAGAGTGAGCAGTCGGTTTGTGCATTCAGAGTGGGCAGTCATGTTGAACAGACTGGGTGTGCCGTCAGGGTGTGCAGTCGGGGTGAGCAGTCGGGGTGTGCAGTCAGGTTTAGCAGTCGGGGTGTGCAGTCAGGGTGTGCCGTCAGGATGTGCAGTAAGTGTAAACAGGCAGGTTATGGCTTCAGATTGAGCAGTCGGGGTGTGCATTCAGGGCGTGCAGTTGGTGTGTGCAGTCAGTGTTTGCAGTGGGGGTGAGCAGTCAGCGTGAGCGGTCAGGGTGAGCTTTCGGAGTGTAGTTGGGGTGAGCAGTTGGGGTGTGCAGTCAGCGTTTGCAGTCAGTGTGTGCAGTCGGGTAGTACAGTCAAGGGTGTGCAGTCAGGTAGTGCAGTCAGTGTGTGCAGTCAAAGTTTGCAGTCGTGTGCAGCCGTGGTGTGTAGTTGGGGTGTGCAGTCGGGGTGCGACGTCAGGATGAGCAGTTGGGGTGAGCAGTCGGGGTGTGCAGTCGGTGTGTGGAATCAGGGAGTGCAGTCGGGGTTAGGAGTCTGGGTGTGCAGACGGGTAGTGCAGTCTGAGTGTGCAGTCGGGGTGTGTAGTCGGGGTGTGCAGTCGGGGTGTGTAGTCGGGGTGTGCAGTCAGGGTTTGCAGTCAGGGTGTGTAGTCGGCATGTGCAGTCGGGGTGTGCAGTCGGGGTGTGCAGTCGGGGTGTGCAGTCGGGGTGTGCAGTCGGGGTGTGTAGTCGGGGTGTGCTGTCAGGGTGTGCAGTCGTGGTGAGCAGTCGGGGTGTGCAGTGAGGTTGAGCAGACAAGGAGTGCAATCAGTGTGAGCAGTCAGTGTTTGCAATCAGGGTGTACAGTCAGGGTGTGCAGTCAGGTTTAGCAGTCGGGGTGTGCAGTAAGTGTGAGCAGTCAGGTTGTGCCTTCAGGTTGAGTAGTCGGGGTGGGGATTCCGGGTGTGCATTCAGGGTGTTCAGCCGGTGTGTGCAGTCAGGGTTTGCAGTCAGGATGAGCAGTCAGGGTGAGCCGTCACGGTGGGCAGTCGGGAATTGTGGTCGGGGTTTGCAGTCAGGCTGTGCCGTCGGGTAGTGCAGTCCGTGTTTGCAGTCAGGGTGTGCAGTCGGGGTGTGACGTAAGGATGAGCAGGCGGGGTGTGCAGTCGGGGTGTGCATTCAGGGCGTGCAGTCAGTGTGTGCAGTCAGTGTTTGCAGTCAGGTTGAGCCGTCAGGGTGAGCTTTCGAAGTGCAGTTGGGGTGAGCAGTTGGGGTGTGCAGTCAGGGTTGGCAGTCAGTATGTGCAGTCGGTTAGTACAGTCAGGGTGTGCTGTCGGGTAGTGCAGTCAGAGTGTGTAATTGGTTTGCAGTTGAGGTGAACAGTTGTGGTGTGCAGTCAGTGTTTGCTGTCAGTGTGTGCAGTCGGGTAGTGCAGTCAGTGTGTGCAGTCAAGGTTTGCAGTCGTGTGCAGCCGTGGTGTGTAGTCGGGGTGTCAGGGTGTACAGTCAGCATGTACAGTCGGGGTGGGCAGTTGGGGTGTGCTGTCAAGGTGCACAGTCGGGGTGGGCAGTATGGGTTAGCAGTCTGGGAAGGCAGTCAGGGAAAGCATTCAGGGTGTGCAGTCAGGTTTAGCAGTCGGGGTGTGCAGACAGCGTGTGCAGTCAGATTGTGCAGTCATGGTGAGCAGACTGGGTGTACAGTCAGGGTGTGCAGTCAGGGTGTGCCGTCAGGATGTGCAGTAAGTGTGAGCAGTCAGGTTGTGCCTTCAGGTTGAGCTGTCAGGGTCGGCAGTCAGGGTGAGCAGTTAGGGTGAGCAGTCAGGGTGAGCCGTCAGGGTGAGCTTTCGGAGTGCAGTTGGGGTGAGCAGTTGGGGTGTGCAGTCAGGGTTTGCAGTCAGTGTGTGCAGTCGGGTAGTACAGTCAGGGTGTGCAGTCGAGTAGTGCATTCAGGGTGTGTAATCGGGGTGCAGTTGGGGTGAGCAGTTGGGGTGTGCAGTCAGGTTTTGCTGTTAGTGTGTGCAGTCGGGTAGTGCAGTCATTGTGTGCAGTCAATGTTTACAGTCAGTGTGTGCAGCCGTGGTGAGCACTAGGGGTGTGCAGTCGGGGTGTGACGTCAGGGTGAGCAGTCGGGGTGTGCAGTCGGTGAGCGCAATTCAGGGAGTGCAGTCAGGTTTAGCAGTCTGGGTTTGCAGTCCGGGTGTGCAGTCCGGGTGTGCAGTCGGGGTGTGTAGTCGGGGTGTGCAGTCAGTGTGTGCAGTCGGGGTGTGTAGTCGGGGTGTGCAGTCAGTGTGTGCAGTCGGTGTGTGTAGTCAGGGTTTGCAATCAGTGTGTGCAGTCGGTGTGTGAAGTCGGGGTGTGCAGTCGGCGTGTGTAGTCAGGGTGTGCAGTCAGGTTGTGCTCTCAGGGTATGTAGTCGGTGTGTGCAGTCAGGGTTTGCAGTCAGGGTTAGCAATCTGGGTGAGCAGTCGGGGTGAGCAGTCAGGGTGTGCAGTCAGTGTGTGCAGTCGTGGTGTGCAGTCAGGTTGTGCGGTCAGGTTGTGCAGTCAGGTTGTGCCTTCAGGTTGAGCAGTTAGGGTGGGCGGCCGGTGTGTGCAGTAAGTGTGTGCAGTGGGGTGTGCAGTCGTGTTGTGTAGACGGGGCGTGCAGCCGTGGTGTGCAGTCTGGAATAGCAGTCAGGGTGTGCAGTCAGTGCGTGCAGTCAGGGTGTGCTGCCGTGGTGTGTAGTCGGGGTGAGCAGTAAGGGTGTGCCATCAGTGCGAGCAGTCGGGATGTGCAATCGGTGTGCGTTCAGGGTTTGCAATCAGAGTGAGCAGTCGGTTTGTGCATTCAGAGTGGGCAGTCATGTTGAACAGACTGGGTGTGCCGTCAGGGTGTGCAGTCGGGGTGAGCAGTCGGGGTGTGCAGTCAGGTTTAGCAGTCGGGGTGTGCAGTCAGGGTGTGCCGTCAGGATGTGCAGTAAGTGTGAACAGGCAGGTTGTGCCTTCAGGTTGAGCAGTCGGGGAGTGCATTCAGGGCGTGCAGTTGGTGTGTGCAGTCAGTGTTTGCAGTCAGGGTGAGCAGTCAGGGTGAGCCGTCAGGGTGAGCTTTCGAAGTACAGTTGGGGTGAGCAGTTGGGGTGTGCAGTCAGCGTTTGCAGTCAGTGTGTGCAGTCGGGTAGTACAGTCAAGGGTGTGCAGTCAGGTAGTGCAGCCAGTGTGTGCAGTCAAAGATTGCAGTCGTGTGCAGCCGTGGTGTGTAGTCGGGGTGTGCAGTCAGTGCGTGCAGTCAGGGTGTTCTGCCATGGTGTGTAGTCGGCTTGAGTTGTAATGGTGTACCATCAGTGTGAGCAGTCAGTTTGTGCGGTCAGGGTGTGCAGTCATGGTGAGCAGACTGGGTGTGCAGTCAGGGTGAGCAGTCGGGTAGCGCAGTCAGGGTGTGCAGTCGGGGAGTGCAATCGTGGTGCAGAGCTGTGGTGTGCAGTCGGGGTGTGCAGTCAGTGTGTGCAGCCTTGTTGTGCATCTGTGGTGCGCAGCTGTGTTGTGCATCTGTGGTGTGCAGTCGGGGTGTGCAGTCGTATTGTGTAGACGGGGCGTGTAGCCGTGGTGTGCAGTCTGGAATAGCAGTCATGGTGTGCAGTTAGTGCGTGCAGTCAGGGTATGCTGCCGTGGTGTGTAGTCGGGGTGAGCAGTAAGGGTGTGCCATCAGTGCGAGCAGTCGGGATGTGCAATCGGTGTGAGTTCAGGGTTTGCAATCAGAGTGAGCAGTCGGTTTGTGCATTCAGAGTGGGCAGTCATGTTGAACAGACTGGGTGTGCCGTCAGGGTGTGCAGTCGGGGTGAGCAGTCGGGGTGTGCAGTCAGGTTTAGCAGTCGGGGTGTGCAGTCAGGGTGTGCCGTCAGGATGTGCAGTAAGTGTGAACAGGCAGGTTGTGCCTTCAGCTTGAGCAGTCGGGGAGTGCATTCAGGGCATGCAGTTGGTGTGTGCAGTCAGTGTTTGCAGTGAGGGTGAGCAGTCAGGGTGAGCCATCAGGGTGAGCTTTCGAAGTGCAGTTGGGGTGAGCAGTTGGGGTGTGCAGTCAGGGTTTGCAGTCAGTGTGTGCAGTCGGGTAGTACAGTCAGGGTGTGCAGTCAGGTAGTGCAGCCGGTGTGTGCAGTCAAAGTTTGCAGTCGTATGCAGCCGTGGTGTGTAGTCGGGGTGTGCAGTCGGGGTGTGACGTCAGGATGAGCAGTTGGGGTGTGCAGTCGGGGTGTGCAGTCAGTGTGCGCAATCAGGGAGTGCAGTCGGGGTTAGCAGTCTGGGTGTGCAATCGGGTAGTGCAGTCTGGGTGTGCAGTCGGGGTGTGTAGTCGGGGTGTGCAGTCGGGGTGTGTAGTCGGGGTGTGCAGTCCGGGTGTGCTGTCAGGGTGTGTAGTCGGTGTGTGCAGTCGGGGTGTGCAGTCGGGGTGTGTAGTCGGGGTGTGCTGTCAGGGTGTGCAGTCGGGGTGAGCAGTCGGGGTGTGCAGTGAGGTTGAGCAGACAAGGAAAGCAATCAGTGTGAGCAGTCAGTGTTTGCATTCAGGGTGTACAATCGGGGTATGCAGTCAGGTTTAGCAGTCGGGGTGTGCAGTATGTGTGAGCAGTCAGGTTGTGCCTTCAGGTTGAATAGTCGGGGTGGGGAGTCCGGGTGTGCATTCAGGGTGTTCAGCCGATGTGTGCAGTCAGGGTTTGCAGTCAGGATGAGCAGTCAGGGTGAGCCATCACGGTGGGCAGTCTGGGATTGTGGTCGGCGTTTGCAGTCAGGCTGTGCCGTCAGGTAGTGCAGTCCGTGTTTGCAGTCAGGGTGTGCAGTCGGGGTGTGACGGAAGGATGAGCAGGCGGGTTGTGCAGTCGGGGTGTGCAGTCGGTGTGCGCAATCAGGGAGTGCTGTCGCGGTGAGTAGTCGGGGTGTGTAGTCGGCATGGTTAATCAGGGTGTGCAGTCCGGGTGTGTAGTCGGGGTGTGCAGTCAGGGTGTGCAGTCGGGGTGTGTAGTCGGGGTGTGCAGTCGGGGTGTGTAGTCGGGGTGTGCAGTCAGGGTGTGCAGTCGTGGTGAGCAGTCAGGGTGTGCAGTCAGGTTGAGCAGACAAGGAGTGCAATCAGTGTGAGCAGTCAGTGTTTGCAGTCAGGGTGTACAGTCGGGGTATGCAGTCAGGTTTAGCAGTCGGGGTGTGCAGTCGGGTTGTGCAGTCAGGGTTTACAGTCGGGATGGTAAGTTGGGTTGTGCAGTCAGGGTGTACAGTCAGGTTGAGCAGTCGGGGTGTGCAGTCGGGGTGTGCAGTCACGGTGTACAGTCAGGATGTACAGTCGTAGTGGGCAGTTGGGGTGTGCAGTTAGGGTGTGCAGTCAAGGTGTTCAGTTGGGTTGGGCAGTCAGGGTTAGCAGTCTGGGTGTGCAATCAGGGTGAGCAGTCAGGTTGTGCCTTCAGGCTGAGCAGTTGGGGTGTGCGGTCAGTGTGTGCAGTCAGGGTGAGAAGTCGTGGTGTGCAGCCATAGTGTGCAGTCAGGGTGTGCAGTCAGTGCGTGCAGTCAGGGTGTGCAGTCAGTGCGTGCAGTCAGGGTGTTCTGCCATGGTGTGTAGTCGACGTGAGATGTAATGTTGTATCATCAGTGCGAGCAGTCGGGATGTGCAATCGCTGTGCATTCAGGGTTTGCAATCAGAGTGAGCAGTCAGTTTGTGCAGTCAGGGTGCGCAGTCATGGTGAGCAGACTGGGTGTCCAGTCAGGGTGAGCAGTCGGGTAGCACAGTCAGGGTGTGCAGTCGGGGAGTGCAATCGTGGTGCGCAGCTGTGGTGTGCAGTCGGGATGTGCAGTCAGTGTGTGCAGCCGTGATGTGCAGTCGGGGTGTACAGTCAGGGTGTGACTTCAGGGTGAGCAGTCGGGGTGTGCAGTCGAGCTGTGCAGTCGGGCTGAGCAGTCGGGGTGTGACTTCAGGGTGAGCAATCGGGTTGTGCAGTCGGGCTGTACAGTCGGGGTGTGCAGTCGGGGTGAGCAGTCGGGGTGTGCATTTAGGCTGTGCAGTCGGTATGAGCAGTCGGGGTGTGCAGTCAGTCTGTACAGTCGGGGTGTGGGGTCAAGGTGTACAGTCGGGGTGTGGGGTCAAGGTGTACAGTCGGGGTGTGCAGTCAGGGTGTGCCGTCAGGATGTGCAGTAAGTGTAAGCAGTCAGGTTGTGCCTTCAGGTTGAGCTGTCAGGGTGGGCGGTCAGGATGTGCATTCATAGTGTGCATTCGGTGTGTGCAGTCAGGGTTTGCAGTCAGGGTGTGCAATCGGGGTGAGCAGTCGGGGTGTACAGTCAGGGTTTGCAGTCAGTGTGTGCAGTCGGGGTGTGTAGTCAGGGTGAGTAGACAGGGTGTGCTGTCAGGGTGAACAGTCTTTGTGTACAGTCGGGGTTTGCAGTCAGGGTGAGCATTCGGAGGAGAGAAGTCGGGGATTGCAGTCGTGGTGTACAGTCGGGGTATGCAGTCAGGTTTTTCAGTCGGTCTGTGCAGTCAGTATGTGCAGTCAGTGTGTGCAGTCGTGGTGAGCAGACTGGGTTTGCCGTCAGGGTGAGCAGTTTGGGTGTGCAGTCAAGGTGAGCATTCAGGGTGTGCAGTCAGGGTGTACAGTCGGGTTGTGCAGTCTGGTTTAGCAGTCGGGGTGTGCAGTCAAGGTGTGCCGTCAGGATGTGTAGTAAGTGTCAACAGGCAGGTTGTGCCTTCAGGTTGAGCAGTCGGGGTGTGCATTCAGGGCGTGCAGTCGGTGTGTGCAGTCAGTGTTTGCAGTGAGGGTGAGCAGTCAGGGTGAGCCGTCAGGGTGAGCCGTCAGGGTGAGCAGTCAGGGTGAGCAGTCAGGGTGAGCTGTCAGGGTGAGCTTTCAGAGTGAAGTTGGGGTGAGGAGTTGGGGTGTGCAGTCAGGGTTTGCAGTCAGTGTGTGCAGTCGGGTAGTACAGTCAGGGTGTGCAGTCGAGTAGTCCAGTCAGGGTGTGTAATCGAGGTGCAGTTGGGGTGAGCAGTTGGGGTGTGCAGTCAGGTTTTGCTGTTAGTGTGTGCAGTCGGGTGGTGCAGTCATTGTGTGCAGTCGATGTTTGCAGTCAGCGTGTGCAGCCGTGGTGAGCACTAGGGGTGTGCAGTCGGGGTGTGACGCCAGGGTGTACAGTCGGAGTGGCAATTTGGGGTGTGCAGTCAGGGTGTACAGTCAGGTGTACAGTCGGAGTGGACAGTTGGGGTGTGCAGTCAAGGTGCACAGTCAGGGTGGGCAGTATGGGTTAGCAGTCTGGGAGTGCAGTCAGGGTAAGCATTCAGGGTGTGCAGTCAGGTTTAGCAGTCGTGGTGTGCAGACAGCGTGTGCAGTCAGAGTTTGTAGTCGGGGTGAGCAGTCGGGGTGTGCAGTCAGTGTGTGCAGTCGGGTAGTACAGTCAGGGTGTGCAGTCGAGTAGTCCAGTCAGGGTGTGTAATCGAGGTGCAGTTGGGGTGAGCAGTTGGGGTGTGCAGTCAGGTTTTGCTGTTAGTGTGCGCAGTCGGGTGGTGCAGTCATTGTGTGCAGTCGATGTTCGCAGTCAGTGTGTGCAGCCGTGGTGAGCACTGGGGGTGTGCAGTCGGGGTGTGACATCAGGGTGTACAGTCGGGGTGTACAGTCGGGGTGGCAAGTTGGGATGTGCAGTCAGGGTGTACAGTCAGGATGTACAGTCGGAGTGGGCATTTGGGATGTGCAGTTAGTGTGTGCAGTCAAGGTGTACAGTCGGGGTGGGCAGTCAGGGTTAGCAGTCTGGGTGTGCAGACAGGGTGAGCAGTCAGGTTGTGCCTTCAGGCTGAGCAGTTGGGGTGTGCGGTCGGTGTGTGCAGTCAGTGCGTGCAGTCAGGGTGTTCTGCCATGGTGTGTAGTCGGCGTGAGTTGTAAGGGTGTATCATCAGTGTGAGCTGTCAGTTTGTGCAGTCAGCGTGTGCAGTCATGTTGAGCAGACTGGGTGTGCAGTCAGGGTGAGCAATCGGGTAGCGCAGTCAGGGTGTGCAGTCGGGGAGTACAATCGTGGTGCACAGCTGTGTTGTGCAGTCTGGGAGTGCAGTCAGAGTGTACAGTCAGGGTGTGCACTCAGGTTTAGCAGTCGGGGTGTGCCGTCAGGATGTGCAGTCGGGGTGGGCAGTCGGGGTGTGCATTCAGGGTGTTTAGCCGGTGGGTGCAGTCAGGGTTTGCAGTCAGGATGAGCAGTCAGGGTGAGCCGGCAGGGTGGGCAGTCGGGGATTGTGTTTGGAGTTTGAGGTCAGGCCGTGCCGTCGGGTAGTGCAGTCAGGCTGTGCAGTCAGGGTGTGCTGTCAGGTTGTGTAGTCAGGGTGTGCAATCAGGGATTGCAGTCAGGGTTAGCAATCTGGGTGTGCAGTCAGGGTGAGCAGTCAGGGTGTGCAGTCAGAGTGTGCAATCGTGGTTTGCAGTCAGGTTGTGCGGTCAGGATGTGCAGTCAGGTTGTGCCTTCAGGTTGAGCAGTTGGGGTGGGCGGCCGCTGTGTGCAGTAAGTGTGTGCAGTCGGGGTGTGCAGTCGTGTTGTGTAGACGGGGCGTGCAGCCGTGGTGTGCAGTCTGGTATAGCAGTCAGGGTGTGCAGTTAGTGCGTGCAGTCAGGGTATGATGCCCTGGTGTGTAGGCGGGGTGAGCAGTAAGCGTGTGCCATCAGTGCGAGCAGTCGGGATGTGCAATCTGTGTGCGTTCAGGGTTTGCAATCAGAGTGAGCAGTCGGTTTGTGCCATCAGGGTGTGCAGTCAGGGTGAGCAGTCGGGTAGTTCCGTCAGGGTGTGCAGTTGGGGTGAGCAGTTGGGGTGTGCAGTCAGGTTTAGCAGTCGGGGTGTGCAGTCAGTTTGTGCAGTCAGGATATGCAGTAAGTGTGAACAGGCAGGTTGTGCCTTCAGGTTGAGCAGTCGGGGTGTGCATTCAGGGTGTGCAGACGGGGTGTGCAGTCAGTGTTTGCATTCAGGGTGAGCAGTCAGGGTGAGCCGTCAGGGTGAGCTTTCGGAGTGCAGTTTGGTGAGCACTTGGGGTGTGCAGTCAGGGTTTGCAGTCAGTGTGTGTAGTCGGGCAGTGCACTCAGGGTGTGTAATCGGGATGCAGTTGGGGTGAGCAGTTGGGGTGTGCAGTCAGGGTTTGCTGTCATTGTGTGCAGTCGGGTAGTGAAGTCAGGGTGTGTAATCGGGGTGCAATTGGGGTGAGCATTTGGGGTGTGCAGTCAGGGTTTGCTGTCAGTGTGTGCAGTCGGGGTGTGCATTCGGGATGGGCACTTGGGGTGTGCAGTCGGTGTGCGCAATTAGGGAGTGCAGTCAGGGTTTGCAGTCGGTGTTTGCAGTCGGGTAGTGTAGTCGGGGTGTGCAGTCAGGGTGTACAGTTGGGGTGTACAGTCTGTGTGTGCTGTCAGGGTTTGCAGTCTGGGTGTGCAGTCAGGGTGTACAGTCGGGGTGTGCAGTCAGGCTGTACAGTCGGGGTGGGCAGTTGGGGTGTGCAGTCAGGGTGTACAGTCAGGGTGGGCGGTCAAGGTATGCAGTAAGGGTGTACAGTCGGAGGGGACAGTCAGGGTTAGCTGTCTGGCTTTGCAGTCAGCGTGAGCATTCAGGATGTGCAGTCAGGGTGTACAGTCGGTGTGTGCAGTCAGGTTTAGCAGTTGGTGTGTTCAGTCAGGGTCTCCCGTCAGGATGTGCAGTCAGGGTGAACAGTCAGGTTGTGCCTTCCGGTTGAGCAGTCGTGGTGGACGGTCCGGGTGTGCCGTCAGGGTGTGCAGTCGGTGTGTGCAGTCAGAATTTGCAGCCAGGGTGAGCAGTCAGGCTGTGCCGTCAGTGTGAGCAGTCGGGGTGTGCAATAGGTTTGCAGTCAGGGTTTGCAATCGGAGTGAGCAGTCGATGTGTGCAGCCGTGGTGTGCAGCCGTGGTGTGCAGTTGGGGTGTGCAGTCGGGGTGTGACTTCACGGTGAGCACTTGGGGTGTGCAGTCATGGTGAGCAGTCAGGGTGTGCAGTCTGTGCGTGCAGTCAGGGTTTACTGCCATGGTGTGTAGTCGGGGTGAGCCTTAAAGGTGTGCCATCAGTGCGAGCAGTCGGGATGTGCAATCGGTGTGCATTCAGGGTTTGCAATCAGAGTGAGCAGTCGGTTTGTGCATTCAGGGTGGGCAGTCATGTTGAGAAGACTGGGTGTGCAGTCGGGGTGTGCAGTCGGGTGTGCAGTCATGTTTAGCAGTTGGCGTGTGCAGTCAGGGTGTGCCGTCAGGATGTGCAGTAAGTGTGAACAGGCAGGTTGTGCCTTCAGGTTGAGCAGTCGGGGTGTGCATTCAGGGCGTGCAGTCGGTGTGTGCAGTCAACGTTTGCAGTCAGGGTGAGCAGTCAGGGTGAGCCGTCAGGGTGAGCTTTAGGAGTGCAGTTGGGATGAACAGTTCGGGTGTGCAATCAGGTTTGCAGTCAGTGTGTGCAGTCGGGTAGTACAGTCAGGGTGTGCAGTCGGGTAGTGCAGTCAGGGTGTGTAATCGGGGTGCAGTTGGGGTGAGCAGTTGGGGTGTGCAGTCAGCGTTTGCTGTCTGGGTGTGCTGTCAGGGTGGGCAGTAAGAGTGGGCGGTTGCTGTGTGCAGTCAGGGTGTGCAATCGGTGTGTGCAGTTTGGGTGTGCAGTCAGGGTGTGCAATCGGGGTGTATTCAGGGTTTACAATCAGAGTGAGCAGTCGGTTTGTGCAGTCAGGGTGTGTAGTCGTGGTGAGCAGACTGGGTGTGCAGTCAATGTGTACAGTCGGGGTGTGCAGTCAGGTTTAGCAGTCAGAGTTTGCAGTCAGGGTGTACAGTCGCGGTGTGCAGTCAGGTTTAGCAGTCAGTGTGAGCAGTCAGGTTGTGCCTTCAGGTTGAGCAGTCGGGGTGGGCGGTCGGGGTGTGTATTCAGGGTGTGCAGTTTGTGTGTGCAGTCAGGGTTTGCAGTCAGGGTGAGCAGTCAGAGTGAGCAGTCAGAGTGAGCCGTCAGGGTGAGCAGTCAGGGAGTGCATTCGCGTTGAGCAGTCAGGGTGTGCAGTTGGGTAGTGCAGTCAGGGTGTGTAGTCGGGGTGTGTAGTCGGGGTGTGCAAACGGGGTGCGCAGCCGTGGTGCGCAGCCGTGGTGTGCAGTCAGTGTGTGCAACCGTGGTGTGCAGTCGGGGTGTGACTTCAGGGTGAGCAGTCGTGATGTGCGGTCAGGGTTTACAGTCGGGGTGTGCAGTCAGGTTTAGCAGTAGGGGTGTGCAGTCAGGGTGTGCCATCAGGATGTACAGTAAGTGTGAACAGGCAGTTGTGCCTTCAGGTTGAGCAGTCTGGGTGTGCATTCAGGGCATGCTGTCGGTGTGTGCAGTCAGTGTTTGCAGTCAGGGTGAGAAGTCAGGGTGAGCCGTCAGGGTGAGCTTTCAGAGTGCAGCTGGAGTGAGCAGTTGGGGTGTGCAGTCAGGGTTTGCAATCAGTGTGTGCAGTCTGGGTGTGCAGTCGGGGATTGCAGTCATTGTGTGCAGCCATGGTGTGCAGTCGGGGTGTGCTGTCGGGGTGTGCAGTAGGTGTGTGACGTCAGGGTGAGCAGTCAGGTTGTGCAGTCGGGGTTTGCAGTCGGTGTGCGCAATCAGGGAGTGCAGTCAGGGTTAGCATTCTGGGTGTGCAGTTGAGTAGTGCAGTCCGGGTGTGCAGTCGGGGTGTGTAGCTGGGGTGTGTAGTCGGGGTGTGCAGTTCGGGTGTGCAGTCGGTGTGTGTAGTCGGGGTGTGCAGTCGGGCTGAACAGTCGGTATGAGCAGTCGGGGTGTGACTTCAGGGTGAGCAGTCGGGGTGTGCAGTCGGGGTGTGCAGGCAGGGTTTGCAGTCTGGGTGTGCTGTCAGGGTGGGCAGTAAGAGTGGGCGGTTGCTGTGTGCAGTCAGGGTGTGCAATCGGGGTGTGCAGTTTGCGTGTGCAGTCAGGGTGTGCAATCGGGGTGTATTCAGGGTTTGCAATCAGAGTGAGCAGTCGGTTTGTGCAGTCAGGGTGTGTAGTCGTGGTGAGCAGACTGGGTGTGCAGTCAATGTGTACAGTCGGGGTGTGCAGTCAGGTTTAGCAGTCAGTGTGAGCAGTCAGGTTGTGCCTTCAGGTTGAGCAGTTGGGGTGGGCGGTCGGGGTGTGTATTCAGGGTGTGCAGTTTGTGTGTGCAGTCAGGGTTTGCAGTCAGGGTGAGCAGTCAGAGTGAGCAGTCAGAGTGAGCCGTCAGGTGAGCAGTCAGGGAGTGCATTCGCGTTGAGCAGTCAGGGTGTGCAGTTGGGTAGTGCAGTCAGGGTGTGTAGTCGGGGTGTGTAGTCAGGGTGTGCAAACGGGGTGCGCAGCCGTGGTGCGCAGCCGTGGTGTGCAGTCAGTGTGTGCAACCGTGGTGTGCAGTCGGGGTGTGACTTCAGGGTGAGCAGTCGTGATGTGCGGTCAGGGTTTACAGTCGGGGTGTGCAGTCAGGTTTAGCAGTAGGGGTGTGCAGTCAGGGTGTGCCGTCAGGATGTACAGTAAGTGTGAACAGGCAGTTGTGCCTTCAGGTTGAGCAGTCTGGGTGTGCATTCAGGGCATGCTGTCGGTGTGTGCAGTCAGTGTTTGCAGTCAGGGTGAGAAGTCAGGGTGAGCCGTCAGGGTGAGCTTTCGGAGTGCAGCTGGAGTGAGCAGTTGGGGTGTGCAGTCAGGGTTTGCAATCAGTGTGTGCAGTCGGGGTGTGCAGTCGAGGATTGCAGTCATTGTGTGCAGCCATGGTGTGCAGTCAGGGTGTGCAGTCGGTGTGTGACGTCAGGGTGAGCAGTCAGGTTGTTCAGTCGGGGTTTGCAGTCGGTGTGCGCAATCAGGGAGTGCAGTCAGCGTTAGCATTCTGGGTGTGCAGTTGAGTAGTGCAGTCCGGGTGTGCAGTCGGGGTGTGTAGCTGGGGTGTGTAGTCGGGGTGTGCAGTTCGGGTGTGCAATCGGTGTGTGTAGTCGGGGTGTGCAGTCAGGGTGTGTAGTCGGGGTGTGCAGTCAGGGTGTGCAGTCAGGGAGTGCAGCCGTGGTGTGCAGTCGGGGAGTGATTTCAGGGTGAGCAGTCGGGGTGGGCAGTCGGTTTGCTCAATCAGGGAGTGCAGTCATGGTTTGCAGTCGGGGTGTGCAGTCGGGTAGTACAGTCAGGGTGTGCAGTCGAGGGGTGCAGTCAGGGTGTGCAGTCGTGGTGAGCAATCGGCATGTGCAGTCAGGGAGAGAAGTCAGGGTGTGCAGTCGGGGTGAACAGTCGGGGTGTGCTGTCAGTGTGTACAGTCAGGGTGTGCAGTCGGTGTGTGCAATCATTGTGCAGTCAGGGTTTGCAATCGGAATGAGCAGTCGGTGTGTGCAGTCAGGGTGAGCAGACAAGGAGTGCAATCAGTGTGAGCAGACAGTGTTTGCAGTCAGGGTGTACAGTTGGGGTATGCAGTCAGGTTTAGCAGTCGGGGTGTGCACCCGGTGGTGCAGTCAGGTTGAGCAGTCAGGGTGTGTGTCGGGGTGTGCAGTAAGTGTGTACAGTCAGGGTGTACAGTTGGGGTGTGCAGTCAGGGTGTACAGTCAGGTTGAGCGGTCGGGGTGTGAAGTCAGGTTGTGTAGTCAGGGTGTACAGTCAGAGTGTACAGTCGGGGTGGGGAGTTGGGGTGTGCAGTCAGTGTGTGAAACTGTGGTGTGCAGTCGGGGTGTGACTTCAGGGTGAGCAGTCGTGATGTGCGGTCAGGGTTTACAATCAGGGTGTGCAGTCAGGTTTAGCAATAGGGGTGTGCAGTCAGGGTGTGCCGTCAGGATGTACAGTAAGTGTGAACAGGCAGGTTGTGCCTTTAGGGTGAGCAGTCTGGTTGTGCAGTCGGGGTGTGACGTCAGGGTGTGCAGTCGCGTTTTGCAGTCGCGTTTTGCAGTCGGGTTGTGCAGTCGGGGTGTGCAGTTGCGGTGTGCAGTCGGGGTGTGCAGTCGCTATGTGCAGTCAGGGTGTGCAGTCGGGGTGTGAGGTCGGGGTGTGCAGTCAGGGTATGCAGTCGGGGTGTGCAGTCGGGGTCTGCAGTCGGGGTGTGCTGTCGGTGTTTGCAGTCAGGATGAGCAGTCAGGTTGAGCCGTCAGGGTGAGCTTTCGGAGTGCAGTTGGGGTGAGCAGTTGGGGTGTGCAGTCAGGTTTTGCAGTCAGTGTTTGCTGTCGGATAGTTCAGTCAGTGTGTGCAGTCGGGTAGTGCAGTCAGTGTGTGCAGTCTGGGTGAGAAGTCGGGGTGTGCAGTCGGGGTGTGCAGCCGTGGTGTGCAGTCGGTGTGCGCAATCAGGGAGCGCAGTCAGAGTTAACATTCTGGGTTTTCAGTCAGTGTGAGCAGCCGTGGTGTGCAGTCTGGTTGTGTAGTCTGGTTGTGCAGTCGGGGTGTGACGTCAGGGTGAGCAGTCGGGGTGTGCAGTCGGGGTGTGCAGTCGGTGTGTGCAATCAGGTAGCGCACTCAGGGTTAGCAGTCGGGGTCTGCAGTCAGGGTGTGCAGTCAGGGTGTGCAGTAAGGGTGTGTAGTCAGGGTGTTTAATCGGGGTATGCAGTAAGGGTGTTCAGTTGGGGTGTGTAATCGGGGTGTGCAGTCATGGCATGCAGCCGTGGTGTGCAGTCGGGGTGTGCAGTCGGGGTGTGACTTCATGGTGAGCAGTCGGGGTGTGTAGTCGGGGTGTGTAGACGGTGTGCGCAATCAGGGAGTGCAGTCAGTGTTAACAGTCTGGGTTTGCAGTCTGGTTGAGCATTCAGGGTGTGACGTCAGGGTGAGCAGTAGGAGTGGGCGGTCATGGTGTGCAATCGGGGTATGCCGTTTGGGTGTGAGTTGGGGTGTGAAGTCAGGGTGTGCAATCAGGGTGTGCAGTGGAGTGTGCAGTCAGGATTTTCAGGGAGATGTGATGTTGGGATGCGTAGTCTGGGTGAGCACTCGGAGTCTGAAGTAGTGTTGTGCAGTCATGGTGTGCAGTTGTGGTGTGCAGTCGTGTTCTGCAGTCGGGGTGTGCAGTCGGAGTGCGCAGCCGTGGTGTGCAGTCGGGGTGTGCAGTCGGGGTGTGCAGTCGAGGTGTGCAGTCATGTTGTGCAGTCGGAGTGTGCAGTCGGGGAGTGCAGTAAGTGTATGCAGTAGGGGTGTGCAGTCGTGTTTTGCAATCGCCGTGTGCAGTTTGGGTGTGCAGTCGGGGTGTGCAGTCTCAGTGTGCAGTCGGGGTGTGCAGTCGCGGTGTGCAGTCGAGGTGTGCAGTCAGGGTGTGTAGTCAGTGCGTGCAGTCAGGGTGTGCAGCCGTGGTTTGTAGTCGGGGTGAGCTGTAAGGGTGTGCCATCAGTTTGAGCAGTCGAGATGTGCAATCGGGGCTCATCCAGTGTGTGCAATCAGAGAGAGCAGTCGGTTTGTGCTGTCAGGTTGTGCAGTCAAGGTGTGCTGTCATGGTGTGCAGCCGTGGTGTGCAGTCGGGGTGTGCAGTCGCGGAGTGCAGCTGGGTTGTGACGTCCGGGTATGCAGTCGCGGTTTGCAGTCGGGTTGTGCAGTCGGGGTGTGCAGTCGCTGTGTGCAGGCGGGGTATGCAGTCGCTGTGTGCAGTCGCGGTGTGCAGTCGGGGTGTGCAGTCGGGGTGTGCAGTCGGAGTGTGCAGTCGGGGTGTGCAGTCGGGGTGTGCAGTCGGGGTGTGCAGTCGGTGTGTGCAGTCAGTGTTTGCAGTCAGGGTGAGCTTTCGGAGTGCAGTTGGGGTGAGCAGTTGGGGTATGCAGTCAGGTTTTGCAGTCATTGTGTGCAGTCGGATAGTTCAGTCAGTGTGTGCAGTCGGGTAGTGCAGTCAGTGTGTGCAGTCTGGGTGAGAAGTCGGGGTGTGCAGTCGGGGTGTGCAGCCGTGGTGTGCGGTCGGGGTGTGACTTCATGGTTAGCAGTCGGGGTGTGCAGTCGGGCTGTGCAGTCGTGGTGTGCAGTCAGTGTGCGCAATCAGGGAGTGCAGTCAGTGTTAATATTCTGGGTTTGCAGTCAGTGTGTGCAGCCGTGGTGGGGAGTCGGGTTGTGCAGTCGGGTTGTGCAGTCGGGGTGTGACGTCAGGGTGACCAGTCGGGGTGTGCAGTTGGTGTGTGCAATCAGGTAGCGCACTCAGGGTTAGCAGTCGGGGTGTGCAGTCAGAGTGTGCAATCAGGGTGTGCAGCCGTGGTGTGCAGTCGGGGTGTGCAGTCGGGGTGTGCAGTCGGGGTGTGACTTCATGATGAGCAGTCGGGGTGTGCAGTCGGGGTGTGTAGTCGGTGTGCGCAATCAGGGAGCGCAGTCAGTTTTAACAGTCTGGGTTTGCAGTCTGGGTGAGCATTCAGGGTGTGACGTCAGGGTGAGCAGGAGTGAGTGGTCATGGTTTGTAATCGGGGTATGCAGTTTGGGTGTGAGTTGGGGTGTGAAGTCAGGGTGTGCAATCGGGGTGTGCAGTGGGGTTGTGCAGTCAGGATTTTCAGGGAGATGTGATGTTGGGGTGCGTAGTCTTGGTGAGAGCTCGGAGTCTGAAGTAGTGTTGTGCAGTCGTGGTGTGCAGTCGTGTTCTGCAGTCGGGGTGTGCATTCGGAGAGCGCAGCGGTGGTGTGCAGTCGGGGTGTGCAGTGGAGGTGTGCAGTCATGTTGTGCAGTCGGAGTGTGCAGTCGGGGTGTGTAGTAAGTGTGTGCAGTAGGGGTGTGCAGTCGCGGTGTGCAGTCGCGGTGTGCAGTCGCGGTGTGCAGTCGTGTTCTGCAGTCGTGTTTTGCAGTCGTGTTCTGCAGTCGTGTTCTGCAGTCGTGGCGTGCAGTCGTGTTCTGCAGTCGAGGTGTGCAGTCGGAGTGCGCAGCCGTGGTGTGCAGTCAGGGTGTACAGTTGAGGTGTGCAGTCATGTTGTGCAGTAAGTGTGTGCAGTAAGTGTGTGCAGTCGGGGTGTGCAGTAAGTGTGTGCAGTAGGGGTGTGCAGTCGTGTTGTGCAATCGCCGTGTGCAGTCGGGGTGTGCAGTCGTGGCGTGCAGTTAGGGTGTGCAGTCAGTGCGTGCAGTCGGGGTGTGCAGCCGTGGTGTGTAGTCGGGGTGAGCAGTCAGGGTGAGCAGTAGGGGTGTACAGTCAGGGTTTGCCGTCAGGATATGCAGTAAGTGTGAGCAGTCATGTTGTGCCTTCAGGTTGAGCAGTCGGGGTGGGCGCTCAGGGTGTGCATTCAGGGTGTGCTGTTGGTGTGTGCAGTCAGTTTTTGCAGTCAGGGTGAGCAGTCAGGGTGTGCAGTCGGGGAGTGCGGTCAGGGTGAGAAGTCAGGGTGTGCAGTCAGGGTGTACAGTTGGGGTATACTGTCGGGGTGTGCAGTCAAGGTTAAAAGTCTGGGTGTGCAGTTGGGGTGAGCAGTCAGGGTGTGATGTCAGATTGAACAGTCGGGGTGTGAAGTCAGGTTCTGCGGTCGTTATGAGCAGTCAGGGTCTGCAGTCGGTATGAGCAGTCGGAGTGTGCATTCAGGGTGAGACGTCAGGGTCTGCAGTCAGTATGAGCAGTCGGGGTGTTTAGTGAGGGTGTGCAGTCTGGGTGAGCAGTCGGAGTGGGCAGTCGTGGTGTGCAGTCAGGGTGTGCAATCGGAGTGTGCAGTTGGGGTGTGCAGTGGGGGTGAGCAGTCAGGGTGTGCAATTGGGATGTGCTGATAGGTAGTGCAGTCATGTTGTGCAGGCTGAGTGTGCATTCAGTGTGTGCAGTCAGGTTTTGCAAGGAGATGTGTTGTTGGGGTGTGTAGTCTGGGTGAGCAGTCGGGGTGTGAAGTAGTGTTGTGCAGTCATGGTGTGCAGTCGGGGTGTGCAGTCGGGGTGTGCAGTCGTGTTGTGCAGTCGGAGTGAGCAGTCCTGGTGTGCAGCCTTGGTGTGCAGTCGGGAAGTGCAGTTGGGGTGAGACGTGAGGGTGTGCAGTCGCTGTTTGCAGTCGCGGTATGCAGTTGGGTTGTGCAGTCAGGATGTGCAGTCACGGTTTGCAGTCAGGGTTTGCAGTCGCGATGTGCAGTCAGGTTGTGCAGTCAGGGTGTGCAATCGGGTTGTGCAGTCATGTTGTGCAGTCAGAGTGCCCAGCCGTGGTGTGCAGTCGGGGGGCACAGTAAGTATGAGCAGTCAGGTTGTGCCTTCAGGTTGAGCAGTCGGGGTGGGCAGTCGGGGTGTGCATTGAGGCTGTGCAGGCGGTGTGTGCAGTCAGGGTTTGCAGTCAGTATGAGCAGTCAGGGTGAACAGTCGGGTATTGTAGTTGGGGTGAGCAGTCAGGGTGTGTTGTCAGGGTTTGCAGTCAGGGTGTGCCGTCGGGTAGTGCAGTCAGGGAGTGCAGTCGGAGTGTGCAGTCGGGTTGTGCAATCAGGGATTGCAGTCAGAATTCGAAGTCTGGGTGTGCAGCCGGGGTGAGCAGTCAGGGTGTGCAGTCAGGGTGTGCAGTCGGGTTGTGCAGTCGGGTTGTGCAGTCGGGTTGTGCAGTCGGGTTGTGCAGTCGGGTTGTGCAGTTGGGGTGTGCAGCCGGGGTGTGCATTCGGGGTGCGCAATCAGGGTTTGCACTCTGGATGTGCAGTCAGGGTGTACAGTCGGGGTGGGCAGTTGGGGTGTACAGTCAGGGTGCACAGTTGTGGTTGGCGGTCAAGGTGTCCAGTCAGGCTGTACAGTCGGGGTGGGCAGGTTAGATGTCTGGGTGTGCAGTCAGGGTGAGCATTCAGGGTGTGCAGTCAGGGTGAGCCGTCAGGCTGTGCCGTCATGTTGAGCAGTCGGGGTGTGCAGTCAGGGTGTGCAGTCAGGGTTTGCAGTCGTGGTGTGCAGTCGGGTTGTGCAATCGGGTTGTGCAATCGGGATGTGCAGTCGGAGTGCGCAGCCGTGTTGTGCAGTCGGGGTGTGCAGTCAGGGTGCACAGTAAGTGTGAGCAGTCAGGTTGTGCCTTCAGGTTGAGCAGTCGGGGTGGGCAGTTGGGGTTTGCATTCAGGCTGTGCAGGCGGTGTGTGCAGTCAGGGTTTGCAGTCAGTATGAGCAGTCAGGGTGAACAGTCGGGTATTGTAGTTGGGGTGAGCAGTAAGGGTTTGCAGTCCGGGTTTGCAGTCAGGGTGTGCCGTCGGGTAGTGCAGTCGGGATGTTCAGTCGGGGTGCGCAATCAGGGTTTGCACTCTGGATGTGCAGTCAGGGTGTACAGTCGGGGTGGGCAGTTGGGGTGTACAGTCAGGGTGCAGAGTTGTGGTGGGCGGTCAAGGTGTCCAGTCAGGCTGTACAGTCAGTGTGGGCAGTCAAGTTTAGCTGTCTGGGTGTGCAGTCAGGATGAGCATTCAGGGTGTGCAGTCAGGGTGAGCAGTCAAGCTGTGCCGTCATGTTGAGCAGTCGGGGTGTGCAGTCAGGGTTTGCAGTCGTGGTGTGCAGTCGTGGTGTGCAGTCGGGTTGTGCAATCGGGTTGTGCAGTCATGTTGTGCAGTCGGAGTGCGCAGCCGTGGTGTGCAGTCGGGGTGCGCAGTAAGTGTGAGCAGTCAGGTTGTGCCTTCAGGTTGAGCAGTCGGGGTGGGCAGTCGGGGTTTGCATTCAGGCTGTGCAGGCGGTGTGTGCAGTCAGGGTTTGCAGTCTGTATGAGCAGTCAGGGTGAACAGTCGGGTATTGTAGTTGGGGTGAGCAGTCAGGGTGTGTTGTCAGGGTTTGCAGTCAGGGTGTGCCGTCGGGTAGTGCAGTCAGTGTGCGCAGTCGGGGTGAGTAGTCGGGTTGTGCAATCAGGGATTGCAGTCAGAATTAGCAGTCGGGGTGTGCAGTCGGTGTGAGCAGTCAGGGTGTGCAGTCGGGGTGTGCAGTCGGGGTGTGCAGTCGGGTTGTGCAGTCGGGTTGTGCAGTCGGGTTGTGCAGTCGGGTTGTGCAGTCGGGGTGTGCAGTCGGGGTGTGCAGTCGGGGTGCGCAATCAGGGTTTGCAATCTGGATGTGCAATCAGGGTGTACAGTCGGGGTGGGCAGTTGGGGTGTACACTCAGGGTGTACAGTTGGGGTGGGCGTTCAAGCTGTCCAGTCATGGTGTACAGTCGGGGTTAGCTGTCCGGGTGTGCAGTCAGAGTGAGCATTCAGGGTGTGCATTCAGGATATACAGTCATGGTGTGCAGTCAGGTTTAGCATTCGGGGTGTGCAGACAGGGCATGCAGTCAGAGTTTGCAGTCAGTGTGAGCAGTCAGGCTGTGCCGTCATGGTGAGCAGTCGCGGTGTGCAGTCAGGGTGTGCCATCAGGAATCGCAGTCAGGATGAACAGTCAGGTTGTACCTTCAAGTTGGGCAGTTGTGGTGGGCGGTCGGGGTGTGTAGTAAGTGTGTGCAGTCGGGGTGTACAGTCGTGTTGTGCAGTCAGGGTTTGCAGTCAGCATGTGTAGTCATGGTGTGCAGCCGTTGTGTGCAGCCGTTGTGTGCAGTCGGAGTGTGCAGTCGGAGTGTGCAGTCGGAGTGTGCAGTCGGAGTGTGCAGTCGGAGTGTGCAGTCGGAGTGTGCAGTCGGAGTGTGCAGTCGGGGTGTGCAGTCGGGGTGTGCAGTTGTGGTGTGCAGTCGGAGTGTGCAGTCGGAGTGCGCAACCATAGTGTACACTCGGGGTGTGCAGTCATGGTGTGCAGTCAGCGTGTGCTGTCATGGTGTGCAGTCGGGGTGTGCAGTCAGGGAGTGCAGCTGGGTTGTGACGTCAGGGTGTGCAGTCGCGTTTTGCAGTCGGGGTGTGCAGTCGGGGTGTGCAGTCGCGGTATGCAGTTGGGGTATGCATTCGCTATGTGCAGTCAGGGTGTGCAGTCGGTGTGTGCAGTCGCGATTTGTAGTCGGGGTGAGCTGTAAGGGTGTGCCATCAGTTTGAGCAGTCGGGATGTGCAATCGGGGTGCATTCAGTGTTGGCAATCAGAGTGAGCAGTCGGTTTGTGCAGTCAGGTTGTGCAGTCGAGGTGTGCTGTCGTGGTGTGCAGTCGGGGTGTGCAGTCGGGGAGTGCAGCTGTGTTGTGACGTCCGGGTGTGCAGTCGTGGTTTGCAGTGGGGTTGTGCATTCGGGGTGTGCAGTTGCGGTGTGCAGTTGCGGTGTGCAGTCGTGGTGTGCAGTCGCGGTGTACGTTCGGGGTGTGCAGTCAGGGTGTGCAGTCAGGGTGTGCAGTCAGGGTGTGCAGTCGGGGTGTGCAGTCGGGGTGTGCAGTCGGGTGTGCAGACAGGGTGTGCAGTCGTGGCGTGCAGTCAGGGTGTGCAGTCAGTGCGTGCAGTCGAGGTGTGCAGCCGTGGTGTGTAGTCGGGGTGAGCATTAAGGCTGTGCCAACAGTGTGAGCAGTCGGGATTTGCAATCGGTGTGCATTCAGGGTTTGCAATCAGAGTGAGCAGTCGGTTTGTGCAGTCATGGTGAGCAGACTGGGTGTGCAGTCAGGGTGAGCAGTAGGGGTGTACAGTCAGGGTTTGCCGTCAGGATGTGCAGTAAGTGTGAGCAGTCATGTTGTGCCTTCAGGTTGAGCAGTTGGGGTGGGCGCTCAGGGTGTGCATTCAGGGTGTGCTGTTGGTGTGTGCAGTCAGTGTTTGCAGTCAGGGTGAGCAGTCAGGGTGTGCAGTCGGGGAGTGCGGTCAGGGTGAGAAGTCAGGGTGTGCAGTCAGGGTGTACAGTTGGGGTATACTGTCCGGGTGTGCAGTCAAGGTTAAAAGTCTGGGTGTGCAGTTGGGGTGAGCAGTCAGGGTGTGATGTCAGATTGAACAGTCGGGGTGTGAAGTCAGGGTCTGCAGTCATTATGAGCAGTCAGGGTCTGCAGTCGGTATGAGCAGTCGGGGTGTGCATTCAGGGTGTGAAGTCAGTGTCTGTAGTCAGTATGAGCAGTCGGGGTGTTTAGTAAGGGTGTGCCGTCTGGGTGAGCAGTCGGAGTGGGCAGTCGTGGTGTGCAGTCAGGGTGTGCAATCGGAGTGTGCAGTTGGGGTGTGCAGTGGGGGTGTGCAGTCAGGGTGTGCAATTGGGATGTGCTGATGGGTAGTGCAGTCATGTTGTGCAGGCTGGGTGTGCATTCAGTGTGTGCAGTCAGGTTTTGCAAGGAGATGTGTTGTTGGGGTGTGTAGTCTGGGTGAGCAGTCGGCGTGTGAAGTAGTGTTGTGCAGTCATGGTGTGCAGTCGGGGTGTGCAGTCGGAGTGCGCAGCCCTGGTGTGAAGCCTTGGTGTGCAGTCGGGAAGTGCAGTTGGGGTGAGACGTGAGGGTGTGCAGTCGCGGTTTGCAGTCGCGGTATGCAGTTGGGTTGTGCAGTCGGGATGTGCAGTCACGGTTTGCAGTCAGGGTTTGCAGTCGGGGTGTGCATTCGGGGGGCACAGTAAGTGTGAGCAGTCAGGTTGTGCCTTCAGGTTGAGCAGTCGGGGTGGGCAGTCGGGGTGTGCATTGAGGCTGTGCAGGCGGTGTGTGCAGTCAGGGTTTGCAGTCAGTATGAGCAGTCAGGGTGAACAGTCGGGTATTGTAGTTGGGGTGAGCAGTCAGGGTGTGTAGTCAGGGTTTGCAGTCAGGTTGGGCCGTCGGGTAGTGCAGTCGGGGTGTGTAAGTCGGGTTGTGCAATCAGGGATTGCAGTCAGAATTAGAAGTCTGGGTGTGCAGTCAGGGTGTGCAGTCGGGGTGTGCAGTTGGGGTGCGCAATCAGGGTTTGCACTCTGGATGTGCAGTCAGGGTGTACAGTCAGGGTGGGCAGTTGGGGTGTACAGTCAGGGTGTACAGTTGTGGTGGTTGGTCAAGGTGTCCAGTTAGGCTGTACAGTCGGGGTGGGCAGTCAAGGTTAGCTGTCTGGGTGTGCAGTCAGGGTGAGCGTTCAGGGTGTGCAGTCAGGGTGAGCAGTCAGGCTGTGCCGTCATGTTGAGCAGTCGGGGTGTGCAGTCAGGGTTTGCAGTCAGGGTTTGCAGTCGTGGTGTGCAGTCGGGTTGTGCAATCGGGTTGTGCAGTCATGTTGTGCAGTCGGAGTGCGCAGCCGTGTTGTGCAGTCGGGGTGCGCAGTAAGTGTGAGCAGTCAGGTTGTGCCTTCAGGTTGAGCAGTCTGGGTGGGCAGTTGGGGTTTGCATTCAGGCTGTGCAGGCGGTGTGTGCAGTCGGGGTTTGCAGTCAGTATGAGCAGTCAGGGTGAACAGTCGGGTATTGTAGTTGGGGTGAGCAGTCAGGGTGTGTAGTCAGGGTTTCCAGTCAGGGTGTGCCGTCGGGAAATGCAGTCGGGGTGTTCAGTCGGGGTGCGCAATCAGGGTTTGCACTCTGGATGTGCAGTCAGGGTGTACAGTCGGTGTGGGCAGTTGGGGTGTACAGTCAGGGTGCACAGTTGTGGTGGGCGGTCAAGGTGTCCAGTCAGGCTGTACAGTCGGGGTGGGCAGTCAAGGTTAGCTGTCTGGGTGAGCATTCAGGGTGTGCAGTCAGGGTGAGCTGTCAAGCTGTGCCGTCATGTTGAGCAGTCGGGGTGTGCAGTCAGGGTTTGCAGTCGTGGTGTGCAGTCGGGTTGTGCAGTCGGGTTGTGCAGTCATGTTGTGCAGTCGGAGTGCGCTGCCGTGGTGTGCAGTCGGGGTGTGCAGTCGGGGTGCGCAGTAAGTGTGAGCAGTCAGGTTGTGCCTTCAGGTTGAGCAGTCGGGGTGGGCAGTCGAGGTGTGCATTCAGGCTGTGCAGGCGGTGTGTGCAGTCAGGGTTTGCAGTCAGTATGAGCAGTCAGGGTGAACAGTCGGGTATTGTAGTTGGGGTGAGCAGTCAGGGTGTGTAGTCAGGGTGTGTAGTCAGGGTGTGTAGTCAGGGTTTGCAGTCAGGGTGTGCAGTCGGGGTGAGTAGTCGGTTTGTGCAATCAGGGATTGCAGTCAGAATTAGCAGTCTGGGTGTGCAGTCGGTGTGAGCAGTCAGGGTGTGCAGTCGGGGTGTGCAGTCGGGGTGTGCAGTCGGGGTATGCAGTCGGGGTGTGCAGTCGGGGTGTGCAGTCGGGGTGTGCAGTCGGGGTGTGCAGTCGGGTTGAGTAGTCGGGTTGTGCAATCAGGGATTGCAGTCAGAATTAGCAGTCTGGGTGTGCAGTCAGGGTGAGCATTCAGGGTGTGCAGTCAGGGTTTGCAGTCGTGGTGTGCAGTCGGGTTGTGCAGTCATGTTGTGCAGTCGGAGTGCGCAGCCGTGGTGTGCAGTCGGGGTGTGCAGTCGGGGTGCGCAGTAAGTGTGAGCAGTCAGGTTGTGCCTTCAGGTTGAGCAGTCGGGGTGGGCAGTCGGGGTATGCATTCAGGCTGTGCAGGCGGTGTGTGCAGTCAGGGTTTGCAGTCAGTATGAGCAGTCAGGGTGAACAGTCGGGTATTGTAGTTGGGGTGAGCAGTCAGGGTGTGTAGTCAGGGTGTGTAGTCAGGGTTTGCAGTCAGGGTGTGCCGTCGGGTAGTGCAGTCAGGGTTTGCAGTCGGGGTGAGTAGTCGGGTTGTGCAATCAGGGATTGCAGTCAGAATTAGCAGTCTGGGTGTGCAGTCGGTGTGAGCAGTCAGGGTGTGCAGTCGGGGTGTGCAGTCGGGGTGTGCAGTCGGGGTGTGCAGTCGGGGTGTGCAGTCGGGGCGTGCAATCGGGGCGCGCAATCAGGGTTTGCACTCTGGATGTGCAATCAGGGTGTACAGTCGGGGTGGGCAGTTGGGGTGTACAGTCAGGGTGTACAGTTGGGGTGGGCGTTCAAGGTGTCCAGTCATGGTGTACAGTCGGGGTGGGCAGTCAGGGTTAGCTGTCTGGGTGTGCAGTCAGAGTGAGCATTCAGGGTTTGCATTTAGGATATACAGTCATGGTGTGCAGTCAGGTTTAGCATTCGGGGTGTGCAGACAGGGCATGCAGTCAGAGTTTGCAGTCAGTGTGAGCAGTCAGGCTGTGCCGTCATGGTGAGCAGTCGGGGTGTGCAGTCAGGGTGTGCCGTCAGGAATCGCAGTCAGGATGAACAGTCAGGTTGTACCTTCAAGTTGGGCAGTTGTGTTGGGTGGTCGGGGTGTGCAGTCGGGGTGTGCAGTCGGGGTGTGCAGTCTTGTTGTGCAGTCAGGGTTTGCAGTCAGCATGTGTAGTCATGGTGTGCAGCCGTTGTGTGCAGCTGGAGTGTGCAGTCGGAGTGTGCAGTCGGAGTGTGCAGTCGGAGCGTGCAGTCGAGGTGTGCTGTCGTGGTGTGCTGTCGTGGTGTGCTGTCGTGGTGTGCAGTCGGGTTGTGCAGTCATGTTGTGCAGTCGGAGTGCGCAGCCGTGGTGTGCAGTCGGGGTGTGCAGTCGGGGTGTGCAGTCGGGGTGTGCAGTCGGGGTGTGCAGTCAGGGTTTGCAGTCAGTATGTGTAGTCATGGTGTGCAGCCGTTGTGTGCAGTCGGAGTGTGCAGTCGGGTTGTGCATTCGGGTTGTGCAGTCGGGGTGTGCAGTCGGGGTGTGCAGTCGGGGTGTGCAGTCGTGGTGTGCAGTCGTGGTGTGCAGTCTTGTTGTGCAGTCGGAGTGTGCAACCGTGGTGTGCAGTCAGGGTGTGCAGTCAGGGAGTGCAGCTAGGTTGTGACGTCAGGGTTTGCAGTCGCGTTTTGCAGTCGGGTTGTGCAGTCGGGTTGTGCAGTCGGGTTGTGCAGTCGGGTTGTGCAGTCGGGGTGTGCAGTCGGGGTGTGCAGTCGGGGTGTGCAGTCACGGAGTGCAGTTGGGGTATGCAGTCGCTATGTGCAGTCAGGGTGTGCAGTCGGTGTGTGCAGTCGCGGTTTGTAGTCGGGGTGAGCTGTAAGGGTGTGCCATCAGTTTGAGCAGTCGGGATGTGCAATCGGGGTGTGCAGTCGTGGCGTGCAGTCAGGGTGTGCAGTCAGTGCGTGCAGTCGAGGTGTGCAGCCGTGGTGTGTAGTCGGGGTGAGCATTAAGGCTGTGCCAACAGTTTGAGCAGTCGGGATTTGCAATCGGTGTGCATTCAGGGTTTGCAATCAGAGTGAGCAGTCAGTTTGTGCAGTCAGGGTGTGCAGTCATGGTGAGCAGACTGGGTGTGCAGTCAGGGTGAGCAGTAGGGGTGTACAGTCAGGGTTTGCCGTTAGGATGTGCAGTAAGTGTGAGCAGTCATGTTGTGCCTTCAGGTTGAGCAGTCGGGGTGGGCGCTCAGAATGTGCATTCAGGGTGTGCTGTTGGTGTGTGCAGTCAGTGTTTGCAGTCAGTGTGAGCAGTCAGTGAGAGCAGTCGGGGAGTGCGGTCGGGGAGTGCGGTCAGGGTGAGAAGTCAGGGTGTGCAGTCAGGGTGTACAGTTGGGGTATACTGTCCGGGTGTACAGTCAAGGTTAAAAATCTAGGTGTGCAGTTGGGGTGAGCAGTCAGGGTGTGATGTCAGATTGAACAGTCGGGGTGTGAAGTCAGGGTCTGCAGTCGTTATGAGCAGTCAGGGTCTGCAGTTGGTATGAGCAGTCGGGGTGTGCATTCAGGGTGAAACGTCAGGGTCTGCAGTCAGTATGAGCAGTCAGGGTGTGCAGTCAGGGTGTGCCATCTGGATGAGCAGTCGGAGTGGGCAGTCGTGGTGTGCATTCAGGGTGTGCAATCGGAGTGTGCAGTTGGGGTGTGCAGTCAGGGTCTACAATTGGGGTGTGCAGTGGGGGTGTGCAGTCAAGGTATGCAATCGGGATGTGCTGATGGGTAGTGCAGTCATGGTGTGCAGTCTGGGTGTGCATTCAGTGTGTGCAGTCAGGTTTTGCAGGGAGATGTGATGTTGGGGTGTGTAGTCTGAGTGAGCAGTCGGGGTGTGAAGTAGTGTTGTGCAGTCATGGTGTGCAGTCGTGGTGTGCAGTCGTGTTGTTCAGTCAGAGTGCACAGCCGTGGTGTGCAGTCGGGTTGTGCAGTCGGGTTGTGCAGTCGGGTTGTGCAGTCGGAGTGCGCAGCCGTGGTGTGCAGTCGGGGTGTGCAGTCATGGTGTGCAGTCAGCGTGTGCTGTCATGGTGTGTAGTCGGGGTATGCAGTCAGGGAGTGCAGCTTGGTTGTGACGTCAGGGTGTGAAGTCGCGTTTTGCAGTCGGGTTGTGGATTCGGGGTGTGCAGTCGCGGTGTGCAGTTGGGGTATGCAGTCGCTATGTGCAGTCAGGGTGTGCAGTCGGTGTGTGCAGTCGCGGTTTGTAGTCGGGGTGAGCTGTAAGGGTGTGCCATCAGTTTGAGCAGTCGGGATGTGCAATCGGGGTGCATTCAGTGTTGGCAATCAGAGTGAGCAGTCAGTTTGTGCAGTCAGGTTGTGCAGTCGAGGTGTGCTGTCGTGGTGTGTTGTCGTGGTGTGCAGTCGGGTTGTGCAGTCATGTTGTGCAGTTGGAGTGCGCAGCCGTGGTGTGCAGTCAGGGTGTGCAGTCGGGGTGTGCAGTAAGAGTGAGCAGTCAGGTTGTGCCTTCAGGTTGAGCAGTCGGGGTGGGCAGTCGGGGTGTGCATTCAGGCTGTGCAGGCGGTGTGTGCAGTCAGGGTTTGCAGTCAGTATGAGCAGTCAGGGTGAACAGTCGGGTATTGTAGTTGGGGTGTGCAGTCAGGGTGTGTAGTCAGGGTGTGTAGTCAGGGTTTGCAGTCAGGGTGTGCCGTCGGGTAGTGCAGTCAGGGTGTGCAGTCGGGGTGAGTAGTCGGGTTGTGCAATCAGGGATTGCAGTCAGAATTAGCAGTCTGGGTGTGCAGTCGGTGTGAGCAGTCAGGGTGTGCAGTCGGGGTGTGCAGTCGGGGTGTGCAGTCGGGGTGTGCAGTCGGGGTGTGCAGTCGGGGTGTGCAGTCGGGGTGTGCAGTCGGGGCGTGCAATCGGGGTGCGCAATCAGGGTTTGCACTCTGGATGTGCAATCAGGGTGTACAGTCGGGGTGGGCAGTTGGGGTGTACAGTCAGGGTGTACAATTGGGGTGGGCGTTCAAGGTGTCCAGTCATGGTGTACAGTCGGGGTGGGCAGTCAGGGTTAGCTGTCTGGGTGTGCAGTCAGAGTGAGCATTCAGGGTGTGCATTCAGGATATACAGTCATGGTGTGCAGTCAGGTTTAGCATTCGGGGTGTGCAGACAGGGCATGCAGTCAGAGTTTGCAGTCAGTGTGAGCAGTCAGGCTGTGCCGTCATGGTGAGCAGTCGGGGTGTGCAGTCAGGGTGTGCCGTCAAGAATCGCAGTCAGGATGAACAGTCAGGTTGTACCTTCAAGTTGGGCAGTTGTGGTGGGCGGTCGGGGTGTGCAGTCGGGGTGTGCAGTCGGGGTGTGCAGTCGGGGTGTGCAGTCGTGTTGTGCAGTCAGGGTTTGCAGTCAGCATGTGTAGTCATGGTGTGCAGCCGTTGTGTGCAGTCGGAGTGTGCAGTCGGAGTGTGCAGTCGGAGTGTGCAGTCGGAGTGTGCAGTCGGGGTGTGCAGTCGGGGTGTGCAGTCGGGGTGTGCATTCGGGGTGTGCAGTCGTGTTGTGCAGTCGGAGTGCGCAACCGTGGTGTGCAGTCGGAGTGTGCAGTCGGAGTGTGCAGTCGGAGTGTGCAGTCGGAGTGTGCAGTCGGGGTGTGCAGTCGGGGTGTGCAGTCGGGGTGTGCAGTCGGGGTGTGCAGTCGGGGTGTGCAGTCGTGGTGTGCAGTCTTGTTGTGCAGTCGGAGTGTGCAACCGTGGTGTGCAGTCGGGGTGTGCAGTCAGGGAGTGCAGCTAGGTTGTGACGTCAGGGTTTGCAGTCGCGTTTTGCAGTCGGGTTGTGCAGTCAGGTTGTGCAGTCGGGTTGTGCAGTCGGGTTGTGCAGTCGGGTTGTGCAGTCGGGGTGTGCTGTCGGGGTGTGCTGTCGGGGTGTGCAGTCGCGGTGTGCAATTGGGGTATGCAGTCGCTATGTGCAGTCAGGGTGTGCAGTCGGTGTTTGCAGTCGCGGTTTGTAGTCGGGGTGAGCTGTAAGGGTGTGCCATCAGTATGAGCAGTCGGGATGTGCAATCGGGGTGTGCAGTCGTGGCGTGCAGTCAGGGTGTGCAGTCAGTGCGTGCAGTCGTGGTGTGCTGTCGTGGTGTGCAGTCAGGGTGTGCAGTCGGGGAGTGCAGACAGGGTGTGCACTCGTGGCGTGCAGTCAGGGTATGCAGTCAGTGCGTGCAGTCGAGGTGTGCAGCCGTGGTGTGTAGTCGGGGTGAGCAGTAAGGGTGTGCCATCAGTGTTAGCAGTCAGGACATGCATTCGGTGTGCATTCAGGGTTTGCAATCAGAGTGAGCAGTCGGTTTGTGCAGTCAGGGTGTGCAGTCATGGTGAGCAGACTGGGTGTGCAGTCAGGGTGAGCAGTAGGGGTGTACAGTCAGGGTTTGCCGTCAGGATGTGCAGTAAGTGTGAGCAGTCATGTTGTGCCTTCAGGTTGAGCAGTCGGGGTGGGCGCTCAGAATGTGCATTCAGGGTGTGCTGTTGGTGTGTGCAGTCAGTGTTTGCAGTCAGGGTGAGCAGTCAGTGAGAGCAGTCGGGGAGTGCGGTCAGGGTGAGAAGTCAGGGTGTGCAGTCAGGGTGTACAGTTGGGGTATACTGTCCGGGTGTACAGTCAAGGTTAAAAATCTAGGTGTGCAGTTGGGGTGAGCAGTCAGGGTGTGATGTCAGATTGAACAGTCGGGGTGTGAAGTCAGGGTCTGCAGTCGTTATGAGCAGTCAGGGTCTGCAGTTGGTATGAGCAGTCGGGGTGTGCATTCAGGGTGAAACGTCAGGGTCTGCAGTCAGTATGAGCAGTCAGGGTGTGCAGTCAGGGTGTGCCATCTGGGTGAGCAGTCGGAGTGGGCAGTCGTGGTGTGCATTCAGGGTGTGCAATCGGAGTGTGCAGTTGGGGTGTGCAGTCAGGGTCTACAATTGGGGTGTGCAGTGGGGGTGTGCAGTCAAGGTATGCAATCGGGATGTGCTGATGGGTAGTGCAGTCATGGTGTGCAGTCTGGGTGTGCATTCAGTGTGTGCAGTCAGGTTTTGCAGGGAGATGTGATGTTGGGGTGTGTAGTCTGAGTGAGCAGTCGGGGTGTGAAGTAGTGTTGTGCAGTCATGGTGTGCAGTCGTGGTGTGCAGTCGTGTTGTTCAGTCAGAGTGCACAGCCGTGGTGTGCAGTCGGGTTGTGCAGTCGGGTTGTGCAGTCGGGTTGTGCAGTCGGAGTGCGCAGCCGTGGTGTGCAGTCGGGGTGTGCAGTCATGGTGTGCAGTCAGCGTGTGCTGTCATGGTGTGTAGTCGGGGTATGCAGTCAGGGAGTGCAGCTGGGTTGTGACGTCAGGGTGTGAAGTCGCGTTTTGCAGTCGGGTTGTGGATTCGGGGTGTGCAGTCGCGGTGTGCAGTTGGGGTATGCAGTCGCTATGTGCAGTCAGGGTGTGCAGTCGGTGTGTGCAGTCACGGTTTGTAGTCGGGGTGAGCTGTAAGGGTGTGCCATCAGTTTGAGCAGTCGGGATGTGCAATCGGGGTGCATTCAGTGTTGGCAATCAGAGTGAGCAGTCAGTTTGTGCAGTCAGGTTGTGCAGTCGAGGTGTGCTGTCGTGGTGTGCTGTCGTGGTGTGCAGTCGGGTTGTGCAGTCATGTTGTGCAGTCGGAGTGCGCAGCCGTGGTGTGCAGTCGGGGTGCGCAGTAAGTGTGAGCAGTCAGGTTGTGCCTTCAGGTTGAGCAGTCGGGGTGGGCAGTCGGGGTGTGCATTCAGGCTGTGCAGGCGGTGTGTGCAGTCAGGGTTTGCAGTCAGTATGAGCAGTCAGGGTGAACAGTCGGGTATTGTAGTTGGGGTGAGCAGTCAGGGTGTGTAGTCAGGGTGTGCAGTCGGGGTGTGCAGTCGGGGTGTGCAGTCGGGGTGTGCAGTCGGGGTGTGCAGTCGGGGCGTGCAGTCGGGGTGCGAAATCAGGGTTTGCACTCTGGATGTGCAATCAGGGTGTACAGTCGGGGTGGGCAGTTGGGGTGTACAGTCAGGGTGTACAGTTGGGGTGGGCGTTCAAGCTGTCCAGTCATGGTGTACAGTCGGGGTGGGCAGTCAGGGTTAGCTGTCTGGGTGTGCAGTCAGAGTGAGCATTCAGGGTGTGCATTCAGGATATACAGTCATGGTGTGCAGTCAGGTTTAGCATTCGGGGTGTGCAGACAGGGCATGCAGTCAGAGTTTGCAGTCAGTGTGAGCAGTCAGGCTGTGCCGTCATGGTGAGCAGTCGGGGTGTGCAGTCAGGGTGTGCCGTCAGGAATCGCAGTCAGGATGAACAGTCGGGTTGTACCTTCAAGTTGGGCAGTTGTGGTGGGCGGTCGGGGTGTGCAGTCGGGGTGTGCAGTCGTGTTGTGCAGTCAGGGTTTGCAGTCAGCATGTGTAGTCATGGTGTGCAGCCATTGTGTGCAGTCGGAGTGTGCAGTCGGAGTGTGCAGTCGGGGTGTGCAGTCGGGGTGTGCAGTCTTGTTGTGCAGTCGGAGTGCGCAACCGTGGTGTGCAGTCGGGGTGTGCAGTCAGGGAGTGCAGCTGGGTTGTGACGTCAGGGTTTGCAGTCGCGTTTTGCAGTCGGGTTGTGCAGTCGGGTTGTGCAGTCGGGTTGTGCAGTCGGGTTGTGCAGTCGGGTTGTGCAGTCGGTGTGTGCAGTCGCGGTTTGTAGTCGGGGTGAGCTGTAAGGGTGTGCCATCAGTTTGAGCAGTCGGGATGTGCAATCGGGGTGTGCAGTCGTGGCGTGCAGTCAGGGTGTGCAGTCAGTGCGTGCAGTCGAGGTGTGCAGCCGTGGTGTGTAGTCGGGGTGAGCATTAAGGCTGTGCCAACAGTGTGAGCAGTCGGGATTTGCAATCGGTGTGCATTCAGGGTTTGCAATCAGAGTGAGCAGTCGGTTTGTGCAGTCAGGGTGTGCAGTCATGGTGAGCAGACTGGGTGTGCAGTCAGGGTGAGCAGTAGGGGTGTACAGTCAGGGTTTGCCGTCAGGATGTGCAGTAAGTGTGAGCAGTCATGTTGTGCCTTCAGGTTGAGCAGTCGGGGTGGGCGCTCAGAATGTGCATTCAGGGTGTGCTGTTGGTGTGTGCAGTCAGTGTTTGCAGTCAGGGTGAGCAGTCAGTGAGAGCAGTCGGGGAGTGCGGTCAGGGTGAGAAGTCAGGGTGTGCAGTCAGGGTGTACAGTTGGGGTATACTGTCCGGGTGTACAGTCAAGGTTAAAAATCTAGGTGTGCAGTTGGGGTGAGCAGTCAGGGTGTGATGCCAGATTGAACAGTCGGGGTGTGAAGTCAGGTTCTGCAGTCGTTATGAGCAGTCAGGGTCTGCAGTCGGTATGAGCAGTCAGGGTCTGCAGTCGGGGAGTGCGGTCAGGGTGAGAAGTCTGGGTGTGCAGTCAGGGTGTACAGCTGGGGTATACTGTCGGGGTGTACAGTCAAGGTTAAAAGTCTGGGTGCGCAGTTGGGGTGAGCAGTCAGGGTGTGATGTCAGATTGAACAGTCGGGGTGTGAAGTCAGGTTCTGCAGTCGTTATGAGCAGTCAGGGTCTGCAGTTGGTATGAGCAGTCGGGGTGTGCATTCAGGGTGAGACGTCAGGGTCTGCAGTCAGTATGAGCAGTCAGGGTGTGCAGTCAGGGTGTGCCATCTGGGTGAGCAGTCGGAGTGGGCAGTCGTGGTGTGCATTCAGGGTGTGCAATCGGAGTGTGCAGTTGGGGTGTGCAGTCAGGGTCTACAATTGGGGTGTGCAGTGGGGGTGTGCAGTCAAGGTATGCAATCGGGATGTGCTGATGGGTAGTGCAGTCATGGTGTGCAGTCTGGGTGTGCATTCAGTGTGTGCAGTCAGGTTTTGCAGGGAGATGTGATGTTGGGGTGTGTAGTCTGAGTGAGCAGTCGGGGTGTGAAGTAGTGTTGTGCAGTCATGGTGTGCAGTCGTGGTGTGCAGTCGTGTTGTTCAGTCAGAGTGCACAGCCGTGGTGTGCAGTCGGGTTGTGCAGTCGGGTTGTGCAGTCAGGTTGTGCAGTCGAGGTGTGCTGTCGTGGTGTGCTGTCGTGGTGTGCAGTCGGGGTGTGCAGTCGGGGAGTGCAGACAGGGTGTGCAGTCGTGGCGTGCAGTCAGGGTTGTGACGTCAGTGCGTGCAGTCGAGGTGTGCAGCCGTGGTGTGTAGTCGGGGTGAGCATTAAGGCTGTGCCAACAGTGTGAGCAGTCGGGATTTGCAATCGGTGTGCATTCAGGGTTTGCAATCAGAGTGAGCAGTCAGTTTGTGCAGTCAGGTTGTGCAGTCGAGGTGTGCTGTCGTGGTGTGCTGTCGTGGTGTGCAGTCGGGGTGTGCAGTCGGGGAGTGCAGACAGGGTGTGCAGTCGTGGCGTGCAGTCAGGGTGTGCAGTCAGTGCGTGCAGTCGAGGTGTGCAGCCGTGGTGTGTAGTCGGCGTGAGCATTAAGGCTGTGCCAACAGTGTGAGCAGTCGGGATTTGCAATCGGTGTGCATTCAGGGTTTGCAATCAGAGTGAGCAGTCGGTTTGTGCAGTCAGGGTGTGCAGTCATGGTGAGCAGACTGGGTGTGCAGTCGGGGTGTACAGTTGAGGTGTGCAGTCATGTTGTGCAGTAAGTGTGTGCAGTAAGTGTGTGCAGTCGGGGTGTGCAGTAAGTGTGTGCAGTAGGAGTGTGCAGTCGTGTTGTGCAATCGCCGTGTGCAGTCGGGGTGTGCAGTCGTGGCGTGCAGTTAGGGTGTGCAGTCAGTGCGTGCAGTCGGGGTGTGCAGCCGTGGTGTGTAGTCGGGGTGAGCAGTCAGGGTGAACAGTAGGGGTGTACAGTCAGGGTTTGCCGTCAGGATGTGCAGTAAGTGTGAGCAGTCATGTTGTGCCTTCAGGTTGAGCAGTTGGGGTGGGCGCTCAGGGTGTGCATTCAGGGTGTGCTGTTGGTGTGTGCAGTCAGTGTTTGCAGTCAGGGTGAGCAGTCAGGGTGTGCAGTCGGGGAGTGCGGTCAGGGTGAGAAGTCAGGGTGTGCAGTCAGGGTGTACAGTTGGGGTATACTGTCCGGGTGTGCAGTCAAGGTTAAAAATCTGGGTGTGCAGTTGGGGTGAGCAGTCAGGGTGTGATGTCAGATTGAACAGTCGGGGTGTGAAGTCAGGGTCTGCAGTCATTATGAGCAGTCAGGGTCTGCAGTCGGGGAGTGCGGTCAGGGTGTGAAGTCAGGGTCTGCAGTCGTTATGAGCAGTCAGGGTCTGCAGTTGGTATGAGCAGTCGGGGTGTGCATTCAGGGTGAGACGTCAGGGTCTGCAGTCAGTATGAGCAGTCGGGGTGTGCAGTCAGGGTGTGCCGTCTGGGTGAGCAGTCGGAGTGGGCAGTCGTGGTGTGCAGTCAGGGTGTGCAATCGGAGTGTGCAATCGGAGTGTGCAATCGGGGTGTGCAATCAGGGTGTGCAATCGGGGTGTGCAATCGGGGTGTGCAGTTGGGGTGTGCAGTCAGGGTCTACAATTGGGGTGTGCAGTGGGGGTGTGCAGTCAAGGTCTGCAAACGGGATGTGCTGATGGGTAGTGCAGTCATGGTGTGCAGTCATGGTGTGCATTCAGTGTGTGCAGTCAGGTTTTGCAGTGAGATGTGATGTTGGGGTGTGTAGTCTGAGTGAGCAGTCGGGGTGTGAAGTAGTGTTGTGCAGTCATGGTGTGCAGTCAGGGTGTGCAGTCGGAGTGCGCAGCCCTGGTGTGCAGCCTTGGTGTGCAGTCGGGGAGTGCAGTTGGGGTGAGACGTGAGGGTGTGCAGTCACGGTTTGCAGTTGGGTTGTGCAGTCGGGGTGTGCAGTCGCGGTTTGCAGTCAGGGTTTGCAGTCGCGGTGTGCAGTCGGGTTGTGCAGTCGGGGTGTGCAATCGGGTTGTGCAGTCATGTTGTGCAGTCGGAGCGTGCAGCCGTGGTGTGCAGTCGGGATGTGCAGTCGGGATGCGCAGTAAGTGTGAGCAGTCAGGTTGTGCCTTCAGGTTGAGCAGTCGGGGTGGGCATGCGTGGTGTGCATTCATGCTGTGCAGGCGATGTGCGCAGTCAGGGTTTGCAGTCAGTATGAGTAGTCAGGGTGAACAGTCGGGGATTGTAGTTGGGGTGAGCAGTCAGGGTGTGTAGTCAGGGTTTGCAGTCAGGGTGTGCAGTCGGGGTGTGCAGTCGGGGTGTGCAGTCTGGGTGCGCAAACAGGTTTTGCACTCTGGATGTGCCGTCAGGGTGTACAGTCGGGGTGGGCAGTTGGGGTGTACAGTCAGAGTGTACAGTTGGGCGTGCGGTCAAGGTGTCCAGTCAGGGTGTATAGTCGGGGTCGGCAGTCATGGTTAGCTGTCTGGGTGTGCAGTCAGGGTGAGCATTTAGGGTGTGCACTCAGGATGTACAGTCAGTGTGTGCAGTCAGGTTTAGCATTCGGGGTGTGCAGACAGGGCATGCAGTCAGAGTTTGCAGTCAGGGGGAGCAGTCAGGCTGTGCCGTCATGGTGAGCAGTAGCGTTGTGCTGTCGGGTTGTGCAGTCGGGGTGTACAATCGGGTTGTGCAGTCATGTTGTGCAGTCGGAGCGCCCAGCCGTGGTGTGCAGTTGGGGTGTGCAGTCGGGGTCCGCAGTAAGTATGAGCAGTCAGGTTGTGACTTCAGGTTGAGCAGTCGGGGTGTGCATTCAGGCTGTGCAGGCGGTGTGTGCAGTCAGGGTTTGCAGTCAGTATGAGCAGTCAGGGTGAACAGTCGGGGATTGTAGTTGGGGTGAGCAGTCAGGGTGTGCAGTCAGGGTTTGCAGTCAGGGTGTGCCGTCGGATAGTGCAGTCAGGGTGTGCAGTCAGGGTGTGTAGTCGGGTTGTGCAATCAGGGATTGCAGTCAGAGTTAGCAGTCTGGGTGTGCAGTCTGGGTGTGCAGTCGGGGTGAGCAGTCGGGGTGAGCAGTTGGGGTGAGCAGTCGGGGTGAGCAGTCGGGGTGAGCAGTCGGGGTGAGCAGTCGGGGTGAGCAGTCGGGGTGCGCAAACAGTGTTTGCACTCTGGATGTGCAGTCAGGGTGGGCAGTTGGGGTGTACAGTCAGAGTGTACAGTTGGGGTGGGCGGTCAAGGTGTCCAGTCAGGGTGTACAGTCGGGGTGGGCAGTCAGGGTTAGCTGTCTGGGTGTGCAGTCAGGGTGAGCATTCAGGGTGTGCAGTCAGAATGTACAGTCAGGGTGTGCAGTCAGGTTTAGCATTCGGGGTGTGCAGACAGGGCATGCAGTCAGAGTTTGCAGTCAGGGTGAGCAGTCAGGCTGTGCCATCATGGTGAGCAGTCGCGGTGTGCAGTCGGGTTGTGCAGTCGGGGTGTGCAATCGGGTTGTGCAGTCATGTTGTGCAGTCGGAGTGCCCAGCCATTGTGTTCAGTCGGGGTGTGCAGTCGGGGTGCGCAGGAAGTGTGAGCAGTCACATTGTGCCTTCAGGTTGAGCAGTCGGGGTGTGCATTCAGGCTGTGCAGGCGGTGTGTGCAGTCAGGGTTTGCAGTCAGTATGAGCAGTCAGGGTGAACAGTCGGGGATTGTAGTTGGGGTGAACAGTCAGGGTGTGTAGTCAGGGTTTGCAGTCAGGGTGTGCCGTCGGGTAGTGCAGTCGGGGTGTGTAGTCGGGTTGTGCCATCAGGGATTGCAGTCAGAGTTAGCAGTCTGGGTGTGCAGTCGGGGTGTGCAGTCGGGGTGTGCAGTCAGGGTGAGCAGTCGGGGTGTGCAGTCGGGGTGCGCAATCAGGGTTTGCACTCTGGATGTGCAGTCAGGGTGTACAGTCGGGGTGGGCCGTTGGGGTGTACAGTCAGGGTGTACAGTTGGGGTGGGTGGTCAAGGTGTCCAGTCATGGTGGGCAATCAGTGTTAGCTGTCTGGGTGTTCAGTCAGGGTGAGCATTCAGGGTGTGCAGTCAGGATGTACAGTCAGGGTGTGCAGTCAGGTTTAGCATTCGGGGTGTGCAGCCAGGGCGTGCAGTCAGAGTTTGCAGTCAGGGTGAGCAGTCAGGCTGTGCCGTCGTGGTGAGCAGTCGGGGTGTGTCGTCAGGATTCGCAGTCAGGGTGAACAGTCAGGTTGTACCTTCAAGTTGAGCAGTTGTGGTGGGCGGTCGGGGTGTGTAGTAAGTGTGTGCAGTCGGGGTCTGAAGTCGTGTCGTGCAGTCAGGGTTTGCAGTCAGCGTGTGTAGTCATGGTGTGCAGCCGTTGTGTGCAGTCGGTGTGTGCAGTCGGGGTGTACAGTCGTGTTGTGCATTCGGATTGCGCAGCCGTGGTGTGCAGTCGGGGTGTGCAGTCATGGTGTGCAGTCAGCGTGTGCTGTCATGGTGTGCAGTCGGGGTGTGCAGTCGGGGAGTGCAGCTGGGTTGTGACATCAGGGTGTTCAGTCGCGTTTTGCAGTCGCGTTTTGCAGTCGGGTTGTGCAGTCGGGGTGTGCAGTCGATCTGTGCACTCGGGGTATGCACTCACGGTGTGCAGTCAGGGTGTGTAGTCAGTGCGTGCAGTCAGGCTGTGCAGCCGAGGTTTGTAGTCGGGGTGAGCTGTAACGGTGTGCCATCAGTCTGAGCAGTCGAGATGTGCAATCGGGGTGCATTCAGTGTTTGCAATCAGAGTGAGCAGTCGGTTTGTGCAGTCAGGTTGTGCAGTCGAGGTGTGCTGTCATGGTGTGCAGACCTGGTGTGCAGTCGGGGAGTGCAGCTGGGTTGTGACGTCCGGGTGTGCAGTCACGGTTTGCAGTCGGGTTGTGCAGTCGGGTTGTGCAGTCGGGGTGTGCAGTCGCGGTGTGCAGTCGCGGTGTGCAGTCGGGGTATGCAGTCGCTGTGTGCAGTCGGGGTGTGTAATCGCGATGTGCAGTTGGGGTGTGCAGTCGAGATGTGCAGTTGAGGTGTGTAGTCCGTGCGTGCAGTCAGGGTGTGCAGCTGTGGTGTGTAGTCGGGGTGAGCTATAAGGGTGTGCCATCAGTGTGAGCTGTCGGGGTGTGCATTGAGGCTGTGCAGGCGGTGTGTGCAGTCAGTGTGTGCAGTAAGGATGAGCAGTCACGGTGAGCCGTCAGGGCGAACAGTCGTGGATTGTAGTTGGGGTGTGCAGCCGTGGTGTGCAGCCCTGGTGTGTAGTCGGGGTGAGCAGTAAGGGTGTGACATCAGTGTTAGCAGTCGGGATATACAATTGGTGCGCATTCAGGGTGAACAGTCGTTTTGTGCAGTCAGGGTGTGCAGTCATGGTGAGCAGACAGGGTGTGCAGTCAGTGTGAGCAGTCGGGGTGTGCAGCCAGGGTGTACGGTCGGGGTGTGCAGTCAGGGTGTGCAGTCAGGGCGTGCCACCAGTATGTGCAGTAATTGTGAGCAGTCAGGTTGTGCCTTCAGGTTGAGCATTCAGGGTGGGCAGTCATGGTGAGCCGTCAGGGTGAGCCGTCGGGGAGTGCAGTCGGGGTGAGCAGTCAGGGTATGCAGTCAGGCTGAGCAGTCGGGGAGTGCAGATGGTTTGAGCAGTCGGAGAGTGCAGTCGGGGAAAGCAGTCAGGGTGTGCAGCTGTGGTGTGTAGTCGGGGTGAGCTGTAAGGGTGTAAGGGTGTGCCATCAGTTTGAGCAGTCGAGATGTGCAATCGGGGTCCATTCAGGGTTTGCAATCAGAGTGAGCAGTCGGTTTGTGCAGTCAGATTGTGCAGTCGAGGTGTATAGTCAGGGTGTACAGTCAGGATGTACAAGCGGGGTGTGCAGTCAGTGTGAGCAGTCAGGTTGTGCCTTCAGGTTGAGCAGTCGGGGTGGGCGGTCGCGGTGTGCATTCAGGGTGTGCAGTCGGTGTGTGCAGTCGGTGTGTGCAGTCAGGTTGAGCAGTCAGGGTGAGCAGTCAGGGTGAGCCGTCAGGGTGAGCCGTTGGGGAGTGCAGTTGGGGTGAGCAGTCAGGGTATGCAGACAGGGTGTGCAGTCGTGGTGTGCAGTCGGGTTGTGCAATCGGGTTGTGCAGTCATGTTGTGCCTTCAGGTTGAGCAGTCGGGGTGGGCAGTTGGGGTGTGCATTCAGGCTGTGCAGGCGGTGTGTGCAGTCAGGGTTTGCAGTCAGTATGAGCAGTCAGGGTGAACAGTCGGGTATTGTAGTTGGGGTGAGCAGTCAGGATGTGTAGTCAGGGTTTGCAGTCAGGGTGTGCCATCAGGTAGTGCAGTCGGGGTGTTCAGTCGGGGTGCGCAATCAGGGTTTGCACTCTGGATGTGCAGTCAGGGTGTACAGTCGGGGTGGGCAGTTGGGGTGTACAGTCAGGGTGCACAGTTGTGGTGGGCGGTCAAGGTGTCCAGTCAGGCTGTACAGTCGGGGTGGGCAGTCAAGGTTAGCTGTCTGGGTGTGCAGTCAGGGTGAGCATTCAGGGTGTGCAGTCAGGGTGATCACTCAAGCTGTGCCGTCATGTTGAGCAGTCGGGGTATGCAGTCAGGGTTTGCAGTCGTGGTGTGCAGTCGTGTTGTGCAGTCGGGTTGTGCAATCGGGTTGTGCAGTCATGTTGTGCAGTCGGAGTGCGCAGCCGTGGTGTGCAGTTGGGGTGTGCAGTCGGGGTGCGCAGTAAGTGTGAGCAGTCAGGTTGTGCCTTCAGGTTGAGCAGTCGGGGTGGGCAGTCGGGGTTTGCATTCAGGCTGTGCAGGCGGTGTGTGCAGTCAGGGTTTGCAGTCAGTATGAGCAGTCAGGGTGAACAGTCGGGTATTGTAGTTGGGGTGAGCAGTCAGGGTGTGAAGTCAGGGTTTGCAGTCAGGGTGTGCCGTCGGGTAGTGCAGTCAGGGTGTGCAGTCGGGGTGAGTAGTCGGGTTGTGCAATCAGGGATTGCAGTCAGAATTAGCAATCTGGGTGTGCAGTCGGTGTGAGCAGTCAGGGTGTGCAGTCGGGGTGTGCAGTCAGGGTGTGCAGTCGGGGAGTGCAGTCAGGGTGTACAGTCGGGGTGTGCAGTCAGGGTGAGCAGTAGGGCTGTACAGTCAGGGTGTGCCGTCAGGATCTGCAGTAAGTGTGAGCAGTCAGGTTGTGCCTTCAGGTTGAGCAGTCAGCGTGTGCATTCAGAGTGTGCATTCAGAGTGTACAGTTGGTGTGTGCAGTCAGGGTGAGCAGTCAGGGTGAGCCGTCAGGGTGAGCAGTCGAGATGTACAGTCAGGTTATACCTTCAGGTTGAGCAGTTGTGGTGGGCGGTCGGGGTGTGTAGTAAGTGTGTGCAATCGGGGTGTGCATTCGGGGTGTGCAGATGGAGTGTGCAGTCGGGGTGTGCAGTAAGGGTTTGCAGTCAGCATGTGCAGTCGGTGTGTGCAGTCGATGTGTGCAGTCGGTGTGTGCAGTCGGGGTGTGCAGTCGGGGTGTGCAGTCGGGGTGTGCAGTCGGGCTGTGCAGTCGGGCTGTGCAGTCGGGCTGTGCAGTCGGGCTGTGCAGTCGGGCTGTGCAGTCGGGCTGTGCAGTCGGGCTGTGCAGTCGGGCTGTGCAGTGAAGTTGAGAAGTCAGGGTGTGCAGTCAGGATGAGCAGTCAGGGTGTACAGTCGGGGTGGGCAGTTGGGGTGGGCAGTCGCAGTGTGCAGTCGCGGTTTGCAGTCAGGGTCTGTAGTCAGTGCGTGCAGTCAGGGTGTGCAGCCGTGGTGTGTAGTCGGGGTGAGCTCAGTGTTTGCAATCAGAGTGAGCAGTCGGTTTGCGCAGTCAGGGTGTGCAGTCGAGGTGTGCAGTCAGGGTGTACAGTCAATGTGTACAGGCGGGGTGTGCAGTCAGGTTTAGCAGTCGGGGTGTGCAGTCAGTGTGTGCCGTCAGGATGTGCAGTATGTGTGAGCAGTCAGGTTGTGCCTTCAGGTTGAGCAGTCGGGGTGGGCGGTTGCGGTGTGCAGTCAGGGTGAGCAGTCAGTGTTTGCAGTCAGGGTTAGCCGTCAGGGTGATCTGTCATGGTGAGCAGTCGGGGAGTGCAGTCGTGGTGAGCAGTCACGGTATGCAGTCAGGGTGTGCAGTCGGTGTGTGCAGTCGGGGTGTGCAATCGGGGTGCGCAGCCTTGCTGTGCATTTGGGGTGTGTTGTCAGGGTGAGCAGTCGGGGTGTGCAGTTGGGCTGTGCAGTCGAGGTGTGCAGTCGGGGTGTGCAATCGGGGTGTGCAGTTGGGGTGTGCAGTCAGGGTTTGCAATTGGGGTGTGCAGTGGAGGTGTGCAGTCAGGGTGTGCAGTCGGGATGTGCAGTTGGGGTGAGCAGTCGGGATGTGCCGCTGGGTTGTGCAGTCATGGTTTGCAGTTTGGGTGTGCATTCGGTGTGTGCAGTCAGGGTTTGCAGGGCGATGTGACGTTGGGGTGTGTAGTCTGGGTGAGCAGTTGGGGTCTGAAGCAGTGTTGTGCAGTCGTGGTGTGCAGTCGTGTTGTGCAGTCAAAGTGGGCAGCCGTGGTGTGCAGTCAGGGTGTGCTGTCGGTGTGTGCAATTGGTGTGTGCGGTAAGTGTGTTCAGTCGGGGTGTGCAGTCGTGTTGTGTAGTCGGTGTGTGCAGTTGGGTTGTGCAGTCAGGATTTGCTGTCAGCGTGTGCAGTCACGGTGTGCAGCCGTGGTGTGCAGTTGGGGTGTGCATTCGCGGTATGCAGTCGCGGTGTGCAGTCGTGTTGTGCAGACGGGGTGTGCAGTCGGGGTGTGCAGTCTGGGCGTGCAGTTGAGGTGTGCAGTCAGGGAGAGCAGTCAGGGTGTGCTGTCAGTGCGTGCAGTCAGTGCGTGCAGCCCTGGTATGTAGTCGGGGTGAGCAGTAAGGGTGTGCCATCAGTTTTAGCAGTCGGGATATGCAATCGGTGTGCATTCAGGGTTTGCAATCAGAGTGAGCAGTCGGTTTGAGCAGTCAGGGTGTGCAGTCATGGTGAGCAGACTGGGTGTGCAGTCAGGGTGGAGCAGTCGGGGTGTGCAGTCGGGCTGTGCAGTCGGGCTGTGCAGTCGGGGTGTGCAGTCGGGCTGTGCAGTCGGGCTGTGCAGTCGGGCTGTGCAGTCGGTGTGTGCAGTCGGTGTGTGCAATCGGGGTGTGCAGTTGGGGTGTGCGGTCAGGGTTTGCAATTGGGGTGTGCAGTCAGGGTTTGCAATTGGGGTGTGCAGTGGAGGTGTGCAGTCAGGGTGTGCAGTCGGGATGTGCAGTTGGGGTGAGCAGTCGGGATGTGCCGTTGGGTTGTGCAGTCATGGTTTGCAGTTTGGGTGTGCATTTGGTGTTTGCAGTCAGGGTTTGCAGGGAGATGTGATGTTGGGGTGTGGAGTGTGGAGTGTGGGTGAGCAGTCGGGGTCTGAAGCAGTGTGGTTCAGTCATTGTGTGCAGTCGTGGTGTGCAGTCGTGTTGTGCAGTCAAAGTGGGCAGCCATGGTGTGCGGTCGGGGTGTGATGTCGGGGTGTGCAATCGGTGTGTGCAGTAAGTGTGTTCAGTCGGGGTGTGCAGTCGTGTTGTGCAGTCGGTGTGTGCAGTTGGGTTGTGCAGTCAGGATTTGCTGTCAGCGTGTGCAGTCACGGTGTGCAGCCGTGGTGTGCAGCCGTGGTGTGCAGCCGGGGTGTGCAGCCGGGGTGTGCATTCTGGGTGTGCAGTCGCGGTGTGCAATCGCGGTATGCAGTCGCGGTGTGCAGTCGTGTTGTGCAGACGGGGTGTGCAGTCGGGGTGTGCAGTCTGGGCGTGCAGTTGAGGTGTGCAGTCAGGGAGAGCAGTCAGGGTGTGCTGTCAGTGCGTGCAGTCAGTGCGTGCAGCCCTGGTATGTAGTCGGGGTGAGCAGTAAGGGTGTGCCATCAGTTTTAGCAGTCGGGATATGCAATCGGTGTGCATTCAGGGTTTGCAATCAGAGTGAGCAGTCGGTTTGAGCAGTCAGGGTGTGCTGTCATGGTGAGCAGACTGGGTGTGCAGTCGGGCTGTGCAGTCGGGGTGTGCAGTCGGGCTGTGCAGTCGGTGTGTGCAGTCGGTGTGTGCAATCGGGGTGTGCAGTTGGGGTGTGCGGTCAGGGTTTGCAATTGGGGTGTGCAGTCAGGGTTTGCAATTTGGGGTGTGCAGTGGAGGTGTGCAGTCAGGGTGTGCAGTTGGGGTGAGCAGTCGGGATGTGCCGTTGGGTTGTGCAGTCATGGTTTGCAGTTTGGGTGTGCATTTGGTGTGTGCAGTCAGGGTTTGCAGGGAGATGTGATGTTGGGGTGTGGAGTGTGGGTGAGCAGTCGGGGTCTGAAGCAGTGTGGTTCAGTCATTGTGTGCAGTCGTGGTGTGCAGTCGTGTTGTGCAGTCAAAGTGGGCAGCCATGGTGTGCGGTCGGGGTGTGATGTCGGGGTGTGCAATCGGTGTGTGCAATCGGTGTGTGCAGTAAGTGTGTTCAGTCGGGGTGTGCAGTCGTGTTGTGCAGTCGGTGTGTGCAGTTGGGTTGTGCAGTCAGGATTTGCTGTCAGCGTGTGCAGTCACGGTGTGCAGCCGTGGTGTGCAGCCGTGGTGTGCAGCCGGGGTGTGCAGCCGGGGTGTGCATTCTGGGTGTGCAGTCGCGGTGTGCAATCGCAGTATGCAGTCGCGGTGTGCAGTCGCGGTGTGCAGTCGTGTTGTGCAGACGGGGTGTGCAGTCTGGGTGTGCAATCGCGGTGTGCAGTCAGGGAGAGCAGTCAGGGTGTGCAGTCAGTGCGTGCAGTCAGGTTGTGCAGCCCTGGTGTGTAGTCGGGGTGAGCAGTAAGGGTGTGCCATCAGTGTGAGCAGTCGGGATGTGCAATCGGTGTGCATTTAGGGTTTGCAATCAGAGTGAGCAGTCGGTTTGAGCAGTCAGCGTGTGCAGTCATGGTGAGCAGACTGGGTGTGCAGTCAGGGTGAGCAGTCGGGGTGAGCAATCGGGGTGTGCAGTCGGGTTGTACAGTCAGGGTGTACAGTCATGGTTTGCAGTCAGTGTGTGCAGTCAGGGTGTGTAGTCGGGATGTGCAATTGGGGTGCGCAGCCGTGGTGAGCAGACTGGGTTTGCAGTCAGGATGAGCAGTCAGGGTGAGCAGTCAGGGTGTGCAGTCGGTGTGTGCAGTCAGTGTGTGCAGTCAGGGTGTGTAGTCGGGATGTGCAATTGGGGTGCGCAGCCGTGGTGAGCAGACTGGGTTTGCAGTCAGGATGAGCAGTCAGGGTGAGCAGTCAGGGTGTGCAGTCGGTGTGTGCAGTCGGTGTGTGCAGTCGGTGTGTGCAGTCGCGGTGTGCAGTCGGGGTGTGCAGTCAGGGTGTGTAGTCAGTGCGTGCAGTCAGGGTGTGTAGTCAGTGCGTGCAGTCAGGGTGTGCAGCCGTGGTTTGTAGTCGGGGTGAGCTGTAAGGGTGTGCCATCAGTTTGAGCAGTAGAGATGTGCAATCGGGGTTCATTCAGTGTTTGCAATCAGAGTGAGCAGTCGGTTTGTGCAGTCAGGGTATGCAGTCGAGGTGTGCTGTCATGGTGTGCAGCCGTGGTGTGCAGTCGGGGTGTGCAGTCGGGGAATGCAGCTGGGTTGTGACGTCCGGGTGTGCAGTCGCGGTTTGCAGTCGGGTTGTGCAGTCGGGGTGTGCAGTCGCGGTGTACAGTCGGGGTGCGCAATCAGGGTTTGCACTCTGGATGTGCAGTCAGGGTGTACAGTCGGGGTGGGCAGTTGGGGTGTACAGTCATGGTGTACAGTTGGGGTGGGCGGTCAAGGTGTCCAGTCATGTTGTACAGTCGGGGTGGGCAGTCAGGGTTAGCTGTCTGGGTGTGCAGTCAGAGTGAGCATTCAGGGTGTGCAGTCAGGATGTACAGACAGGGTGTGCAGTCAGGTTTAGCATTCGGGGTGTGCAGACAGGGCATGCAGTCAGAGTTTGCAGTCAGGGTGAGCAGTCAGGCTGTGCCGTCATGGTGAGCAGTCGAGGTGTACAGTCATGGTTTGCAGTCAGTGTGTGCAGTCGGGGTGTGTAGTTGGGATGTGTAATCGGGGTTTGCAGCCGTGGTGAGCAGACTGGGTTTGCAGTCAGGGTGAGCAGTCGGGTTGTTCCTTCAGGTTGAGCAGTCGGGGTGGGCAGTCGGGGTGTGCATTGAGGATGTGCAGGCGGTGTGTGCAGTCAGGGTGTGCAGTCAGGATGAGCAATCACGGTGAGCCGTCAGGGTGAACAGTCGGGGATTGTAGTTGGGGTGTGCAGCCGTGGTGTGCAGCCCTGGTGTGTAGTCGGGGTGAGCAGTAAGTGTGTGCCATCAGTGTTAGCAGTTGGGATATGCAATCGGTGTGCATTCAGGGTTTGCAATCAAAGTGAAAAGTCGGTTTGAGCTGTCAGGGTATGCAGTCATGGTGAGCAGACTGGGTGTGCAGTCAGGGTGAGCAGTCGGGTGTACAGTCGGGTTGTGCAGTCAGGGTGAGCAGTAGGGGTATACAGTCAGGGTGTGCCATCATGATGTACAGTAAGTGTGAGCAGTCAGGTTGTGCCTTCAGGTTGAGCAGTCGGGGTGCGCAGTTAGGGTGTACAGTCGGGGTGTGCAGTCAGGGTGAGCAGTAAGGGTGTACAGTCAGGGTATGCCGTCAGGATGTGCAGTAAGTGTGAGCAGTCATGTTGTGCTTTCAGGTTGAGCGGTCAGGGTGGGCGGTCAGGGTGTGCATTCAGAGTGTGCAGTTGGTGTGTGCAGTTGGTGTGTGCAGTTGGTGTGTGCAGTTGATGTGTGCACTTGCTGTGTGCAGTCAGGGTGAGCAGTCAGGGTGAGCAGTCAGGGTGAGCAGTCAGGGTGAGCAGTCATGTTGTGCGGTCAGGGTGGGCGGTCAGGGTGTGCATTCAGAGTGTGCAGTTGGTGTGTGCAGTTGGTGTGTGCAGTTGATGTGTGCACTTGCTGTGTGCAGTCAGGGTGAGCAGTCAGGGTGAGCAGTCAGGGTGAGCAGTCAGGGTGAGCAGTCAGGGTGAGCAGTCAGGGTGAGTACTCGGGGTGTACAGTCGTGGTTTGCAGTCAGTGTGTGCAGTCAAGGTGTGTAGTCGGGATGTGCAATCGGGGTGCACAGCCGTGGTGAGCAGACTGGGTTTGCAGTCAGGGTGAGCAGCCAGGGCGTGGAGTCAGGGTGTACAGTCAGGTTGTACCTTCAGGTTGAGCAGTTATGGTGGGCGGTCGGGGTGTGTAGTAACAGTGTGCAGTTGGAGTGAGCAGTCGTGTTATGCAGAAGGGGTGTGCAGTCTGGGTGTGCGCTCGCGGTGTGCAGTCATGGTGTGCAGTCAGGGTGTGCAGTCAGTGCGTGCAGTTAGGGTGTGTAGTCAGTGCGTGCAGTCAGGGTGTGCAGCCCTGGTGTGTAGTCGGGGTGAGCAGTAAGGGTGTGCCATCAGTGCGAGCAGTCGGGATATGCAATCGGTGTGCATTCAGGGTTTGCAATCAGAGTGAGCAGTCGGTTTGAGCAGTCAGGGTGTGCAGTCATGTGTACAGTCGGGGTGTGCAGTCAGGGTGTAGTCGGGGTGTGCAGTCAGGGTGTAGTCGGGGTGTGCAGTCAGGGTGTACAGTCGGATGTGCAGTCAGGGTGTGCGGTCAGGGTGAGCAGTCAGGGTGAGCAGTCAGGGTGAGCAGTCAGGGTGAGCAGTCAGGGTGAGCCGTTAGGGAGAGCAGTCGAGGTGTACAGTCATGGTTTGCAGTCAGTGTGTGCAGTCGGGGTGTGTAGTCGGGATGTGCAATCGGGGTGTGCAGACGTGGTGAGCAGACTGGGTTTGCAGTCAGGGTGAGCAGTCGGGTTGTGCAGTCAGGGTGTACAGTCGGGTTGTGCCTTCAGGTTGAGTAGTCGGGGTGGGCAGTCGAGGTGTGCATTGAGGATGTGCAGGCGGTGTGTGCAGTCAGGGTGTGCATTCAGGATGAGCAGTCACGGTGAGCCGTCAGGGTGAACAGTCGGGGATTGTAGTTGGGGTGTGCAGCTGTGGTGTGCAGCTGTGGTGTGCAGTCCAGGTGTGCAGCCCTGGTGTGTAGTCGGGGTGAGCAGTAAGGGTGTGCCATCAGTGTTAGCAGTCAGGATATGCAATCGGTGTGCATTCAGGTTTTGCAATCAAAGTGAACAGTCGCTTTGAGCCATCAGGGTATGCAGTCATGGTGAGCAGACTGGGTGTGCAGTCAGGGTGAGCAGTCGGGTGTACAGTCGGGTGTACAGTCGGGTTGTGCAGTCAGGGTGTACAGTCGGGGTGTGCAGTCAGGTTGTGCCTTCAGGTTGAGCAGTCGGGGTGGGCAGTCAGGGTGTACAGTCGGGGTGTGCAGTCATCGTGAGCAGTAGGGCTGTACAGTCAGGGTTTGCCATCAGGACGTGCAGTAAGTGTGAGCAGTCAGGTTGTGCCTTCAGGTTGAGCAGTCAGGGTGTGCCGTCATTGTGAGCAGTCGGGTTGTGCAATCGGTGTGCAGTCAGAGTTTGCAATCGCAGTGAGCAGTCGGGGTTTGCAGTCAGTGTGTGCAGTCGGTGTGTGCAGTCGGTGTGTGCAGTCGGTGTGTGCAGTCTGGTTGTGCAGTCTGGTTGTGCAGTCAGGGTGAGCATACAAGGAGTGCAATCAGTGTGAGCAGTCAGGGTTTGCAGTCAGGGTGTGCAGTTAGGGTGAGCAGTCGGGGTGTGCACTCGGGATGTGCAGTCAGGTTGAGCAGTTGGGGTGTGCAGTTGCGGTGTGCAGTCGGGGTGTGCCGTCAGGATGTGCAGTCAAGGTGTACAGTCAGGTTATACCTTCAGGTTGAGCAGTTGTGGTGGGTGGTCGGGGTGTGTAGTAAGTGTGTGCAGTCGGGGTGTGCATTCAGGGTGTGCAGAAGGAGTGTGCAGTCGGGATGTGCAGTCAGGGTTTGCAGTCAGCATGTGTAGTCATGGTATGCAGTCGGTGTGTGCAGTCGGTGTGTGCAGTCGGGGTGTGCAGTCGGGGTGTGCAGTCGGGGTGTGCAGTGAAGTTCAGAAGTCAGGGTGTGCAGTCAGGATGAGCAGTCAGGGTGTACAGTTGGGGTGGGCAGTTGGGGTAAGCAGTCGCAGTGTGCAGTCGTGGTGTGCAGTCGGTGTGTGCAGTCAGGGTGTGTAGTCAGTGCGTGCAGTCAGGATGTGCAGCCGTGGTGTGTAGTCAGGGTGAGCTCAGTGTTTGCAATCAGAGTGAGCAATCGGTTTGTGCAGTCAGGGTGTGCAGTCGAGGTGTGCAGTCAGGGTGTACAGTCAATGTGTACAGGCGGGGTGTGCAGTCAGGTTTAGCAGTCGGGGTGTGCAGTCAGTGTGTGCTGTCAGGATGTGCAGTATGTGTGAGCAGTCAGGTTGTGCCTTCAGGTTGAGCAGTCGGGGTGGGCGGTTGCGGTGTGCATTCAGAGTGTGCAGTCGGTGTGTGCATTCAGGGTGAGCAGTCAGTGTTTGCAGTCAGGGTTAGCCGTCAGGGTGATCCGTCATGGTGAGCAGTCGGGGAGTGCAGCCGGGGTGAGCAGTCAGGGTATGCAGTCAGGGTTTGCAGTCAGGGTGTGCAGTCGGGTAGTGCAGTCAGCGTGTGCAGTCGTGGTGTGTAGTCGTGGTGTGTAGTCGTGGTGTGTAGTCGGGGTGTGTAGTCGGGGTGTGTAGTCGGGGTGTGTAGTCGGGGTGTGTAGTCGGGGTGTGCAATCGGGGTGCGCAGCCTTGCTGTGCATTTGGGGTGTGTTGTCAGGGTGAGCAGTCGGGGTGTGCAGTCGGGCTGTGCAGTTGGGGTATGTATTCAGGGTTTGCAGTTTGGGTGTGCATTCGCTGTGTGCAGTCAGGGTTTGCAAGGAGATGTGATGTTGGGGTGTGTACTCTGGGTGAGCAGTCGGGGTCTGAAGCAGTGTTGTTCAGTCATTGTGTGCAGTCGTGGTGTGCAGTCGTGTTATGCAGTCAAAGTGGGCAGCCGTGGTGTGCAGTCGGGGTGTGCTGTTGGGGTGTGCAATCGGTGTGTGTAGTAAATGTGTTCAGTCGGGGTGTGCATTCGTGTTGTGCAGTCGGTGTGTGCAGTTGGGTTGCGCAGTCAGGATTTGCTGTCAGTGTGTGCAGTCACTGTGTGCAGCCGTGGTGTGCAGTCGGGGTGTGCATTCTGGGTGTGCAGTCGCGGTGTGCAATCGCGGTATGTAGTCGCGGTGTGCAGTCGTGTTGTGCAGACGGGGTGTGCAGTCGGGGTGTGCAGTCGGGGTGAGCAGTAAGGGAGTACCATCTGTGTTAGCATTCGGGATATGCAATCGGTGTGCATTCAGGGTTTGCAATCAGAGTGAAAAGTTGGTTTGAGCTGTCAGGGTATGCAGTTATGGTGAGCAGACTGGGTGTGCAGTCAGGGCGAGCAGTCGGGTGTACAGTCGGGTTGTGCAGTCAGGGTGTGCAGTCAGGGTGTGCAGTCAGGATGTGCAGTAAGTGTGAGCAGTGAGGTTGTGCCTTCAGGTTGAGCAGTCGGGGTGGGCAGTCAGGGTGTATAGTCGTGGTGTGCAGTCAGGGTGAGCAGTAGGGGTGTACAGTCAGGGTGTGCCATCAGGATGTGCAGTAAGTGTGAGCAGTCAGGTTGTGCCTTCAAGTTGAGCAGTCGGAGTGCGCAGTCAGGGTGTACAGCCGGTGTGTGCAGTCAGGGTGCGCCTTCAGGATATGCAGTAAGTGTGAGCAGTCAGGTTGTGCCTTCAGGTTGAGCGGTCAGGGTGGGCGGTCAGGGTGTGCATTCAGAGTGTGCAGTTGGTGTTTGCAATTGATGTGTGCAGTTGGTGTGTGCAGTCAGGGTGAGCAGTCAGGGTGAGCAGTCAGGGTGAGCAGTCAGGGTGAGCAGTCAGGGTGAGCCGTCAGGGTGAGCAGTCAGGGTGAGCCGGCAGGGTGAGCAGTCAGGGTGAGTACTCGGGGTGTACAGTCATGGTTTGCAGTCAGTGTGTGCAGTCAGAGTGTGTAGTCGGGATTTGCAATCGGGGTGCACGGCCGTGGTGAGCAGACTGGGTTTGCAGTCATGGTGAGCAGCCGGGGCGTGCAGTCAGGGTGTACAGTCAGGTTGTACCTTCAGGTTAAGCAGTTATGGTGGGAGGTCGGGGTGTGTAGTAAGTGTATGCAGTTGGAGTGTGCAGTCGTGTTGTGCAGAAGGGGTGTGCAGTCGGGGTGTGCAGTCGGTGTGTGCAGAATGGGTGTGCACTCGCGGTGTGCAGTCATGGTGTGCAGTCATGGTGTGCAGTCATGGTGTGCAGTCATGGTGTGCAGTCAGGGTGTGCAGTCAGGGTGTGCAGTCAGGGTGTGCAGTCAGGGTGTGTAGTCAGTGTGTGCAGTTAGGTTGTGCAGCCCTGGTGTGTAGTCGGGGTGTGCAGTAAGGGTGTGCCATCAGTCTTAGCAGTCGGGATATGCAATCGGTGTGCATTCAGGGTTTGCAATCAGAGTGAAAAGTCAGTTTGAGCTGTCAGGGTATGCAGTTATGGTGAGCAGACTGGGTGTGCAGTCAGGACGAGCAGTCGGGAGTACAGTCGGGGTGTGCAGTCAGGGTGTAGTCGGGGTGTGCAGTCAGGGTATACAGTCGGGTGTGCAGTCAGGTTTAGCAGTCGGGGTGTGCAGTCAGGGTGTGCCATCAGGATGTGCAGTAAGTGTGAGCAGTCAGGTGGGCCTTGTGGTTGAGCAGTCAGGGTGTGCATTCAGGGTGTGCATTCAGGGTGTGCATTCAGAGTGTGCAGTCAGGGTTTGCAGTCAGGGTGAGCAGTCAGGGTGAGCAGTCAGGGTGAGCCGTTAGGGTGAGCAGTCGAGGTGTACAGTCATGGTTTGCAGTCAGTGTGTGCAGTCGGGGTGTGTAGTCGGGATGTGCAATCGGGGTGTGCAGCCGTGGTGAGCAGACTGGGTTTGCAGTCAGGGTGTACAGTCGGGTTGTGCCTTCAGGTTGAGCAGTCGGGGTGGGCAGTCGAGGGGTGCATTGAGGATGTGCAGGCAGTGTGTGCAGTCAGGGTGTGCAGTCAGGATGAGCAGTCACGGTGAGCCATCAGGGTGAACAGTCGGGGATTGTAGTTGGGGTGTGCAGCTGTGGTGTGCAGCTGTGGTGTGCAGTCCGGGTGTGCAGCCCTGGTGTGTAGTCGGGGTGAGCAGTAAGGGTGTGCCATCAGTGTTAGCAGTCAGGATATGCATTCGGTGTGCATTCAGGGTTTGCAATCAGAGTGAATAGTCTGTTTGAGCCGTCAGGGTATGCAGTCATGGTGAGCAGACTGGGTGTGCAGTCAGGGTGAGCAGTCGGGTGTACAGTCGGGTTCTGCAGTCAGGGTGTACAGTCGGCGTGTGCAGTCAGGGTGTGCAGTAAGTGTGAGCAGTCAGGTTGTGCCATCAGGTTGAGCAGTCGGGGTGGGCAGTCAGCGTGTACAGTCGGGGTGTGCAGTCAGGGTGAGGAGTTGGGATGTACAGTCAGGGTGTGCAGTCAGGGTGTGCAGTAAGTGTGAGCAGTCAGGTTGTGCCATCAGGTTGAGCAGTCGGGGTGGGCAGTCAGCGTGTACAGTCGGGGTGTGCAGTCAGGGTGAGGAGTTGGGATGTACAGTCAGGGTGTGCCATCAGGATGTGCAGTAAGTGTGAGCAGTCAGGTTGTGCCTTCAGGTTGAGCAGTCAAGGTGGGCGGTCAGGGTGTGCATTCAGAGTGTGCAGTTGATGTGTGCAGTTGATGTGTGCAGTTGATGTGTGCAGTAAGGGTGAGCAGTCAGGGTGAGCAGTCAGGGTGAGCAGTCAGGGTGAGCAGTCAGGGTGAGCAGTCAGGGTGAGCAGTCAGGGTGAGCAGTCAGGGTGAGCCGTCAGGGTGAGCCATCAGGGTGAGTACTCAGGGTATACAGTCATGGTTTGCTGTCAGTGTGTGCAGTCAGGGTGTGTAGTCGGGATGTGCAATCGGGGTGCGCAGCCGTGGTGAGCAGACTGGGTTTGCAGTCAGGATGAGCAGCCGGGGTGTGCAGTCAGGGTGTACAGTCAGGTTGTACCTTCAGGTCGAGCAGTTGTGGTGGGCGGTCGGGGTGTGTATTAAGTGTATGCAGTTGGGGTGTTCAGTCGTGTTGTGCAGAAGGGGTGTGCAGTCGGGTTGTGCAGTCAGCGTGTGTAGTCATGGTGTGCAGCCGTGGTGTGCAGTCAGGGTGTGCAGTCGGGCTGTGCCGTCGGGGAGTGCAGTCGGTGTGCACAATCAGGGAGTGCAGTCAGGGTGTGCAGTCAGGGTGTACAGTCGAGGTGTGCAGTCAACATTTGCAGTCTGGGTGTGCAGTCAGGATGAGCAGTCGGTGTGTGCAGTCAGGGTGTACATTCGGGGTGTACAGTCGAGGTGTGCAGTCATCGTTTGCAGTCGGGGTGTAGAGTCGGGTTGATCAGTCGGGGTGTGCAGTCAGGGTGTACAGTCGGGGTGGGCAGTCAGGGTGAGCAGTCGGGGTGTGCAATCGGTGTGCAGTGAGGATTTGCAATGTGAGTTAGCCGTCGGTGTGTGCAGTCAGGGTGAGCAGTCGTGGTGAGCAGTCTGGGTGTGCAGTCAGGGTGAGCAGATAAGGAGTGCAATCAGTGTAAGCAGTCAGGGTGTGCAGTCAGGGTGTACAGTCGTTGTGTGCAGTGAGGGTTAGCAATCTGGGTGTGCAGTCAGTATGAGCATTCAGGGTGTGCAGTCAGGGTGTACAGTCGGTGTGTGCAGTCCGGTTTAGCAGTCGGCGTGTGCAGTCAGGGTGTCCCGTCAGGATGTGCAGTCAGGGTGAACAGTCAGGTTGTGCCTTCAGGTTGAGCAGTCATGGTGGGCGGTCGGGGTGTGCAGTCAGGGTGCGCAGTCGATGTGTGTAGTCAGAATTTGCAGTCGGGGTGAGCAGTCAGGGTATACAGTCAGGGTTTGCAGTCAGGGTGTGCAGTCGGGTAGTGCAGTCAGCGTGTGCATTCGGGGTGTGCAGTCGGGGTGTGCAGTCGGGGTGTGCAGTCAGGGTGTGCAGTCAGGGTGTGCAGTCGGGGTGTGCAGTCGGGGAGTGCAGTCGGGGTGTGCAGTCGGGGAGTGCAGTCGGGGAGTGCAGTCGGGGTGTGCAGTCGGTGTGTGCAGTCGCGGTGTGCAGTCGGGGTGTACAGTTGGGTTGTGCAGTCAGGATTTGCTGTCAGCGTGTGCAGTCACGGTGTGCAGCCATGGTGTGCAGTCGGGGTGTGCATTCTGGGTGTGCAGTCGCGGTGTGCAATCGCGGTATGCAGTTGCGGTGTGCAGTCGTGTTGTGCAGATGGGGTGTGCAGTCGGGGTGTGCAGTCGGGGAGTGCAGTCGGGGTGTGCAGTCGGGGTGTGCAGTCGGGGTGTGCAGTCGGGGTGTGCAGTCGGGGTGTGCAGTCGGGGTTTGCAGTCGGGGTGTGCAGTCGGGGTGTGCAGTCTGGGTGTGCAATCGCGGTGTGCATTCAGGGAGAGCAGTCAGGGTGTGCAGTCAGTGCGTGCAGTCAGGTTGTGCATCACTGGTGTGTAGTCGGGGTGAGCAGTGAGGGTGTGCCATCAGTGTTAGCAGTCAGGATATGCAATCGGTGTGCATTCAGGGTTTGCAATCAGAGTGAGCAGTCGGTTTGAGCAGTCAGGGTGTGCAGTCATGGTGAGCAGACTGGGTGTGCAGTCAGGGTGAGCAGTCGGGGTGTGCAGTCAGGGTGAGCAGTCGGGGTGTGCAGTCGGGGTGTGCAGTCTGGGTTTACAGTCAGGGTGTACAGTCAGGGTGAGCCGTCAGGGTGAGCAGTCGGGGAGTGCATTTGGGGTGAGCAGTCGGGGTGTACAGTCATGGTTTGCAGTCAGTGTGTGCAGTCGGGGTTTGTTGTCGGGATGTGCAATTGGGGTGCGCAGCCGTGGTGAGCAGACTGGGTTTGCAGTCAGGGTGAGCAGTCGGGTTGTGCAGTCAGGGTGTGCAGTCGGGGTGTGCAGTCGGGGTGTGCAGTCGGGGTGTGCAGTCGGGGTGTGCAGTCGGGGTGTGCAGTCGGGGTGTGCAGTCGGGGTGTGCAGTCGGTGTGTGCAGTCGGTGTGTGCAGTCGCGGTGTGCAGTCGAGGTGTGCAGTCAGGGTGTGTAGTCAGTGCGTGCAGTCAGGGTGTGCAGCCGTGGTTTGTAGTCGGGGTGAGCTGTAAGGGTGTGCCATCAGTTTGAGCAGTCGAGATGTGCAATCGGGGTGCATTCAGTGTTGGCAATCAGAGTGAGCAGTCGGTTTGTGCAGTCAGGTTGTGCAGTCGAGGTGTGCTGTCATGGTGTGCAGCCGTGGTGTGCAGTCGGAGTGTGCAGTCGGGGAGTGCAGCTGGGTTGTGACGTCCGGGTGTGCAGTCGCGGTTTGCAGTCGGGTCGTGCAGTCGGGGTATGCAGTCGCTGTGTGCAGTCGGGCTGTGCAGTCGCTGTGTGCAGTCGCGGTGTGCAGTCGGGGTGTGCAGTCGGGGTGTGCAGTCGAGATGTGCAGTCGAGGTGTGCAGTCAGGGTGTGTAGTCCGTGCGTGCAGTCAGGGTGTGCAGCCGTGGTGTGTAGTCGAGGTTAGCTATAAGGGTGTGTCATCAGTGTGAGCAGTCGGGATGTGCAATCGGTGTGCATTCAGGGTGAACAGTCGGGGTGTGCAGTCAGGGTGTGCGGTCAGGATGTGCAGTAAGTGTGAGCAGTCAGGTTGTGCCTTCAGGTTGAGCAGTCAGGGTGTGCATTCAGAGTGTGCATTCAGAGTGTGCATTCAGAGTGTGCATTCAGCGTGTGCATTGAGAGTGTGCATTCAGAGTGTGCAGTCAGAGTGTGCATTCAGAGTGTGCAGTCAGGGTTTGCAGTCAGGGTTTGCAGTCAGGGTGAGCAGTCAGGGTGAGCAGTCAGGGTGAGCAGTCAGGGTGAGCCGTCAGGGTGAGCAGTCGAGGTGTACAGTCACGGTTTGCAGTCAGTGTGTGCAGTCGGTGTGTGCAGTCGGTGTGTGCAGTCGGTGTGTGTAGTCGGGATGTGAATTCGGGGTGTGCAGCCGTGTTGAGCAGACTGGGGTTGCAGTCAGGGTGAGCAGTCGGGTTGTGCCGTCAGGTTTTACAGTCGGGTTGTGCCTTCAGGTTGAGCAGTCGAGGTGGGCAGTCAGGGTGTGCATTGAGGCTGTGCAGGCGGTGTGTGCAGTCAGGGTGTGCATTCAGGATGAGCAGTCACGGTGAGCCGTCAGGGTGAACAGTCGGGGATTGTAGTTGGGGTGTGCAGCCGTGGTGTGCAGCCGTGGTGTGCAGCCCTGGTGTGTAGTCGGGGTGAGCAGTAAGGGTGTGCCATCAGTGTTAGCAGTCAGGATATGCAATCGGTGTGCATTCAGGGTTTGCAATCAGAGTGAACAGTCGGTTTGAGTCATCAGGGTATGCAGTCATGGTGAGCAGACTGGGTGTGCAGTCAGGGTGAGCAGTCGGGTGTACAGTCGGGGTGTGCAGTCAGGGTGAGCAGTAGGGGTGTACAGTCATGGTGTGCCGTCAGGATGTGCAGTAAGTGTGAGCAGTCAGGTTGTGCCTTCAGGTTGAGCAGTCGGGGTGCGCAGTCAGGGTGTACAGTCGGGGTGTGCAGTCAGGGTGTACAGACAGGGTGTACAGTCGGGGTGTGCAGTCAGGGTGTGCCGTCAGGATGTGCAGTAAGTGTGAGCAGTCAGGTTGTGCCTTCAGGTTGAGCAGTCAGGGTGGGCGGTCAAGGTTTACATTCAGAGTGTGCAGTTGGTGTGTGCAGTCAGGGTGAGCAGTCAGGGTGAGCAGTCAGGGTGAGCAGTCAGGGTGAGCCGTCAGGGTGAGCCGTCAGGGTGAGTAGTCGGGGTGTACAGTCATGGTTTGCAGTCAGTGTGTGCAGTCAGGGTGTGTAGTCGGGATGTGCAATCGGGGTGCGCAGCCGTGGTGAGCAGACGGGGTTTGCAGTCAGGGTGAGCAGCCAGGGTGTGCAGTCAGGGTGTACAATCAGGTTGTGCCTTAAGGTTGAGCAGTTATGGTGGGCGGTCGGGGTGTGTAGTAAGTGTGTGCAGTTGGGGTGTGCAGTCGTGTTGTGCAGAAGGGGTGTGCAGTCAGGGTGTGCAGTCGGGGTGAGCAGTCGGGGTGAGCAGTCGGTGTGTGCAGTCGGGGTGTGCAGTCGGCGTGTGCAGTCAGGGTGTGCAGTAAGTGTGAGCAGTCAGGTTGTGCCTTCAGGTTGAGCAGTCGGGGTGGGCAGTCAGCGTGTACAGTCGGGGTGTGCAGTCAGGGTGAGGAGTTGGGATGTACAGTCAGGGTGTGCCATCAGGATGTGCAGTAAGTGTGAGCAGTCAGGTTGTGCCTTCAGGTTGAGCAGTCAGGGTGGGCGGTCAGGGTGTGCATTCAGAGTGTGCAGTTGATGTGTGCACTTGCTGTGTGCAGTAAGGGTGAGCAGTCAGGGTGAGCAGTCAGGGTGAGCAGTCAGGGTGAGCAGTCAGGGTGAGCCGTCAGGGTGAGCTGTCAGGGTGAGTACTCAGGGTATACAGTCATGGTTTGCTGTCAGTGTGTGCAGTCAGGGTGTGTAGTCGGGATGTGCAATCGGGGTGCGCAGCCGTGTTGAGCAGACTGGGTTTGCAGTCAGGATGAGCAGCCGGGGTGTGCAGTCAGGGTGTACAGTCAGGTTGTACCTTCAGGTTGAGCAGTTGTGGTGGGCGGTCGGGGTGTGTATTAAGTGTATGCAGTTGGGGTGTTCAGTCGTGTTGTGCAGAAGGGGTGTGCAGTCGGGTTGTGCAGTCAGCGTATGTAGTCATGGTGTGCAGCCGTGGTGTACAGTCGGTGTGTGCAGTCAGGGTGTGCAGTCGGGCTGTGCCGTCGGGGAGTGCAGTCGGTGTGCAAAATCAGGGAGTGCAGTCAGGGTGTACAGTCGAGGTGTGCAGTCAACATTTGCAGTCTGGGTGTGCAGTCAGAATGAGCAGTCGGTGTGTGCAGTCAGGGTGTACAGTCGGGGTGTACAGTCGAGGTGTGCAGTCATCGTTTGCAGTCGGGGTGTAGAGTCGGGTTGATCAGTCGGGTTGATCAGTCGGGGTGTGCAGTCAGGGTGTACAGTCGGGCTGGGCAGTCGGGGTGTGCATTGAGGCTGTGCAGGCGGTGTGTGCAGTCAGGGTGTGGATTCAGGATGAGCAGTCACGGTGAGCCGTCAGGGTGAACAGTCGGGGATTGTAGTTGGGGTGTGCAGCCGTGGTGTGCAGCCGTGGTGTGCAGCCCTGGTGTGTAGTCGGGGTGAGCAGTAAGGGTGTGCCATCAGTGTTAGCAGTCAGGACATGCAATCGGTGTGCATTCAGGGTTTGCAATCAGAGTGAACAGTCGGTTTGAGTCGTCAGGGTATGCAGTCATGGTGAGCAGACTGGGTGTGCAGTCAGGGTGAGCAGTCGGGTGTACAGTCGGGGTGTGCAGTCAGGGTGAGCAGTAGGGGTGTACAGTCATGGTGTGCCGTCAGGATGTGCAGTAAGTGTGAGCAGTCAGGTTGTGCCTTCAGGTTGAGCAGTCGGGGTGCGCAGTCAGGGTGTACAGTCGGGGTGTGCAGTCAGGGTGTACAGACAGGGTGTACAGTCGGGGTGTGCAGTCAGGGTGTGCCGTCAGGATGTGCAGTAAGTGTGAGCAGTCAGGTTGTGCCTTCAGGTTGAGCAGTCAGGGTGGGCGGTCAAGGTGTACATTCAGAGTGTGCAGTTGGTGTGCGCAGTCAGGGTGTGCAGTCAGGGTGAGCAGTCAGGGTGAGCAGTCAGGGTGAGCAGTCAGGGTGAGCAGTCAGGGTGAGCCGTCAGGGTGAGCAGTCAGGGTGAGTAGTCGGGGTGTACAGTCATGGTTTGCAGTCAGTGTGTGCAGTCAGGGTGTGTAGTCGGGATGTGCAATCGGGGTGCGCAGCCGTGGTGAGCAGACGGGGTTTGCTGTCAGGGTGAGCAGCCGGGGTGTGCAGTCAGGGTGTACAGTCAGGTTGTGCCTTAAGGTTGAGCAGTTATGGTGGGCGGTCGGGGTGTGTAGTAAGTGTGTGCAGTTGGGGTGTGCAGTCGTGTTGTGCAGAAGGGGTGTGCAGTCAGGGTGTGCAGTCGGGGTGAGCAGTCGGGGTGAGAAGTCGGGGTGTGCAGTCGGGGTGTGCAGTCGGCGTGTGCAGTCAGGGTGTGCAGTCAGGGTGTGCAGTCAGGGTGTGCAGTCAGGGTGTGCAGTCAGGTTGTGCCTTCAGGTTGAGCAGTCGGGGTGGGCAGTCAGCGTGTACAGTCGGGGTGTGCAGTCAGGGTGAGGAGTTGGGATGTACAGTCAGGGTGTGCCATTAGGATGTGCAGTAAGTGTGAGCAGTCAGGTTGTGCCTTCAGTTTGAGCAGTCAGGGTGGGCGGTCAGGGTGTGCATTCAGAGTGTGCAGTTGATGTGTGCACTTGCTGTGTGCAGCAAGGGTGAGCAGTCAGGGTGAGCAGTCAGGGTGAGCAGTCAGGGTGAGCAGTCAGGGTGAGCCGTCAGGGTGAGCTGTCAGGGTGAGCCGTCAGGGTGAGTACTCAGGGTATACAGTCATGGTTTGCTGTCAGTGTGTGCAGTCAGGGTGTGTAGTCGGGATGTGCAATCGGGGTGCGCAGCCGTGGTGAGCAGACTGGGTTTGCAGTCAGGATGAGCAGCCGGGGTGTGCAGTCAGGGTGTACAGTCAGGTTGTACCTTCAGGTTGAGCAGTTGTGGTGGGCGGTCGGGATGTGTATTAAGTGTATGCAGTTGGGGTGTTCAGTCGTGTTGTGCAGAAGGGGTGTGCAGTCGGGTTGTGCAGTCAGCGTGTGTAGTCATGGTGTGCAGCTGTGGTGTGCAGTCTGTGTGTGCAGTCAGGGTGTGCAGTCGGGCTGTGCCGTCGGGGAGTGCAGTCGGTGTGCACAATCAGGGAGTGCAGTCAGGGTGTGCAGTCAGGGTGTACAGTCGAGGTGTGCAGTCAACATTTGCAGTCTGGGTGTGCAGTCAGGATGAGCCGTCGGTGTGTGCAGTCAGGGTGTACAGTCGGGGTGGGCAGTCAGAGTGAGCAGTTGGGGTGTGCAATCGGTGTGCAGTCAGGATTTGCAATGTGAGTTAGCCGTCGGTGTGTGCAGTCAGGGTATACAGTCGTGGTGAGCAGTCTGGGTGTGCAGTCAGCGTGAGCAGATAAGGAGTGCAATCAGTGTAAGCAGTCAGGGTGTGCAGTCAGGGTGTACAGTCGCTGTGTGCAGTGAGGGTTAGCAATCTGGGTGTGCAGTCAGTATGAGCATTCAGGGTGTGCAGTCAGGGTGTACAGTCGGTGTGTGCAGTCCGGTTTAGCAGTCGGCGTGTGCAGTCAGGGTGTCCCGTCAGGATGTGCAGTCAGGGTGAACAGTCAGGTTGTGCCTTCAGGTTGAGCAGTCATGGTGGGCGGTCGGGGTGTGCAGTCAGGGTGCGCAGTCGATGTGTGTAGTCAGAATTTGCAGTCGGGGTGAGCAGTCAGGGTATACAGTCAGGGTTTGCAGTCAGGGTGTGCAGTCGGGTAGTGCAGTCAGCGTGTGCAGTCGCGGTGTGCAATCGCGGTATGCAGTTGCGGTGTGCAGTCGTGTTGTGCAGATGTGGTGTGCAGTCAGGGTGTGCAGTCGGGGTGTGCAGTCGGGGTGTGCAGTCGGGGTGTGCAGTCGGGGTGTGCAGTCGGGGTGTGCAGTCTAGGTGTGCAATCGCGGTGTGCAGTCAGGGAGAGCAGTCAGGGTGTGCAGTCAGTGCGTGCAGTCAGGTTGTGCATCACTGGTGTGTAGTCGGGGTGAGCAGTGAGGGTGTGCCATCAGTGTTAGCAGTCGGGATATGCAATCGGTGTGCATTCAGGGTTTGCAATCAGAGTGAGCAGTCGGTTTGAGCAGTCAGGGTGTGCAGTCATGGTGAGCAGACTGGGTGTGCAGTCAGGGTGAGCAGTCAGGGTGAGCAGTCGGGGTGTGCAGTCGGGGTGTGCCGTCTGGGTTTACAGTCAGGGTGTACAGTCAGGGTGAGCCGTCAGGGTGAGCAGTCGGGGAGTGCATTTGGGGTGAGCAGTCGGGGTGTACAGTCATGGTTTGCAGTCAGTGTGTGCAGTCGGGGTTTGTTGTCGGGATGTGCAATTGGGGTGCGCAGCCGTGGTGAGCAGACTGGGTTTGCAGTCAGGGTGAGCAGTCGGGTTGTGCAGTCAGGGTGTGCAGTCGGGGTGTGCAGTCGGTGTGTGCAGTCGGGGTGTGCAGTCGGGGTGTGCAGTCGGGGTGTGCAGTCGGTGTGTGCAGTCGCGGTGTGCAGTCGAGGTGTGCAGTCAGGGTGTGTAGTCAGTGCGTGCAGTCAGGGTGTGCAGCCGTGGTTTGTAGTCGGGGTGAGCTGTAAGGGTGTGCCATCAGTTTGAGCAGTCGAGATGTGCAATCGGGGTGCATTCAGTGTTGGCAATCAGAGTGAGCAGTCGGTTTGTGCAGTCAGGTTGTGCAGTCGAGGTGTGCTGTCATGGTGTGCAGCCGTGGTGTGCAGTCGGAGTGTGCAGTCGGGGAGTGCAGCTGGGTTGTGACGTCCGGGTGTGCAGTCGCGGTTTGCAGTCGGGTTGTGCAGTCGGGGTATGCAGTCGCTGTGTGCAGTCGGGCTGTGCAGTCGCTGTGTGCAGTCGCGGTGTGCAGTCGGGGTGTGCAGTCGGGGTGTGCAGTCGAGATGTGCAGTCGAGGTGTGCAGTCAGGGTGTGTAGTCCGTGCGTGCAGTCAGGGTGTGCAGCCGTGGTGTGTAGTCGAGGTTAGCTATAAGGGTGTGTCATCAGTGTGAGCAGTCGGGATGTGCAATCGGTGTGCATTCAGGGTGAACAGTCGGGGTGTGCAGTCAGGGTGTGCGGTCAGGATGTGCAGTAAGTGTGAGCAGTCAGGTTGTGCCTTCAGGTTGAGCAGTCAGGGTGTGCATTCAGAGTGTGCATTCAGAGTGTGCATTCAGAGTGTGCATTCAGAGTGTGCATTCAGAGTGTGCAGTCAGAGTGTGCAGTCAGAGTGTGCAGTCAGAGTGTGCAGTCAGGGTTTGCAGTCAGGGTTTGCAGTCAGGGTTTGCAGTAAGGGTGAGCAGTCAGGGTGAGCAGTCAGGGTGAGCAGTCAGGGTGAGCCGTCAGGGTGAGCCGTCAGGGTGAGCAGTCGAGGTGTACAGTCATGGTTTGCAGTCAGTGTGTGCAGTCGGTGTGTGCAGTCGGTGTGTGTAGTCGGGATGTGAATTCGGGGTGTGCAGCCGTGTTGAGCAGACTGGGGTTGCAGTCAGGGTGAGCAGTCGGGTTGTGCCGTCAGGTTTTACAGTCGGGTTGTGCCTTCAGGTTGAGCAGTCGAGGTGGGCAGTCGGGGTGTGCATTGAGGCTGTGCAGGCGGTGTGTGCAGTCAGGGTGTGCATTCAGGATGAGCAGTCACGGTGAGCCGTCAGGGTGAACAGTCGGGGATTGTAGTTGGGGTGTGCAGCCGTGGTGTGCAGCCGTGGTGTGCAGCCCTGGTGTGCAGCCCTGGTGTGTAGTCGGGGTGAGCAGTAAGGGTGTGCCATCAGTGTTAGCAGTCAGGACATGCAATCGGTGTGCATTCAGGGTTTGCAATCAGAGTGAACAGTCGGTTTGAGTCGTCAGGGTATGCAGTCATGGTGAGCAGACTGGGTGTGCAGTCAGGGTGAGCAGTCGGGTGTACAGTCGGGGTGTGCAGTCAGGGTGAGCAGTAGGGGTGTACAGTCATGGTGTGCCGTCAGGATGTGCAGTAAGTGTGAGCAGTCAGGTTGTGCCTTCAGGTTGAGCAGTCGGGGTGCGCAGTCAGGGTGTACAGTCGGGGTGTGCAGTCAGGGTGTACAGACAGGGTGTACAGTCGGGGTGTGCAGTCAGGGTGTGCCGTCAGGATGTGCAGTAAGTGTGAGCAGTCAGGTTGTACCTTCAGGTTGAGCAGTCAGGGTGGGCGGTCAAGGTGTACATTCAGAGTGTGCAGTTGGTGTGTGCAGTCAGGGTGAGCAGTCAGGGTGAGCAGTCAGGGTGAGCAGTCAGGGTGAGCAGTCAGGGTGAGCAGTCAGGGTGAGCCGTCAGGGTGAGCAGTCAGGGTGAGTAGTCGGGGTGTACAGTCATGGTTTGCAGTCAGTGTGTGCAGTCAGGGTGTGTAGTCGGGATGTGCAATCGGGGTGCGCAGCCGTGGTGAGCAGACGGGGTTTGCAGTCAGGGTGAGCAGCCAGGGTGTGCAGTCAGGGTGTACAGTCAGGTTGTGCCTTAAGGTTGAGCAGTTATGGTGGGCGGCCGGGGTGTGTAGTAAGTGTGTGCAGTTGGGGTGTGCAGTCGTGTTGTGCAGAAGGGGTGTGCAGTCAGGGTGTGCAGTAGGGGTTTACAGTCAGGGTGAGCAGTAGGGGTGTACAGTCAGGGTGTGCCATCAGGATGTGCAGTAAGTGTGAGCAGTCAGGTTGTGCCTTCAGGTTGAGCAGTCAGGGTGGGCGGTCAGGGTGTGCATTCAGAGTGTGCAGTTGATGTGTGCACTTGCTGTGTGCAGCAAGGGTGAGCAGTCAGGGTGAGCAGTCAGGGTGAGCAGTCAGGGTGAGCCGTCAGGGTGAGCCGTCAGGGTGAGCCGTCAGGGTGAGTACTCAGGGTATACAGTCATGGTTTGCTGTCAGTGTGTGCAGTCAGGGTGTGTAGTCGGGATGTGCAATCGGGGTGCGCAGCCGTGGTGAGCAGACTGGGTTTGCAGTCAGGATGAGCAGCCGGGGTGTGCAGTCAGGGTGTACAGTCAGGTTGTACCTTCAGGTTGAGCAGTTGTGGTGGGCGGTCGGGTGTGTATTAAGTGTATGCAGTTGGGGTGTTCAGTCGTGTTGTGCAGAAGGGGTGTGTAGTCGGGTTGTGCAGTCAGCGTGTGTAGTCATGGTGTGCAGCCGTGGTGTGCAGTCGGTGTGTGCAGTCAGGGTGTGCAGTCGGGCTGTGCCGTCGGGGAGTGCAGTCGGTGTGCACAATCAGGGAGTGCAGTCAGGGTGTGCAGTCGAGGTGTGCAGTCAACATTTGCAGTCTGGGTGTGCAGTCAGGATGAGCAGTCGGTGTGTGCAGTCAGGGTGTACAGTCGGGGTGTACAGTCGAGGTGTACAGTCGAGGTGTGCAGTCATCGTTTGCAGTCGGGGTGTCGAGTCGGGTTGATCAGTCGGGGTGTGCAGTCAGGGTGTACAGTCGGGGTGGGCAGTCAGGGTGAGCAGTCGGGGTGTGCAATCGGTGTGCAGTGAGGATTTGCAATGTGAGTTAGCCGTCGGTGTGTGCAGTCAGGGTGAGCAGTCGTGGTGAGCAGTCTGGGTGTGCAGTCAGGGTGAGCAGATAAGGAGTGCAATCAGTGTAAGCAGTCAGGGTGTGCAGTCAGGGTGTACAGTCGCTGTGTGCAGTGAGGGTTAGCAATCTGGGTGTGCAGTCAGTATGAGCATTCAGGGTGTGCAGTCAGGGTGTACAGTCGGTGTGTGCAGTCCGGTTTAGCAGTCGGCGTGTGCAGTCAGGGTGTCCCGTCAGGATGTGCAGTCAGGGTGAACAGTCAGGTTGTGCCTTCAGGTTGAGCAGTCATGGTGGGCGGTCGGGGTGTGCAGTCAGGGTGCGCAGTCGATGTGTGTAGTCAGAATTTGCAGTCGGGGTGAGCAGTCAGGGTATACAGTCAGGGTTTGCAGTCAGGGTGTGCAGTCGGGTAGTGCAGTCAGCGTGTGCAGTCGCGGTGTGCAATCGCGGTATGCAGTTGCGGTGTGCAGTCGTGTTGTGCAGATGGGGTGTGCAGTCGGGGTGTGCAGTCGGGGTGTGCAGTCGGGGTGTGCAGTCGGGGTGTACAGTCGGGGTGTGCAGTCGGGCTGAGCAGTAGGGCTGTACAGTCAGGGTGTGCCATCAGGATGTGCAGTAAGTGTGAGCAGTCAGGTTGTGCCTTCAGGTTGAGCAGTCAGGGTGGGCGGTCAGGGTGTGCATTCAGAGTGTGCAGTTGATGTGTGCAGTCGTGTTGTGCAGAAGGGGTGTGCAGTCGGGGTGTGCAGCCGTGGTGTGCAGTCAGTGTGTGCAGTCGGAGTGTGCAGTCGGTGTGCACAATCAGGGATTGAAGTCAGGGTTTGCAGTCGGTAGTGCAGTCGGTAGTGCAGTCAGGGTGTGCATTTGGGGTGTGCAGTCAGGGTGTACAGTCGAGGTGTGCAGTCATCGTTTGCAGTCTGGGTGTAGAGTCGGGTTGGTCAGTCGGGGTGTGCAATCAGGGTGTACAGTCGGGGTGGTCAATCAGGGTGAGCAGTCGGGGTGTGCAATCGGTGTGCAGTCAGGATTTGCAATCTGAGTTAGCCGTCGGTGAGCGCAGTTAGGGTGAGCAGTCGTGGTGAGCAGTCTGGGTGTGCCGTCAGGGTGAGCAGACAAGGAGCGCAATCAGTGTGAGCAGTCAGGGTTTGCAGTCAGGGTTAGCCGTCAGGGTGATCCGTCATGGTGAGCAGTCGGGGAGTGCAGTCGGGGAGTGCAGTCGGGGAGTGCAGTCGGGGTGAGCAGTCAGGGTTTGCAGTCAGGGTTTGCAGTCGGGGTGAGCAGTCAGGGTTTGCAGTCGGTGTTTGCAGTCAGGGTTTGCAGTCGTGGTGAGCAGTCTGGGTGTGCAGTCAGGGTGAGCATACAAGGAGTGCAATCAGTGTGAGCAGTCATGGTTTGCAGTCAGGGTGTACAGTCGGGGTATGCAGTTTGCTTTAGCAGTCGGGGTGTGCAGTTAGGGTGTGCAGTCGGGGTGTGCACTCGGGATGTGCAGTCAGGTTGAGCAGTTGGGGTGTGCAGTTGCGGTGTGCAGTCGGGGTGTGCCGTCAGGATGTGCAGTCAAGGTGTACAGTCAGGTTATACCTTCAGGTTGAGCAGTTGTGGTGGGTGGTCGGGGTGTGTAGTAAGTGTGTGCAGTCGGGGTGTGCATTCGGGGTGTGCAGAAGGAGGGTGCAGTCGGGGTGTGCAGTCAGGGTTTGCAGTCAGCATGTGTAGTCATGGTATGCAGTCGGTGTGTGCAGTCGGTGTGTGCAGTCGGGGTGTGCAGTCGGGGTGTGCAGTCGGGGTGTGCAGTCGGGGTGTGCAGTCGGGCTGTGCAGTCGGGCTGTGCAGTCGGGCTGTGCAGTCGGGCTGTGCAGTCGGGCTGTGCAGTGAAGTTGAGAAGTCAGGGTGTGCAGTCAGGATGAGCAGTCAGGATGTACAGTTGGGGTGGGCAGTTGGCGGTAGGCAGTCGCAGTGTGCAGTCGTGGTGTGCAGTCGGTGTGTGCAGTCAGGGTGTGTAGTCAGTGCGCGCAGTCAGGGTGTGCAGCCGTGGTGTGTAGTCGGGGTGAGCTCAGTGTTTGCAATCAGAGTGAGCAGTCGGTTTGTGCAGTCAGGGTGTGCAGTCATTGTGTACAGTCAGTCTGTACAGGCGGGGTGTGCAGTCAGCTTTAGCAGTCGGGGTGTGCAGTCAGTGTGTGCCGTCAGGATGTGCAGTATGTGTGAGCAGTCAGGTTGTGCCTTCAGGTTGAGCAGTCGGGGTGGTCGGTTGCGGTGTGCATTCATGGTGTGCAGTCGGTGTGTGCAGTCGGTGTGTGCAGTCGGTGTGTGCAGTCGGTGTGTGCAGTCGGTGTGTGCAGTCAGGGTGTGCAGTCAGGGTGTGCAGTCAGGGTGTGCAGTCAGGGTTTGCAGTCAGCATGTGTAGTCATGGTATGCAGTCGGTGTGTGCAGTCGGTGTGTGCAGTCGGTGTGTGCAGTCGGTGTGTGCAGTCGGTGTGTGCAGTCGGTGTGTGCAGTCGGGCTGTGCAGTCGGGCTGTGCAGTCGGGCTGTGCAGTCGGGCTGTGCAGTGAAGTTGAGAAGTCAGGATGAGCAGTCAGGATGAGCAGTCAGGGTGTACAGTTGGGGTGGGCAGTTGGCGGTAGGCAGTCGCAGTGTGCAGTCGTGGTGTGCAGTCGGTGTGTGCAGTCAGGGTGTGTAGTCAGTGCGTGCAGTCAGGGTGTGCAGCCGTGGTGTGTAGTGGGGGTGAGCTCAGTGTTTGCAATCAGAGTGAGCAGTCGGTTTGTGCAGTCAGGGTGTGCAGTCGAGGTGTGCAGTCAGGGTGTACAGTCAGTGTGTACAGGTGGGGTGTGCAGTCAGGTTTAGCAGTCGGGGTGTGCAGTCAGTGTGTGCCGTCAGGATGTGCAGTATATGTGAGCAGTCAGGTTGTGTCTTCAGGTTGAGCAGTCGGGGTGGGCGGCTGCGGTGTGCATTCAGGGTGTGCAGTCGGTGTGTGCAATCAGGGTGAGCAGTCAGTGTTTGCAGTCAGGGTTAGCCGTCAGGGTGATCCGTCATGGTGAGTAGTCGGGGAGTGCAGTCGGGGAGTGCAGTCGGGGTGAGCAGTCAGGGTTTGCAGTCAGGGTTTGCAGTCAGGGTTTGCAGTCAGAGTTTGCAGTCAGGGTGAGCAGTCACGGTGAGCAGTCACGGTGAGCAGTCAGGGTGTGCCGTCATTGTGAGCAGTCGGGTTGTGCAATCGGTGTGCAGTCAGTGTTTGCAATCGGAGTGAGCAGTCGGTGTTTGCAGTCAGTGTGTGCAGTCGTGGTGAGCAGTCTGGGTGTGCACTCAGGGTGAGCATACAAGGAGTGCAATCAGTGTGAGCAGTCATGGTTTGCAGTCAGGGTGTACAGTCCGGGTATGCAGTTTGCTTTAGCAGTCGGGGTGTGCAGTTAGGGTGTGCAGTCGGGGTGTGCACTCGGGATGTGCAGTCAGGTTGAGCAGTTGGGGTGTGCAGTTGCGGTGTGCAGTCGGGGTGTGCCGTCAGGATGTGCAATCAAGGTGTACAGTCAGGTTATACCTTCAGGTTGAGCAGTTGTGGTGGGTGGTCGGGGTGTGTAGTAAGTGTGTGCAGTCGGGGTGTGCAGAAGGAGGGTGCAGTCGGGGTGTGCAGTCAGGGTTTGCAGTCAGCATGTGTAGTCATGGTATGCAGTCGGTGTATGCAGTTGGGGTGTGCAGTTGGGGTGTGCAGTTGGGGTGTGCAGTTGGGGTGTGCAGTTGGGGTGTGCAGTTGGGGTGTGCAGTCGGGTGTGCAGTCGGGGTGTGCAGTCGGGGTGTGCAGTCGGGGTGTGCCGTCATTGTGAGCAGTCGGGTTGTGCAATCGGTGTGCAGTCAGTGTTTGCAATCGGAGTGAGCAGTCGGTGTTTGCAGTCAGTGTGTGCAGTCGTGGTGAGCAGTCTGGGTGTGCAGTCAGGGTGAGCATACAAGGAGTGCAATCAGTGTGAGCAGTCATGGTTTGCAGTCAGGGTGTACAGTCGGGGTATGCAGTTTGCTTTAGCAGTCGGGGTGTGCAGTTAGGGTGTGCAGTTGGGGTGTGCAGTTGGGGTGTGCAGTCGGGGTGTGCAGTCGAGTGTGCAGTCGGGGTGTGCAGTCGGGGTGTGCAGTCGGGGTGTGCAGTCGGGCTGTGCAGTCGGGCTGTGCAGTCGGGGTGAGCAGTCGGGGTGTGCAGTCGGAGTGTGCAGTTGGGGTGTGCAGTCGGGGTGTGCGGTTGGGCTGTGCAGTGAAGTTGAGAAGTCAGGGTGTGCAGTCAGGATGAGCAGTCATGGTGTACAGTTGGGGTGGGCAGTTGGCGGTAGGCAGTCGCAGTGTGCAGTCGCAGTGTGCAGTCGCAGTGTGCAATTGCGGTGTGCAGTCGCGGTGTGCAGTCGCGGTGTGCAGTCGCGGTGTGCAGTCGGGGTGTGCAGTCAGGGTGTGTAGTCAGTGCGCGCAGTCAGGGTGTGCAGCCGTGGTGTGTAGTCGGGGTGAGCTCAGTGTTTGCAATCAGAGTGAGCAGTCGGTTTGTGCAGTCAGGGTGTGCAGTCATTGTGTACAGTCAGTCTGTACAGGCGGGGTGTGCAGTCAGCTTTAGCAGTCGGGGTGTGCAGTCAGTGTGTGCCGTCAGGATGTGCAGTATGTGTGAGCAGTCAGGTTGTGCCTTCAGGTTGAGCAGTCGGGGTGGTCGGTTGCGGTGTGCATTCATGGTGTGCAGTCGGTGTGTGCAGTCGGTGTGTGCATTCGGTGTGTGCAGTCGGTGTGTGCAGTCGGTGTGTGCAGTCGGTGTGTGCAGTCAGGGTGTGCAGTAAGTGTGAGCAGTCAGGTTGTGCCATCAGGTTGAGCAGTCGGGGTGGGCAGTCAGCGTGTACAGTCGGGGTGTGCAGTCAGGGTGAGGAGTTGGGATGTACAGTCAGGGTGTGCCATCAGGATGTGCAGTAAGTGTGAGCAGTCAGGTTGTGCCTTCAGGTTGAGCAGTCAAGGTGGGCGGTCAGGGTGTGCATTCAGAGTGTGCAGTTGATGTGTGCACTTGCTGTGTGCAGTAAGGGTGAGCAGTCAGGGTGAGCAGTCAGGGTGAGCAGTCAGGGTGAGCAGTCAGGGTGAGCAGTCAGGGTGAGCAGTCAGGGTGAGCAGTCAGGGTGAGCAGTCAGGGTGAGCCGTCAGGGTGAGCCATCAGGGTGAGTACTCAGGGTATACAGTCATGGTTTGCTGTCAGTGTGTGCAGTCAGGGTGTGTAGTCGGGATGTGCAATCGGGGTGCGCAGCCGTGGTGAGCAGACTGGGTTTGCAGTCAGGATGAGCAGCTGGGGTGTGCAGTCAGGGTGTACAGTCAGGTTGTACCTTCAGGTTGAGCAGTTGTGGTAGGCGGTCGGGGTGTGTATTAAGTGTATGCAGTTGGGGTGTTCAGTCGTGTTGTGCAGAAGGGGTGTGCAGTCGGGTTGTGCAGTCAGCGTGTGTAGTCATGGTGTGCAGCCGTGGTGTGCAGTCAGGGTGTGCAGTCGGGCTGTGCCGTCGGGGAGTGCAGTCGGTGTGCACAATCAGGGAGTGCAGTCAGGGTGTGCAGTCAGGGTGTACAGTCGAGGTGTGCAGTCAACATTTGCAGTCTGGGTGTGCAGTCAGGATGAGCAGTCGGTGTGTGCAGTCAGGGTGTACATTCGGGGTGTACAGTCGAGGTGTGCAGTCATCGTTTGCAGTCGGGGTGTAGAGTCGGGTTGATCAGTCGGGGTGTGCAGTCAGGGTGTACAGTCGGGGTGGGCAGTCAGGGTGAGCAGTCGGGGTGTGCAATCGGTGTGCAGTGAGGATTTGCAATGTGAGTTAGCCGTCGGTGTGTGCAGTCAGGGTGAGCAGTCGTGGTGAGCAGTCTGGGTGTGCAGTCAGGGTGAGCAGATAAGGAGTGCAATCAGTGTAAGCAGTCAGGGTGTGCAGTCAGGGTGTACAGTCGTTGTGTGCAGTGAGGGTTAGCAATCTGGGTGTGCAGTCAGTATGAGCATTCAGGGTGTGCAGTCAGGGTGTACAGTCGGTGTGTGCAGTCCGGTTTAGGAGTCGGCGTGTGCAGTCAGGGTGTCCCGTCAGGATGTGCAGTCAGGGTGAACAGTCAGGTTGTGCCTTCAGGTTGAGCAGTCATGGTGGGCGGTCGGGGTGTGCAGTCAGGGTGCGCAGTCGAAGTGTGTAGTCAGAATTTGCAGTCGGGGTGAGCAGTCAGGGTATACAGTCAGGGTTTGCAGTCAGGGTGTGCAGTCGGGTAGTGCAGTCAGCGTGTGCAGTCAGCGTGTGCAGTCGGGGTGTGTAGTCGGGGTGTGCAGTCGGGGTGTGCAGTCAGGGTGTGCAGTCGGGGTGTGCAGTCGGGGAGTGCAGTCGGGGTGTGCAGTCGCGGAGTGCAGTCGGGGTGTGCAGTCGGGGTGTGCAGTCGGGGTGTGCAGTCGGTGTGTGCAGTCGCGGTGTGCAGTCGGGGTGTACAGTTGGGTTGTGCAGTCAGGATTTGCTGTCAGCGTGTGCAGTCACGGTGTGCAGCCATGGTGTGCAGTCGGGGTGTGCATTCTGGGTGTGCAGTCGCGGTGTGCAATCGCGGTATGCAGTTGCGGTGTGCAGTCGTGTTGTGCAGATGGGGTGTGCAGTCGGGGTGTGCAGTCGGGGAGTGCAGTCGGGGTGTGCAGTCGGGGTGTGCAGTCGAGGTGTGCAGTCAGGGTGTGTAGTCAGTGCGTGCAGTCAGGGTGTGCAGCCGTGGTTTGTAGTCGGGGTGAGCTGTAAGGGTGTGCCATCAGTTTGAGCAGTCGAGATGTGCAATCGGGGTGCATTCAGTGTTGGCAATCAGAGTGAGCAGTCGGTTTGTGCAGTCAGGTTGTGCAGTCGAGGTGTGCTGTCATGGTGTGCAGCCATGGTGTGCAGTCGGAGTGTGCAGTCGGGGAGTGCAGCTGGGTTGTGACGTCCGGGTGTGCAGTCGCGGTTTGCAGTCGGGTCGTGCAGTCGGGGTATGCAGTCGCTGTGTGCAGTCGGGCTGTGCAGTCGCTGTGTGCAGTCGCGGTGTGCAGTCGGGGTGTGCAGTCGGGGTGTGCAGTCGGGGTGTGCAGTCGGGGTGTGCAGTCAGGGTGTGCAGCCGTGGTGTGTAGTCGAGGTTAGCTATAAGGGTGTGTCATCAGTGTGAGCAGTCGGGATGTGCAATCAGTGTGCATTCAGGGTGAACAGTCGGGGTGTGCAGTCAGGGTGTGCGGTCAGGATGTGCAGTAAGTGTGAGCAGTCAGGTTGTGCCTTCAGGTTGAGCAGTCAGGGTGTGCATTCAGAGTGTGCATTCAGAGTGTGCATTCAGAGTGTGCATTGAGAGTGTGCATTGAGAGTGTGCATTCAGAGTGTGCAGTCAGAGTGTGCATTCAGAGTGTGCAGTCAGGGTTTGCAGTCAGGGTTTGCAGTCAGGGTGAGCAGTCAGGGTGAGCAGTCAGGGTGAGCCGTCAGGGTGAGCAGTCGAGGTGTACAGTCACGGTTTGCAGTCAGTGTGTGCAGTCGGTGTGTGCAGTCGGTGTGTGTAGTCGGGATGTGAATTCGGGGTGTGCAGCCGTGTTGAGCAGACTGGGGTTGCAGTCAGGGTGAGCAGTCGGGTTGTGCCGTCAGGTTTTACAGTCGGGTTGTGCCTTCAGGTTGAGCAGTCGAGGTGGGCAGTCAGGGTGTGCATTGAGGCTGTGCAGGCGGTGTGTGCAGTCAGGGTGTGCATTCAGGATGAGCAGTCACGGTGAGCCGTCAGGGTGAACAGTCGGGGATTGTAGTTGGGGTGTGCAGCCGTGGTGTGCAGCCATGGTGTGCAGTTCTGGTGTGTAGTCGGGGTGAGCAGTAAGGGTTTGCCATCAGTGTTAGCAGTCAGGATATGCAATCGGTGTGCATTCAGGGTTTGCAATCAGAGTGAACAGTCGGTTTGAGTCATCAGGGTATGCAGTCATGGTGAGCAGACTGGGTGTGCAGTCAGGGTGAGCAGTCGGGTGTACAGTCGGGGTGTGCAGTCAGGGTGAGCAGTAGGGGTGTACAGTCATGGTGTGCCGTCAGGATGTGCAGTAAGTGTGAGCAGTCAGGTTGTGCCTTCAGGTTGAGCAGTCGGGGTGCGCAGTCAGGGTGTACAGTCGGGGTGTGCAGTCAGGGTGTACAGACAGGGTGTACAGTCGGGGTGTGCAGTCAGGGTGTGCCGTCAGGATGTGCAGTAAGTGTGAGCAGTCAGGTTGTGCCTTCAGGTTGAGCAGTCAGGGTGGGCGGTCAAGGTTTACATTCAGAGTGTGCAGTTGGTGTGTGCAGTCAGGGTGAGCAGTCAGGGTGAGCAGTCAGGGTGAGCAGTCAGGGTGAGCAGTCAGGGTGAGCCGTCAGGGTGAGTAGTCGGGGTGTACAGTCATGGTTTGCAGTCAGTGTGTGCAGTCAGGGTGTGTAGTCGGGATGTGCAATCGGGGTGCGCAGCCGTGGTGAGCAGACGGGGTTTGCAGTCAGGGTGAGCAGCCTGGGTGTGCAGTCAGGGTGTACAGTCAGGTTGTGCCTTAAGGTTGAGCAGTTATGGTGGGCGGTCGGGGTGTGTAGTAAGTGTGTGCAGTTGGGATGTGCAGTCGTGTTGTGCAGAAGGGGTGTGCAGTCAGGGTGTGCAGTCGGGGTGAGCAGTCGGGGTGAGCAGTCGGGGTGTGCAGTCGGGGTGTGCAGTCGGCGTGTGCAGTCAGGGTGTGCAGTAAGTGTGAGCAGTCAGGTTGTGCCTTCAGGTTGAGCAGTCGGGGTGGGCAGTCAGCGTGTACAGTCGGGGTGTGCAGTCAGGGTGAGGAGTTGGGATGTACAGTCAGGGTGTGCCATCAGGATGTGCAGTAAGTGTGAGCAGTCAGGTTGTGCCTTCAGGTTGAGCAGTCAGGGTGGGCGGTCAGGGTGTGCATTCAGAGTGTGCAGTTGATATGTGCACTTGCTGTGTGCAGTAAGGGTGAGCAGTCAGGGTGAGCAGTCAGGGTGAGCCGTCAGGGTGAGCTGTCAGGGTGAGTACTCAGGGTATACAGTCATGGTTTGCTGTCAGTGTGTGCAGTCAGGGTGTGTAGTCGGGATGTGCAATCGGGGTGCGCAGCCGTGTTGAGCAGACTGGGTTTGCAGTCAGGATGAGCAGCCGGGGTGTGCAGTCAGGGTGTACAGTCAGGTTGTACCTTCAGGTTGAGCAGTTGTGGTGGGCGGTCGGGGTGTGTATTAAGTGTATGCAGTTGGGGTGTTCAGTCGTGTTGTGCAGAAGGGGTGTGCAGTCGGGTTGTGCAGTCAGCGTATGTAGTCATGGTGTGCAGCCGTGGTGTGCAGTCGGTGTGTGCAGTCAGGGTGTGCAGTCGGGCTGTGCCGTCGGGGAGTGCAGTCGGTGTGCAAAATCAGGGAGTGCAGTCAGGGTGTGAAGTCAGGGTGTGAAGTCAGGGTGTGAAGTCAGGGTGTACAGTCGAGGTGTGCAGTCAACATTTGCAGTCTGGGTGTGCAGTCAGAATGAGCAGTCGGTGTGTGCAGTCAGGGTGTACAGTCGGGGTGTACAGTCGAGGTGTGCAGTCATCGTTTGCAGTCGGGGTGTAGAGTCGGGTTGATCAGTCGGGTTGATCAGTCGGGGTGTGCAGTCAGGGTGTACAGTCGGGCTGGGCAGTCGGGGTGTGCATTGAGGCTGTGCAGGCGGTGTGTGCAGTCAGGGTGTGGATTCAGGATGAGCAGTCACGGTGAGCCGTCAGGGTGAACAGTCGGGGATTGTAGTTGGGGTGTGCAGCCGTGGTGTGCAGCCGTGGTGTGCAGCCCTGGTGTGTAGTCGGGGTGAGCAGTAAGGGTGTGCCATCAGTGTTAGCAGTCAGGACATGCAATCGGTGTGCATTCAGGGTTTGCAATCAGAGTGAACAGTCGGTTTGAGTCGTCAGGGTATGCAGTCATGGTGAGCAGACTGGGTGTGCAGTCAGGGTGAGCAGTCGGGTGTACAGTCGGGGTGTGCAGTCAGGGTGAGCAGTAGGGGTGTACAGTCATGGTGTGCCGTCAGGATGTGCAGTAAGTGTGAGCAGTCAGGTTGTGCCTTCAGGTTGAGCAGTCGGGGTGCGCAGTCAGGGTGTACAGTCGGGGTGTGCAGTCAGGGTGTACAGACAGGGTGTACAGTCGGGGTGTGCAGTCAGGGTGTGCCGTCAGGATGTGCAGTAAGTGTGAGCAGTCAGGTTGTGCCTTCAGGTTGAGCAGTCAGGGTGGGCGGTCAAGGTGTACATTCAGAGTGTGCAGTTGGTGTGCGCAGTCAGGGTGTGCAGTCAGGGTGAGCAGTCAGGGTGAGCAGTCAGGGTGAGCAGTCAGGGTGAGCCGTCAGGGTGAGCAGTCAGGGTGAGTAGTCGGGGTGTACAGTCATGGTTTGCAGTCAGTGTGTGCAGTCAGGGTGTGTAGTCGGGATGTGCAATCGGGGTGCGCAGCCGTGGTGAGCAGACGGGGTTTGCTGTCAGGGTGAGCAGCCGGGGTGTGCAGTCAGGGTGTACAGTCAGGTTGTGCCTTAAGGTTGAGCAGTTATGGTGGGCGGTCGGGGTGTGTAGTAAGTGTGTGCAGTTGGGGTGTGCAGTCGTGTTGTGCAGAAGGGGTGTGCAGTCAGGGTGTGCAGTCGGGGTGAGCAGTCGGGGTGAGAAGTCGGGGTGTGCAGTCGGGGTGTGCAGTCGGGGTGTGCAGTCGGCGTGTGCAGTCAGGGTGTGCAGTCAGGGTGAGCAGTCAGGTTGTGCCTTCAGGTTGAGCAGTCGGGGTGGGCAGTCAGCGTGTACAGTCGGGGTGTGCAGTCAGGGTGAGGAGTTGGGATGTACAGTCAGGGTGTGCCATTAGGATGTGCAGTAAGTGTGAGCAGTCAGGTTGTGCCTTCAGGTTGAGCAGTCAGGGTGGGCGGTCAGAGTGTGCAGTTGATGTGTGCACTTGCTGTGTGCAGCAAGGGTGAGCAGTCAGGGTGAGCAGTCAGGGTGAGCAGTCAGGGTGAGCCGTCAGGGTGAGCTGTCAGGGTGAGCTGTCAGGGTGAGTACTCAGGCTATACAGTCATGGTTTGCTGTCAGTGTGTGCAGTCAGGGTGTGTAGTCGGGATGTGCAATCGGGGTGCGCAGCCGTGGTGAGCAGACTGGGTTTGCAGTCAGGATGAGCAGCCGGGGTGTGCAGTCAGGGTGTACAGTCAGGTTGTACCTTCAGGTTGAGCAGTTGTGGTGGGCGGTCGGGATGTGTATTAAGTGTATGCAGTTGGGGTGTTCAGTCGTGTTGTGCAGAAGGGGTGTGCAGTCGGGTTGTGCAGTCAGCGTGTGTAGTCATGGTGTGCAGCCGTGGTGTGCAGTCTGTGTGTGCAGTCAGGGTGTGCAGTCGGGCTGTGCCTTCGGGGAGTGCAGTCGGTGTGCACAATCAGGGAGTGCAGTCAGGGTGTGCAGTCAGGGTGTACAGTCGAGGTGTGCAGTCAACATTTGCAGTCTGGGTGTGCAGTCAGGATGAGCCGTCGGTGTGTGCAGTCAGGGTGTACAGTCGGGGTGGGCAGTCAGAGTGAGCAGTTGGGGTGTGCAATCGGTGTGCAGTCAGGATTTGCAATGTGAGTTAGCCGTCGGTGTGTGCAGTCAGGGTATACAGTCGTGGTGAGCAGTCTGGGTGTGCAGTCAGGGTGAGCAGATAAGGAGTGCAATCAGTGTAAGCAGTCAGGGTGTGCAGTCAGGGTGTACAGTCGCTGTGTGCAGTGAGGGTTAGCAATCTGGGTGTGCAGTCAGTATGAGCATTCAGGGTGTGCAGTCAGGGTGTACAGTCGGTGTGTGCAGTCCGGTTTAGCAGTCGGCGTGTGCAGTCAGGGTGTCCCGTCAGGATGTGCAGTCAGGGTGAACAGTCAGGTTGTGCCTTCAGGTTGAGCAGTCATGGTGGGCGGTCGGGGTGTGCAGTCAGGGTGCGCAGTCGATGTGTGTAGTCAGAATTTGCAGTCGGGGTGAGCAGTCAGGGTATACAGTCAGGGTTTGCAGTCAGGGTGTGCAGTCGGGTAGTGCAGTCAGCGTGTGCAGTCGCGGTGTGCAATCGCGGTATGCAGTTGCGGTGTGCAGTCGTGTTGTGCAGATGTGGTGTGCAGTCAGGGTGTGCAGTCGGGGTGTGCAGTCGGGGTGTGCAGTCGGGGTGTGCAGTCGGGGTGTGCAGTCGGGGTGTGCAGTCGGGGTGTGCAGTCTGGGTGTGCAATCGCGGTGTGCAGTCAGGGAGAGCAGTCAGGGTGTGCAGTCAGTGCGTGCAGTCAGGTTGTGCATCACTGGTGTGTAGTCGGGGTGAGCAGTGAGGGTGTGCCATCAGTGTTAGCAGTCGGGATATGCAATCGGTGTGCATTCAGGGTTTGCAATCAGAGTGAGCAGTCGGTTTGAGCAGTCAGGTTGTGCAGTCATGGTGAGCAGACTGGGTGTGCAGTCAGGGTGAGCAGTCGGGGTGTGCAGTCGGGGTGTGCCGTCTGGGTTTACAGTCAGGGTGTACAGTCAGGGTGAGCCGTCAGGGTGAGCAGTCGGGGAGTGCATTTGGGGTGAGCAGTCGGGGTGTACAGTCATGGTTTGCAGTCAGTGTGTGCAGTCGGGGTTTGTTGTCGGGATGTGCAATTGGGGTGCGCAGCCGTGGTGAGCAGACTGGGTTTGCAGTCAGGGTGAGCAGTCGGTTTGTGCAGTCAGGGTGTGCAGTCGGGGTGTGCAGTCGGGGTGTGCAGTCGGGGTGTGCAGTCGGGGTGTGCAGTCGGGATGTGCAGTCGGTGTGTGCAGTCGCGGTGTGCAGTCGAGGTGTGCAGTCAGGGTGTGTAGTCAGTGCGTGCAGTCAGGGTGTGCAGCCGTGGTTTGTAGTCGGGGTGAGCTGTAAGGGTGTGCCATCAGTTTGAGCAGTCGAGATGTGCAATCGGGGTGCATTCAGTGTTGGCAATCAGAGTGAGCAGTCGGTTTGTGCAGTCAGGTTGTGCGGTCGAGGTGTGCTGTCATGGTGTGCAGCCGTGGTGTGCAGTCGGAGTGTGCAGTCGGGGAGTGCAGCTGGGTTGTGACGTCCGGGTGTGCAGTCGCGGTTTGCAGTCGGGTTGTGCAGTCGGGGTATGCAGTCGCTGTGTGCAGTCGGGCTGTGCAGTCGCTGTGTGCAGTCGCGGTGTGCAGTCGGGGTGTGCAGTCGGGGTGTGCAGTCGAGATGTGCAGTCGAGGTGTGCAGTCAGGGTGTGTAGTCCGTGCGTGCAGTCAGGGTGTGCAGCCGTGGTGTGTAGTCGAGGTTAGCTATAAGGGTGTGTCATCAGTGTGAGCAGTCGGGATGTGCAATCGGTGTGCATTCAGGGTGAACAGTCGGGGTGTGCAGTCAGGGTGTGCGGTCAGGATGTGCAGTAAGTGTGAGCAGTCAGGTTGTGCCTTCAGGTTGAGCAGTCAGGGTGTGCATTCAGAGTGTGCATTCAGAGTGTGCATTCAGAGTGTGCATTCAGAGTGTGCATTCAGAGTGTGCATTCAGAGTGTGCATTCAGGGTTTGCAGTCAGGGTTTGCAGTCAGGGTTTGCAGTCAGGGTTTGCAGTCAGGGTGAGCAGTCAGGGTGAGCAGTCAGGGTGAGCCGTCAGGGTGAGCCGTCAGGGTGAGCCGTCAGGGTGAGCAGTCGAGGTGTACAGTCATGGTTTGCAGTCAGTGTGTGCAGTCGGTGTGTGCAGTCGGTGTGTGTAGTCGGGATGTGAATTCGGGGTGTGCAGCCGTGTTGAGCAGACTGGGGTTGCAGTCAGGGTGAGCAGTCGGGTTGTGCCGTCAGGTTTTACAGTCGGGTTGTGCCTTCAGGTTGAGCAGTCGAGGTGGGCAGTCGGGGTGTGCATTGAGGCTGTGCAGGCGGTGTGTGCAGTCAGGGTGTGCATTCAGGATGAGCAGTCACGGTGAGCCGTCAGGGTGAACAGTCGGGGATTGTAGTTGGGGTGTGCAGCCGTGGTGTGCAGCCGTGGTGTGCAGCCCTGGTGTGTAGTCGGGGTGAGCAGTAAGGGTGTGCCATCAGTGTTAGCAGTCAGGACATGCAATCGGTGTGCATTCAGGGTTTGCAATCAGAGTGAACAGTCGGTTTGAGTCGTCAGGGTATGCAGTCATGGTGAGCAGACTGGGTGTGCAGTCAGGGTGAGCAGTCGGGTGTACAGTCGGGGTGTGCAGTCAGGGTGAGCAGTAGGGGTGTACAGTCATGGTGTGCCGTCAGGATGTGCAGTAAGTGTGAGCAGTCAGGTTGTGCCTTCAGGTTGAGCAGTCGGGGTGCGCAGTCAGGGTGTACAGTCGGGGTGTGCAGTCAGGGTGTACAGACAGGGTGTACAGTCGGGGTGTGCAGTCAGGGTGTGCCCTCAGGATGTGCAGTAAGTGTGAGCAGTCAGGTTGTACCTTCAGGTTGAGCAGTCAGGGTGGGCGGTCAAGGTGTACATTCAGAGTGTGCCGTTGGTGTGTGCAGTCAGGGTGAGCAGTCAGGGTGAGCAGTCAGGGTGAGCAGTCAGGGTGAGCAGTCAGGGTGAGCCGTCAGGGTGAGCAGTCAGGGTGAGTAGTCGGGGTGTACAGTCATGGTTTGCAGTCAGTGTGTGCAGTCAGGGTGTGTAGTCGGGATGTGCAATCGGGGTGCGCAGCCGTGGTGAGCAGACGGGGTTTGCAGTCAGGGTGAGCAGCCGGGGTGTGCAGTCAGGGTGTACAGTCAGGTTGTGCCTTAAGGTTGAGCAGTTATGGTGGGCGGTCGGGGTGTGTAGTAAGTGTGTGCAGTTGGGGTGTGCAGTCGTGTTGTGCAGAAGGGGTGTGCAGTCAGGGTGTGCAGTCGGGGTGAGCAGTCAGGGTGTGCAGTCAGGGTGAGCAGTAGGGGTTTACAGTCAGGGTGAGCAGTAGGGGTGTACAGTCAGGGTGTGCCATCAGGATGTGCAGTAAGTGTGAGCAGTCAGGTTGTGCCTTCAGGTTGAGCAGTCAGGGTGGGCGGTCAGGGTGTGCATTCAGAGTGTGCAGTTGATGTGTGCACTTGCTGTGTGCAGCAAGGGTGAGCAGTCAGGGTGAACAGTCAGGGTGAGCAGTCAGGGTGAGCAGTCAGGGTGAGCCGTCAGGGTGAGCCGTCAGGGTGAGTACTCAGGGTATACAGTCATGGTTTGCTGTCAGTGTGTGCAGTCAGGGTGTGTAGTCGGGATGTGCAATCGGGGTGCGCAGCCGTGGTGAGCAGACTCGGTTTGCAGTCAGGATGAGCAGCCGGGGTGTGCAGTCAGGGTGTACAGTCAGGTTGTACCTTCAGGTTGAGCAGTTGTGGTGGGCGGTCGGGTGTGTGTATTAAGTGTATGCAGTTGGGGTGTTCAGTCGTGTTGTGCAGAAGGGGTGTGCAGTCGGGTTGTGCAGTCAGCGTGTGTAGTCATGGTGTGCAGCCGTGGTGTGCAGTCGGTGTGTGCAGTCAGGGTGTGCAGTGTGCAGTCGGGCTGTGCCGTCGGGGAGTGCAGTCGGTGTGCACAATCAGGGAGTGCAGTCAGGGTGTGCAGTCAGGGTGTACAGTCGAGGTGTGCAGTCAACATTTGCAGTCTGGGTGTGCAGTCAGAATGAGCAGTCGGTGTGTGCAGTCAGGGTGTACAGTCGGAGTGTACAGTCGAGGTGTGCAGTCATCGTTTGCAGTCGGGGTGTAGAGTCGGGTTGATCAGTCGGGTTGATCAGTCGGGGTGTGCAGTCAGGGTGTACAGTCGGGCTGGGCAGTCGGGGTGTGCATTGAGGCTGTGCAGGCGGTGTGTGCAGTCAGGGTGTGCATTCAGGATGAGCAGTCACGGTGAGCTGTCAGGGTGAACAGTCGGGGATTGTAGTTGGGGTGTGCAGCCGTGGTGTGCAGCCGTGGTGTGCAGCCCTGGTGTGTAGTCGGGGTGAGCAGTAAGGGTGTGCCATCAGTGTTAGTAGTCAGGATATGCAATCGGTGTGCATTCAGGGTTTGCAATCAGAGTGAACAGTCGGTTTGAGTCGTCAGGGTATGCAGTCATGGTGAGCAGACTGGGTGTGCAGTCAGGGTGAGCAGTCGGGTGTACAGTCGGCGTGTGCAGTCAGGGTGAGCAGTAGGGGTGTACAGTCATGGTGTGCCGTCAGGATATGCAGTAAGTGTGAGCAGTCAGGTTGTGCCTTCAGGTTGAGCAGTCGGGGTGCGCAGCCAGGGTGTACAGTCGGGGTGTACAGTCAGGGTGTACAGACAGGGTGTACAGTCGGGGTGTGCAGTCAGGGTGTGCCGTCAGGATGTGCAGTAAGTGTGAGCAGTCAGGTTGTGCCTTCAGGTTGAGCAGTCAGGGTGGGCGGTCAAGGTGTACATTCAGAGTGTGCAGTTGGTGTGTGCAGTCAGGGTGTGCAGTCAGGGTGAGCAGTCAGGGTGAGCAGTCAGGGTGAGCAGTCAGGGTGAGCAGTCAGGGTGAGCAGTCAGGGTGAGCAGTCAGGGTGAGCAGTCAGGGTGAGCCGTCAGGGTGAGCCGTCAGGGTGAGTAGTCGGGGTGTACAGTCATGGTTTGCAGTCAGTGTGTGCAGTCAGGGTGTGTAGTCGGGATGTGCAATCGGGGTGCGCAGCCGTGGTGAGCAGACGGGGTTTGCAGTCAGGGTGAGCAGCCGGGGTGTGCAGTCAGGGTGTACAGTCAGGTTGTGCCTTAAGGTTGAGCAGTTATGGTGGGCGGTCGGGGTGTGTAGTAAGTGTGTGCAGTTGGGGTGTGCAGTCGTGTTGTGCAGAAGGGGTGTGCAGTCAGGGTGTGCAGTCGGGGTGAGCAGTCGGGGTGAGCAGTCGGGGTGTGCAGTCGGGGTGTGCAGTCGGCGTGTGCAGTCAGGGTGTGCAGTAAGTGTGAGCAGTCAGGTTGTGCCTTCAGGTTGAGCAGTCGGGGTGGGCAGTCAGCGTGTACAGTCGGGGTGTGCAGTCAGGGTGAGGAGTTGGGATGTACAGTCAGGGTGTGCCATCAGGATGTGCAGTAAGTGTGAGCAGTCAGGTTGTGCCTTCAGGTTGAGCAGTCAGGGTGGGCGGTCAGGGTGTGCATTCAGAGTGTGCAGTTGATGTGTGCAATTGCTGTGTGCAGTAAGGGTGAGCAGTCAGGGTGAGCAGTCAGGGTGAGCAGTCAGGGTGAGCCGTCAGGGTGAGCCGTCAGGGTGAGCCGTCAGGGTGAGCCGTCAGGGTGAGCCGTCAGGGTGAGTACTCAGGGTATACAGTCATGGTTTGCAGTCAGTGTGTGCAGTCAGGGTGTGTAGTCGGGATGTGCAATCGGGGTGCGCAGCCGTGGTGAGCAGACTGGGTTTGCAGTCAGGATGAGCAGCCGGGGTGTGCAGTCAGGGTGTACAGTCAGGTTGTACCTTCAGGTTGAGCAGTTGTGGTGGGCGGTCGGGGTGTGTATTAAGTGTATGCAGTTGGGGTGTTCAGTCGTGTTGTGCAGAAGGGGTGTGCAGTCGGGTTGTGCAGTCAGCGTGTGTAGTCATGGTGTGCAGCCGTGGTGTGCAGTCGGTGTGTGCAGTCAGGGTGTGCAGTCGGGCTGTGCCGTCGGGGAGTGCAGTCGGTGTGCACAATCAGGGAGTGCAGTCAGGGTGTGCAGTCGAGGTGTGCAGTCAACATTTGCAGTCTGGGTGTGCAGTCAGGATGAGCAGTCGGTGTGTGCAGTCAGGGTGTACAGTCGGGGTGTACAGTCGAGGTGTACAGTCGAGGTGTGCAGTCATCGTTTGCAGTCGGGGTGTCGAGTCGGGTTGATCAGTCGGGGTGTGCAGTCAGGGTGTACAGTCGGGGTGGGCAGTCAGGGTGAGCAGTCGGGGTGTGCAATCGGTGTGCAGTGAGGCTTTGCAATGTGAGTTAGCCGTCGGTGTGTGCAGTCAGGGTGAGCAGTCGTGGTGAGCAGTCTGGGTGTGCAGTCAGGGTGAGCAGATAAGGAGTGCAATCAGTGTAAGCAGTCAGGGTGTGCAGTCAGGGTGTACAGTCGCTGTGTGCAGTGAGGGTTAGCAATCTGGGTGTGCAGTCAGTATGAGCATTCAGGGTGTGCAGTCAGGGTGTACAGTCGGTGTGTGCAGTCCGGTTTAGCAGTCGGCGTGTGCAGTCAGGGTGTCCCGTCAGGATGTGCAGTCAGGGTGAACAGTCAGGTTGTGCCTTCAGGTTGAGCAGTCATGGTGGGCGGTCGGGGTGTGCAGTCAGGGTGCGCAGTCGATGTGTGTAGTCAGAATTTGCAGTCGGGGTGAGCAGTCAGGGTATACAGTCAGGGTTTGCAGTCAGGGTGTGCAGTCGGGTAGTGCAGTCAGCGTGTGCAGTCGCGGTGTGCAATCGCGGTATGCAGTTGCGGTGTGCAGTCGTGTTGTGCAGATGGGGTGTGCAGTCGGGGTGTGCAGTCGGGGTGTGCAGTCGGGGTGTGCAGTCGGGGTGTGCAGTCGGGGTGTACAGTCGGGGTGTGCAGTCGGGCTGAGCAGTAGGGCTGTACAGTCAGGGTGTGCCATCAGGATGTGCAGTAAGTGTGAGCAGTCAGGTTGTGCCTTCAGGTTGAGCAGTCAGGGTGGGCGGTCAGGGTGTGCATTCAGAGTGTGCAGTTGATGTGTGCAGTCGTGTTGTGCAGAAGGGGTGTGCAGTCGGGTTGTGCAGTCGGGGTGTGCAGCCGTGGTGTGCAGTCAGTGTGTGCAGTCGGAGTGTGCAGTCGGTGTGCACAATCAGGGATTGAAGTCAGGGTTTGCAGTCGGTAGTGCAGTCGGTAGTGCAGTCAGGGTGTGCATTTGGGGTGTGCAGTCAGGGTGTACAGTCGAGGTGTGCAGTCATCGTTTGCAGTCTGGGTGTAGAGTCGGGTTGGTCAGTCGGGGTGTGCAATCAGGGTGTACAGTCGGGGTGGTCAATCAGGGTGAGCAGTCGGGGTGTGCAATCGGTGTGCAGTCAGGATTTGCAATCTGAGTTAGCCGTCGGTGTGTGCAGTTAGGGTGAGCAGTCGTGGTGAGCAGTCTGGGTGTGCCGTCAGGGTGAGCAGACAAGGAGCGCAATCAGTGTGAGCAGTCAGGGTTTGCAGTCAGGGTTAGCCGTCAGGGTGATCCGTCATGGTGAGCAGTCGGGGAGTGCACTCGGGGAGTGCAGTCGGGGATTGCAGTCGGGGTGAGCAGTCAGGGTTTGCAGTCAGGGTTTGCAGTCGGGGTGAGCAGTCAGGGTTTGCAGTCGGTGTTTGCAGTCAGGGTTTGCAGTCGTGGTGAGCAGTCTGGGTGTGCAGTCAGGGTGAGCATACAAGGAGTGCAATCAGTGTGAGCAGTCATGGTTTGCAGTCAGGGTGTACAGTCGGGGTATGCAGTTTGCTTTAGCAGTCGGGGTGTGCAGTTAGGGTGTGCAGTCGGGGTGTGCACTCGGGATGTGCAGTCAGGTTGAGCAGTTGGGGTGTGCAGTTGCGGTGTGCAGTCGGGGTGTGCCGTCAGGATGTGCAGTCAAGGTGTACAGTCAGGTTATACCTTCAGGTTGAGCAGTTGTGGTGGGTGGTCGGGGTGGGTAGTAAGTGTGTGCAGTCGGGGTGTGCATTCGGGGTGTGCAGAAGGAGGGTGCAGTCGGGGTGTGCAGTCAGGGTTTGCAGTCAGCATGTGTAGTCATGGTATGCAGTCGGTGTGTGCAGTCGGTGTGTGCAGTCGGGGTGTGCAGTCGGGGTGTGCAGTCGGGCTGTGCAGTCGGGCTGTGCAGTCGGGCTGTGCAGTCGGGCTGTGCAGTCGGGCTGTGCAGTCGGGCTGTGCAGTGAAGTTGAGAAGTCAGGGTGTGCAGTCAGGATGAGCAGTCAGGATGTACAGTTGGGGTGGGCAGTTGGCGGTAGGCAGTCGCAGTGTGCAGTCGTGGTGTGCAGTCGGTGTGTGCAGTCAGGGTGTGTAGTCAGTGCGCGCAGTCAGGGTGTGCAGCCGTGGTGTGTAGTCGGGGTGAGCTCAGTGTTTGCAATCAGAGTGAGCAGTCGGTTTGTGCAGTCAGGGTGTGCAGTCATTGTGTACAGTCAGTCTGTACAGGCGGGGTGTGCAGTCAGCTTTAGCAGTCGGGGTGTGCAGTCAGTGTGTGCCGTCAGGATGTGCAGTATGTGTGAGCAGTCAGGTTGTGCCTTCAGGTTGAGCAGTCGGGGTGGTCGGTTGCGGTGTGCATTCATGGTGTGCAGTCGGTGTGTGCAGTCGGTGTGTGCAGTCGGTGTGTGCAGTCGGTGTGTGCAGTCGGTGTGTGCAGTCAGGGTGTGCAGTCAGGGTTTGCAGTCAGCATGTGTAGTCATGGTATGCAGTCGGTGTGTGCAGTCGGTGTGTGCAGTCGGTGTGTGCAGTCGGTGTGTGCAGTCGGTGTGTGCAGTCGGTGTGTGCAGTCGGTGTGTGCAGTCGGGCTGTGCAGTCGGGCTGTGCAGTCGGGCTGTGCAGTGAAGTTGAGAAGTCAGGATGAGCAGTCAGGATGAGCAGTCAGGGTGTACAGTTGGGGTGGGCAGTTGGCGGTAGGCAGTCGCAGTGTGCAGTCGTGGTGTGCAGTCGGTGTGTGCAGTCAGGGTGTGTAGTCAGTGCGTGCAGTCAGGGTGTGCAGCCGTGGTGTGTAGTGGGGGTGAGCTCAGTGTTTGCAATCAGAGTGAGCAGTCGGTTTGTGCAGTCAGGGTGTGCAGTCGAGGTGTGCAGTCAGGGTGTACAGTCAGTGTGTACAGGTGGGGTGTGCAGTCAGGTTTAGCAGCCGGGGTGTGCAGTCAGTGTGTGCCGTCAGGATGTGCAGTATATGTGAGCAGTCAGGTTGTGTCTTCAGGTTGAGCAGTCGGGGTGGGCGGCTGCGGTGTGCATTCAGGGTGTGCAGTCGGTGTGTGCAATCAGGGTGAGCAGTCAGTGTTTGCAGTCAGGGTTAGCCGTCAGGGTGATCCGTCATGGTGAGTAGTCGGGGAGTGCAGTCGGGGAGTGCAGTCGGGGTGAGCAGTCAGGGTTTGCAGTCAGGGTTTGCAGTCAGGGTTTGCAGTCAGGGTTTGCAGTCAGGGTGAGCAGTCACGGTGAGCAGTCACGGTGAGCAGTCAGGGTGTGCCGTCATTGTGAGCAGTCGGGTTGTGCAATCGGTGTGCAGTCAGTGTTTGCAATCGGAGTGAGCAGTCGGTGTTTGCAGTCAGTGTGTGCAGTCGTGGTGAGCAGTCTGGGTGTGCAGTCAGGGTGAGCATACAAGGAGTGCAATCAGTGTGAGCAGTCATGGTTTGCAGTCAGGGTGTACAGTCCGGGTATGCAGTTTGCTTTAGCAGTCGGGGTGTGCAGTTAGGGTGTGCAGTCGGGGTGTGCACTCGGGATGTGCAGTCAGGTTGAGCAGTTGGGGTGTGCAGTTGCGGTGTGCAGTCGGGGTGTGCCGTCAGGATGTGCAATCAAGGTGTACAGTCAGGTTATACCTTCAGGTTGAGCAGTTGTGGTGGGTGGTCGGGGTGTGTAGTAAGTGTGTGCAGTCGGGGTGTGCAGAAGGAGGGTGCAGTCGGGGTGTGCAGTCAGGGTTTGCAGTCAGCATGTGTAGTCATGGTATGCAGTCGGTGTGTGCAGTTGGGGTGTGCAGTTGGGGTGTGCAGTTGGGGTGTGCAGTTGGGGTGTGCAGTTGGGGTGTGCAGTCGGGGTGTGCAGTCGGAGTGTGCAGTCGGGGTGTGCAGTCGGGGTGTGCCGTCATTGTGAGCAGTCGGGTTGTGCAATCGGTGTGCAGTCAGTGTTTGCAATCGGAGTGAGCAGTCGGTGTTTGCAGTCAGTGTGTGCAGTCGTGGTGAGCAGTCTGGGTGTGCAGTCAGGGTGAGCATACAAGGAGTGCAATCAGTGTGAGCAGTCATGGTTTGCAGTCAGGGTGTACAGTCGGGGTATGCAGTTTGCTTTAGCAGTCGGGGTGTGCAGTTAGGGTGTGCAGTTGGGGTGTGCAGTCGGGGTGTGCAGTCGGGGTGTGCAGTCGAGTGTGCAGTCGGGGTGTGCAGTCGGGGTGTGCAGTCGGGGTGTGCAGTCGGGGTGTGCAGTCGGGGTGTGCAGTCGGGGTGTGCAGTCGGGCTGTGCAGTCGGGGTGGGCGGTCAGGGTGTGCATTCAAAGTGTGCAGTTGGTGTGTGCAGTTGGTGTGTGCAGTCAGGGTGAGCTGTCAGGGTGAGCTGTCAGGGTGAGCTGTCAGGGTGAGCAGTCAGGGTGAGCAGTCAGGGTGAGCAGTCAGGGTGAGCAGTCAGGGTGAGCAGTCAGGGTGAGTACTCGGGGTGTACAGTCATGGTTTGCAGTCAGTGTGTGCAGTCAGGGTGTGTAGTCGGGATGTGCAATCGGGGTGCGCAGCCTTGGTGAGCAGACTGGGTTTGCAGTCAGGGTGAGCAGCCGGGGCGTGCAGTCAGGGTGGTCGGGGTGTGTAGTAACTGTGTGCAGTTGGGGTGTGCAGTCGTGTTGTGCAGAAGTGGTGTGCAGTCTGGGTGTGCAGTCGGTGTGTGCAGTCTGGGTGTGCACTCGCGGTGAGCACTCGCGGTGTGCACTCGCGGTGTGCACTCGCGGTGTGCAGTCATGGTGTGCAGTGAGGGTGTGTATACAGGGTGTGCAGTCAGTGCGTGCAGTTAGGTTGTGCAGCCCTGGTGTGTAGCCGGGGTGAGCAGTAAGGGTGTGCCATCAGTTTTAGCAGTCGGGATATGCAATCGGTGTGCATTCAGGGTTTGCAATCAGAGTGAGCAGTCGGTTTGAGCAGTCAGGGTGTGCAGTCATGGTGAGCAGACTGGGTGTGCAGTCAGGGTGAGCAGTCGGGTGTACAGTCGGGTTGTGCAGTCAGGGTGGGCAGTAAGTGTGAGCAGTCAGGTTGTGCCTTCAGGTTGAGCAGTCGGGGTGGGCAGTCAGGGTGTACAGTCGGGGTGTGCAGTCAGGGTGAGCAGTAGGGCTGTACAGTCAGGGTGTGCCATCAGGATGTGCAGTAAGTGTGAGCAGTCAGGTTGTGCCTTCAGGTTGAGCAGTCAGGGTGGGCGGTCAGGGTGTGCATTCAGAGTGTGCAGTTGATGTGTGCAATTGATGTGTGCAGTTGATGTGTGCAGTTCGTGTGTGCAGTCAGGGTGAGCAGTCAGGGTGAGCAGTCAGGGTGAGCAGTCAGGGTGAGCAGTCAGGGTGAGCAGTCAGGGTGAGCAGTCAGGGTGAGCAGTCAGGGTGAGCCGTCAGAGTGATTACTCGGCGTGTACAATCATGGTTTGCAGTCAGTGTGTGCAGTCAGGGTGTGTAGTCGGGATGTGCAATCGGGGTGCGCAGCCGTGGTGAGCAGACTGGGTTTGCAGTCAGGATGAGCAGCCGGGGTGTGCAGTCAGGGTGTACAGTCAGGTTGTACCTTCAGGTTGAGCAGTTGTGGTGGGCGGTCGGGGTGTGTATTAAGTGTATGCAGTTGGGGTGTTCAGTCGTGTTGTGCAGAAGGGGTGTGCAGTCGGGTTGTGCAGTCAGCGTGTGTAGTCATGGTGTGCAGCCGTGGTGTGCAGTCGGTGTGTGCAGTCAGGGTGTGCAGTCGGGCTGTGCCGTCGGGTTGTGCAGTCGGGTTGTGCAGTCGGGTTGTGCAGTCGGTTTGTGCAGTCGGGTTGTGCAGTCGGGGTGTGCAGCCGTGGTGTGCAGTCAGTGTGTGCAGTCGGGGTGTGCAGTCGGGGTGTGCATGTCGGGCTGTGCCGTCGGGGAGTGCAGTCGGTGTGCGCAATCAGGGATTGATGTCATGGTTTGCAGTCGGTAGTGCAGTCGGTAGTGCAGTCAGTGTGTGCATTTGGGGTGTGCAGTCAGGGTGTGCAGTCAGGGTGTGCAGTCAGGGTGAGCAGTCGGGTGTACAGTCGGGTTGAGCAGTTAGGGTGTACAGTCGGGTTGAGCAGTCAGGGTGTACAGTCGGGGTGTGCAGTCAGGGTGTTCCGTCAGGATGTGCAGTAAGTGTGAGCAGTCAGCTTGTGCCTTCAGGTTGAGCAGTCGGGGTGGGCAGTCAGGGTGTACAGTCGGGGTGTGCAGTCAGGGTGAGCAGTAGGGGTGTACAGTCAGGGTGTGCCATCAGGATGTGCAGTAAGTGTGAGCAGTCAGGTTTTGCCTTCATGTTGAGCAGTCGGGGTGCGCAATCAGTGTTTACAGTCGGGGTGTGCAGTCAGGGTGAGCAGTAGGGGTGTACAGTCAGGGTGTGCCGTCAGGATGTGCAGTAAGTTTGAGCAGTCAGGTTGTGCCTTCAGGTTGAGCGGTCAGGGTGTGCATTCAAAGTGTGCAGTTGGTGTGTGCAGTTGATGTGTGCAGTTGATGTGTGCAGTCAGGGTGAGCAGTCAGGGTGAGCAGTCAGGGTGAGTACTCGGGGTGTACAGTCATGGTTTGCAGTCAGGGTGTGCAGTCAGGGTGTGTAGTCGGGATGTGCAATCGGGGTGCGCAGCCTTGGTGAGCAGACTGGGTTTGCAGTCAGGGTGAGCAGCCGGGGCATGCAGTCAGGGTGTACAGTCAGGTTGTACCTTCAGGTTGAGCAGTTATGGTGGGCGGTCGGGGTGTGTAGTAACTGTGTGAAGTCGGGGTGTGCAGTCGGGGTGTGCAGTCGGGGTGTGCAGTCGGGGTGTGCAGTCGGGGTGTGCAGTCGGAGTGTGCAGTCGGGGTGTGCAGTCAGGGTGTGCGGTTGGGCTGTGCAGTGAAGTTGAGAAGTCAGGGTGTGCAGTCAGGATGAGCAGTCAGGGTGTACAGTTGGGGTGGGCAGTTGGCGGTAGGCAGTCGCAGTGTGCAGTCGTGGTGTGCAGTCGGTGTGTGCAGTCAGGGTGTGTAGTCAGTGCGCGCAGTCAGGGTGTGCAGCCGTGGTGTGTAGTCGGGGTGAGCTCAGTGTTTGCAATCAGAGTGAGCAGTCGGTTTGTGCAGTCAGGGTGTGCAGTCGAGGTGTGTAGTCAGGGTGTACAGTCAGTGTGTACAGGCGGGGTGTGCAGTCAGGTTTAGCAGTCGGGGTGTGCAGTCAGTGTGTGCCGTCAGGCTGTGCAGTATATGTGAGCAGTCAGGTTGTGCCTTCAGGTTGAGCAGTCGGGGTGGTCGGTTGCGGTGTGCAGTCGGTGTGTGCATTCAGGGTGAGCAGTCAGTGTTTGCAGTCAGGGTTAGCCGTCAGGGTGATCCGTCATGGTGAGCAGTCGGGGAGTGCAGTCGGGATGAGCAGTCAGGGTTTGCAGTCAGGGTTTGCAGTCAGGGTGTGCAGTCAGGGCATGCAGTCGGGTAGTGCAGTCGGGGTGTGTAGTCGGGGAGTGCAATCGGGGTGCGCAGCCTTGCTGTGCATTTGGGGTGTGTTGTCAGGGTGAGCAGTCGGGGTGTGCAGTCGGGCTGTGCAGTTGGGGTGTGCATTCAGGGTTTGCAATTTGGGTGTGCAGTGGAGGTGTGCAGTGGAGGTGTGCAGTCGGATGTGCAGTTGGGTTGTGCAGTCATGGTTTGCAGTTTGGGGTGCATTCGGTGTGTGCAGTCAGGGTTTGCAGGGAGATGTGATGTTGGGGTGTGTAGTCTGGGTTAGCAGTCGGGGTCTGAAGCAGTGTTGTTCAGTCATTGTGTGCAGTCGTGGTGTGCAGTCGTGTTATGCAGTCAAAGTGCACAGCCGTGGTGTGCAGTCAGGGTGTGCTGTCGGGGTGTGCTGTTGGGGTGTGCAATCGGTGTGTGTAGTAAATGTGTTCAGTCAGGGTGTGCAGTCGTGTTGTGCAGTCGGTGTGTGCAGTTGCATTGTGCAGTCAGGATTTGCTGTCAGCGTGTGCAGTCACGGTGTGCAGCCGTGGTGTGCAGTCGGGGTGTGCATTCTGGGTGTGCAGTCGCGGTGTGCAATCGCGGTATGCAGTCGCGGTGTGCAGTCGTGGTGTGCAGCCGTGGTGTGCAGTCGGGGTGTGCTGTCGGCGTGTGCAATCGGTGTGTGCAGTAAGTGTGTTCAGTCGGGGTGTGCATTCGTGTTGTGCAGTCGGTGTGTGCAGTTCGGTTGTGCAGTCAGGATTTGCTGTCAGCGTGTGCAGTCACGGTGTGCAGTCGGGGTGTGCAGTTGGCTTGTGCAGTCAGTATTTGCTGTCAGCGTGTGTAGTCACGGTGTGCAGCCGTGGTGTGCAGTCGGGGAGTGCAGCTGGGTTGTGACGTCCGGGTGTGCAGTCACGGTTTGCAGTCGGGTTGTGTAGTCGGGGTGTGCAGTCGCGGTGTGCAGTCGGGGTATGCAGTCGCTGTGTGCAGTCGGGGTGTGCAGTCGGGGTGTGCAGTCGAGGTGTGCAGTCAGGGTGTGTAGTCAGGGTGTGTAGTCCGTGCGTGCAGTCAGATTGCGCAGCCGGGTTGTGCAGTCGGTGTGTGCAATAAGTGTGTTCAGTTGGGATGTGCAGTCGTGAGGTGCAGTCGGGGTGTGCAGTTGGCTTGTGCAGTCAGGATTTGCTGTCAGCGTGTGTAGTCACGGTCTGCAGCCGTGGTGTGCAGTCTGGGTGTGCAGTTGCGGTGTCCAGTCGTGTTGTGCAGACAGGGTGTGCTCTCCGTGTGTGCAGTCTGGGTGTGCAATCGCGGTGTGCAGTCATGGTGTGCAGTCAGTGCGTGCAGTCAATGCATGCAGTTAGGTAGTGCAGCCCTGGTGTGTAGTCGGGGTGAGCAGTAAGGGTGTGCCATCAGTGCGAGCAGTCGGGATATGCAATCGGTGTGCATTCAGGGTTTGCAATCAGAGTGAGCAGTCGGTTTGTGCAGTCAGGGTGTGCAGTCATGGTGAACAGACTAGGTGTGCAGTCAGTTTGAGCAGTCGTGTGTACAATCGGGGTGTGCAGTCAGGGTGTATAGTCGGGTGTGCAGTCAGGTTTAGCAGTCGGGGTGTGCAGTCAGGGTGTGCGGTCAGGATGTGCAGTAAGTGTGAGCAGTCAGTTGTGCCTTCAGGTTGAGCAGTCAGGGTGTGCATTCAGAGTGTGCAGTCAGGGTTTGCAGTCAGGGTTTGCAGTCAGGGTTTGCAGTCAGGGTTTGCAGTCGGGGTGTGCAGTCAGGGTGTGCAGTCGGGGTGTGCAGTCAGGTTTAGCAGTCGGGGTGTGCAGTCAGGGTGTGCCGCCAGGATGTGCAGTAATTGTGAGCAGTCAGGTTGTGCCTTCAGGTTGAGCAGTCAGGGTGGGCAGTCAGGGTGAGCCGTCGGTGAGTGCAGTCGGGGTGAGCAGTCAGTGTATGCAGTCAGGGTGTGCAGTCGGGTAATGCTGTCAGGGTGTGCAGTCGGGGTGTGTAGTTGGGGTGTGCAAACGGGGTGCGCAGCCTTGCTGTGCAGTCGGGGTGTGCATTTGGGTTGTGCAGTTGGCGTGTGTTGTCAGGGTGAGCAGTCGGGGTTTGCAGTCTGGGTGTGCATTCGGGGCGTGACGTCAGGCTGAGCAGTCGGGGTGTGCAGTCGGAGTGTGCAGTCATTGTGTGAAATCGGGGTGTGCAGTTGGGGTTTGCAGTCAGGGTTTGCAATTGGGGTGTGCAGTTGGGGTGTGCAGTCAGGGTTTGCAATTGGGGTGTGCAGTGGGGGTGTGCAGTCAGGGTGTGCAGTCGGGATGTGCAGTTGGGGTGAGCAGTCGGGATGTGCCGTTGGGTTGTGCAGTCATGATTTGCAGTTTGGGTGTGCATTTGGTGTTTGCAGTCAGGGTTTGCAGGGAGATGTGACGTTGGGGTGTGTAGTCTGGGTGAGCAGTCGGGGTCTGAAGCAGTGTTGTTCAGTCATGGTGTGCAGTCGTGGTGTGCAGTCGTGTTGTGCAGTCAAAGTGTGCAGCCGTGGTGTGCAGTCGGGGTGTGCTGTCGGCGTGTGCAATCTGTGTGTGCAGTAAGTGTGTTCAGTCGGGGTGTGCATTCGTGTTGTGCAGTCGGTGTGTGCAGTTCGGTTGTGCAGTCAGGATTTGCTGTCAGCGTGTGCAGTCACGGTGTGCAGTTGGGGTGTGCAGTTGGCTTGTGCAGTCAGTATTTGCTGTCAGCGTGTGTAGTCACGGTGTGCAGCCGTGGTGTGCAGTCGGGGAGTGCAGCTGGGTTGTGACGTCCGGGTGTGCAGTCACGGTTTGCAGTCGGGTTGTGTAGTCGGGGTGTGCAGTCGCGGTGTGCAGTCGGGGTATGCAGTCGCTGTGTGCAGTCGGGGTGTGCAGTCGGGGTGTGCAGTCGAGGTGTGCAGTCAAGGTGTGTAGTCCGTGCGTGCAGTCAGAGTGCGCAGCCGGGTTGTGCAGTCGGTGTGTGCAATAAGTGTGTTCAGTTGGGATGTGCAGTCGTGAGGTGCAGTCGGGGTGTGCAGTTGGCTTGTGCAGTCAGGATTTGCTGTCAGCGTGTGTAGTCACGGTGTGCAGTCTGGGTGTGCAGTCGCGGTGTCCAGTCGTGTTGTGCAGACAGGGTATGCTCTCCGTGTGTGCCGTCTGGGTGTGCAATCGCGGTGTGCAGTCATGGTGTGCAGTCAGTGCGTGCAGTCAATGCATGCAGTTAGGTAGTGCAGCCCTGGTGTGTAGTCGGGGTGAGCAGTAAGGGTGTGCCATCAGTGCGAGCAGTCGGGATATGCAATCGGTGTGCATTCAGGGTTTGCAATCAGAGTGAGCAGTCGGTTTGTGCAGTCAGGGTGTGCATTCATGGTGAACAGACTGGGTGTGCAGTCAGTGTGAGCAGTCGTGTGTACAATCGGGGTGTGCAGTCAGGGTGTAGTCGGGGTGTGCAGCCAGGGTGTATAGTCGGGTGTGCAGTCAGGTTTAGCAGTCGGGGTGTGCAGTCAGGGTGTGCGGTCAGGATGTGCAGTAAGTGTGAGCAGTCAGTTGTGCCTTCAGGTTGAGCAGTCAGGGTGTGCATTCAGAGTGTGCAGTCAGGGTTTGCAGTCAGGGTTTGCAGTCAGGGTTTGCAGTCAGGGTTTGCAGTCAGGGTTTGCAGTCAGGGTTTGCAGTCAGGGTTTGCAGTCAGGGTGAGCAGTCAGGGTGAACAGTCAGGCTGAGCAGTCAGGGTGAGCAGTCAGGGTGAGCAGTCAGGGTGAGCAGTCAGGGTGAGCCGTTAGGGTGAGCAGACGAGGTGTACAGTCATGGTTTGCAGTCAGTGTATGCAGTCAGGGTGTGCAGTCGGGTAATGCTGTCAGGGTGTGCAGTCGGGGTGTGTAGTTGGGGTGTGCAAACGGGGTGCGCAGCCTTGCTGTGCAGTCGGGGTGTGCATTTGGGGTGTGCAGTTGGCGTGTGTTGTCAGGGTGAGCAGTCGGGGTTTGCAGTCTGGGTGTGCAGTCGGGGTGTGACGTCAGGCTGAGCAGTCGGGGTGTGCAGTCGGAGTGTGCAGTCATTGTGTGAAATCGGGGTGTGCAGTTGGGGTTTGCAGTCAGGGTTTGCAATTGGGGTGTGCAGTTGGGGTGTGCAGTTGGGGTGTGCAGTCAGGGTTTGCAATTGGGGTATGCAGTGGGGGTGTGAAGTCAGGGTGTGCAGTCGGGATGTGCAGTTGGGGTGAGCAGTCGGGATGTGCCGTTGGGTTGTGCAGTCATGATTTTTAGTTTGGGTGTGCATTTGGTGTTTGCAGTCAGGGTTTGCAGGGAGATGTGACGTTGGGGTGTGTAGTCTGGGTGAGCAGTCGGGGTCTGAAGCAGTGTTGTTCAGTCATGGTGTGCAGTCGTGGTGTGCAGTCGTGTTGTGCAGTCAAAGTGTGCAGCCGTGGTGTGCAGTCGGGATGTGCTGTCGGCGTGTGCAATCGGTGTGTGCAGTAAGTGTGTTCAGTCGGGGTGTGCATTCGTGTTGTGCAGTCGGTGTGTGCAGTCAGTATTTGCTGTCAGCGTGTGTAGTCACGGTGTGCAGCCGGGGAGTGCAGCTGGGTTGTGACGTCCGTGTGTGCAGTCACGGTTTGCAGTCGGGTTGTGTAGTCGGGGTGTGCAGTCGCGGTGTGCAGTCGGGGTATGCAGTCGCTGTGTGCAGTCGGGGTGTGCAGTCGGGGTGTGCAGTCGGGGTGTGCAGTCGGGGTGTGCAGTCGGGGTGTGCAGTCGAGGTGTGCAGTCAGGGTGTGTAGTCCGTGCGTGCAGTCAGAGTGCGCAGCCGGGTTGTGCAGTCGGTGTGTGCAATAAGTGTGTTCAGTTGGGATGTGCAGTCGTGAGGTGCAGTCGGGGTGTGCAGTTGGCTTGTGCAGTCAGGATTTGCTGTCAGCGTGTGTAGTCAAGGTCTGCAGCCGTGGTGTGCAGTCTGGGTGTGCAGTCACGGTGTCCAGTTGTGTTGTGCAGACAGGGTGTGCTCTCCGTGTGTGCAGTAAGGGTGTGCCATCAGTGCGAGCAGTCGGGATATGCAATCGGTGTGCATTCAGGATTTGCAATCAGAGTGAGCAGTCGGTTTGTGCAGTCAGGGTGTGCAGTCATGGTGAACAGACTAGGTGTGCAGTCAGTGTGAGCAGTCGTGTGTACAATCGGGGTGTGCAGTCAGGGTGTAGTCGGGGTGTGCAGCCAGGGTGTATAGTCGGGTGTGCAGTCAGGTTTAGCAGTCGGGGTGTGCAGTCAGGGTGTGCGGTCAGGATGTGCAGTAAGTGTGAGCAGTCAGTTGTGCCTTCAGGTTGAGCAGTCAGGGTGTGCATTCAGAGTGTGCAGTCAGGGTTTGCAGTCAGGGTTTGCAGTCAGGGTTTGCAGTCAGGGTTTGCAGTCAGGGTTTGCAGTCAGGGTTTGCAGTCAGGGTTTGCAGTCAGGGTTTGCAGTCAGGGTTTGCAGTCAGGGTTTGCAGTCAGGGTTTGCAGTCAGGGTTTGCAGTCAGGGTGAGCAGTCAGGGTGAGCAGTCAGGGTGAGCAGTCAGGGTGAGCAGTCAGGGTGAGCAGTCAGGGTGAGCCATTAGGGTGAGCAGACGAGGTGTACAGTCATGGTTTGCAGTCAGTGTGTGCAGTCGGGGTGTGTAGTCGTGATGTGCAATCGGGGTGTGCAGCCGTGGTGAGCAGACTGGGTTTGCAGTCAGGGTGAGCAGTCGGGTTGTGCCGTCAGGGTGTACAGTCGGGTTGAGCAGTCGGGGTGGGCAGTCGGGGTGTGCATTGAGGCTGTGCAGGCAGTGTGTGCAGTCAGGGTGTGCAGTCAGGATGAGCAGTCTCGTGAGCCGTCAAGGTGAACAGTCGGGGATTGCAGTTGGGGTGTGCAGCCGTGGTGTGCAGCCGTGGTGTGCAGTCAGGGTGTGCAGCCCTGGTGTGTAGTCGGGGTGAGCAGTAAGGGTGTGCCATCAGTGTTAGCAGTCAGGATATGCAATCGGTGTGCATTCAGGGTTTGCAATCAGAGTGAACAGTCGGTTTGAGTCGTCAGGGTATGCAGACATGGTGAGCAGACTGGGTGTGCAGTCAGGGTGAGCAGTCGGGTGTACAGTCGGGGTGTGCTGTTGGGGTGTGCAATCGGTGTGTGTAGTAAATGTGTTCAGTCGGGGTGTGCGGTCGTGTTGTGCAGTCGGTGTGTGCAGTTGGGTTGTGCAGTCAGGATTTGCTGTCAGCGTGTGCAGTCACGGTGTGCAGCCGTGGTGTGCAGTCGGGGTGTGCATTCTGGGTGTGCAGTCGCGGTGTGCAATCGCGGTATGCAGTCACGATGTGCAGTCGTGTTGTGCAGACGGGGTGTGCAGTCGGGGTGTGCAGTCGGGGTGTGCAGTTGGGGTGTGCAGTCGAGGTGTGCAGTCAGGGTGTGTAGTCCGTGCGTGCAGTCAGAGTGCGCAGCCGGGTTGTGCAGTCGGTGTGTGCAATAAGTGTGTTCAGTTGGGATGTGCAGTCGTGAGGTGCAGTCGGCGTGTGCAGTTGGCTTGTGCAGTCAGGATTTGCTGTCAGCGTGTGTAGTCACGGTCTGCAGCCGTGGTGTGCAGTCTGGGTGTGCAGTCGCGGTGTCCAGTCGTGTTGTGCAGACAGGGTGGGCTCTCCATGTGTGCAGTCTGGGTGTGCAATCGCGGTGTGCAGTCATGGTGTGCAGTCAGTGCGTGCAGTCAATGCATGCAGTTAGGTAGTGCAGCCCTGGTGTGTAGTCGGGGTGAGCAGTAAGGGTGTGCCATCAGTGCGAGCAGTCGGGATATGCAATCGGTGTGCATTCAGGGTTTGCAATCAGAGTGAGCAGTCGGTTTGTGCAGTCAGGGTGTGCAGTCATGGTGAACAGACTAGGTGTGCAGTCAGTGTGAGCAGTCGTGTGTACAATCGGGGTGTGCAGTCAGGGTGTAGTCGGGGTGTGCAGCCAGGGTGTATAGTCGGGTGTGCAGTCAGGTTTAGCAGTCGGGGTGTGCAGTCAGGGTGTGCGGTCAGGATGTGCAGTAAGTGTGAGCAGTCAGTTGTGCCTTCAGGTTGAGCAGTCAGGGTGTGCATTCAGAGTGTGCAGTCAGGGTTTGCAGTCAGGGTTTACAGTCAGGGTTTGCAGTCAGGGTTTGCAGTCAGGGTTTGCAGTCAGGGTTTGCAGTCAGGGTTTGCAGTCAGGGTTTGCAGTCAGGGTTTGCAGTCAGGGTTTGCAGTCAGGGTTTGCAGTCAGGGTTTGCAGTCAGGGTGAGCAGTCAGGGTGAGCAGTCAGGGTGAGCAGTCAGGGTGAGTAGTCAGGGTGAGCCGTTAGGTTGAGCAGACGAGGTGTACAGTCATGGTTTGCAGTCAGTGTGTGCAGTCGGGGTGTGTAGTCGGGATGTGCAATCGGGGTGTGCAGCCGTGGTGAGCAGACTGGGTTTGCAGTCAGGGTGAGCAGTCGGGTTGTGCCGTCAGGGTGTACAGTCGGGTTGAGCAGTCGGGGTGGGCAGTCGGGGTGTGCATTGAGGCTGTGCAGGCAGTGTGTGCAGTCAGGGTGTGCAGTCAGGATGAGCAGTCACGTGAGCCGTCAAGGTGAACAGTCGGGGATTGTAGTTGGGGTGTGCAGCCGTGGTGTGCAGCCGTGGTGTGCAGTCAGGGTGTGCAGCCCTGGTGTGTAGTCGGGGTGAGCAGTAAGGGTGTGCCATCAGTGTTAGCAGTCAGGATATGCAATCGGTGTGCATTCAGGGTTTGCAATCAGAGTGAACAGTCGGTTTGAGTCATCAGGGTATGCAGACATGGTGAGCAGACTGGGTGTGCAGTCAGGGTGAGCAGTCGGGTGTACAGTCGGGGTGTGCTGTTGGGGTGTGCAATCGGTGTGTGTAGTAAATGTGTTCAGTCGGGGTGTGCGGTCGTGTTGTGCAGTCGGTGTGTGCAGTCAGGATTTGCTGTCAGCGTGTGCAGTCACGGTGTGCAGCCGTGGTGTGCAGTCGGGGTGTGCATTCTGGGTGTGCAGTCACGGTGTGCAATCGCGGTATGCAGTCGCGGTGTGCAGTCGTGTTGTGCAGATGGGGTGTGCAGTCGGGGTGTGCAGTCGGGGTGTGCAGTCATGGTGTGCAGTCTGGGTGTGCAATCGCGGTGTGCAGTCAGGGAGAGCAGTCAGGGCGTGCAGTCAGGTTGTGCAGCCCTGGTGTGTAGTCGGGGTGAGCAGTGAGGGTGTGCCATCAGTGTTAGCAGTCGGGATATGCAATCGGTGTGCATTCAGGGTTTGCAATCAGAGTGAGCAGTCGGTTTGAGCAGTCAGGGTGTGCAGTCATGCTGAGCAGACTGGGTGTGCAGTCAGGGTGAGCAGTTGGGGTGTGCAGTCTGGGTGTACAGTCAGGGTGTACAGTCGTGGTTTGCAGTCAGGGTGTGCAGTCAGGGTTTGTAGTCGGGATGTGCAATTGGGGTGCGCAGCCGTGGTGCGCAGACTGGGTTTGCAGTCAGGGTGAGCAGTCGGGTTGTGCAGTCGGGGTGTGCAGTCGGGGTGTGCAGTCGGGGTGTGCAGTCGGGGTGTGCAGTCGGTGTGTGCAGTTGCGGTGTGCAGTCGGGGTGTGCAGTCGGGGTGTGCAGTCGCGGTGTGCAGTCGCGGTGTGCAGTCGCGGTGTGCAGTCGCGGTGTGCAGTCAGGGTGTGCAGTCAGGGTGTGTAGTCAGTGCATGCAGTCAGGGTGTGCAGCCGAGGTTTGTAGTCGGGGTGAGCTGTAAGGGTGTGCCATCAGTTTGAGCAGTCGAGATGTGCAATCGGGGTGCATTCAGTGTTGGCAATCAGAGTGAGCAGTCGGTTTGTGCAGTCAGGTTGTGCAGTCGAGGTGTGCTGTCATGGTGTGCAGCCGTGGTGTGCAACCGTGGTGTGCAGCCGTGGTGTGCAGTCGGGGTGTGCAGTTGGGGAGTGCAGCTGGGTTGTGACGTCCGGGTGTGCAGTCGCGGTTTGCAGTTGGGTTGTGCAGTCGCGGTTTGCAGTCGGGTTGTGCGGTCGGTGTATGCAGTCGCTGTGTGCAGTCGGGCTGTGCAGTCGCGGTGTGCAGTCGGGCTGTGCAGTCGCGGTGTGCAGTCGGGCTGTGCAGTCGCGGTGTGCAATCGAGATGTGCAGTCCACATGTGCAGTCAGGGTGTGCAGTCCGTGCGTGCAGTCAGGGTGTGCAGCCGTGGTGTGTAGTCGGGGTGAGCTGTAAGGGTGTGCCATCAGTGTGAGCAGTCGGGATGTGCAATCGGTGTGCATTCAGGGTGAACAGTCGGTTTGTGCAGTCAGGGTGTGCAGTCATGGTGAGCAGACTGGGTGTGCAGTCAGTGTGAGCAGTCGGGGTGTGCAGTCAGTGTGAGCAGTCGGGGTGTGCAGTCAGGGTGTGCAGTCGGGGTGTGCAGTCAGGTTTAGCAGTCGGGGTGTGCAGTCAGGGTGTGCCGCCAGGATGTGCAGTAATTGTGAGCAGTCAGGTTGTGCCTTCAGGTTGAGCAGTCAGGGTGGGCAGTCAGGGTGAGCCGTCGGTGAGTGCAGTCGGGGTGAGCAGTCAGTGTATGCAGTCAGGGTGTGCAGTCGGGTAATGCTGTCAGGGTGTGCAGTCGGGTTGTCTAGTTGGGGTGTGCAAACGGGGTGCGCAGCCTTGCTGTGCAGTCGGGGTGTGCATTTGGGGTGTGCAGTTGGCGTGTGTTGTCAGGGTGAGCAGTCGGGGCGTGACGTCAGGCTGAGCAGTCGGGGTGTGCAGTCGGGCTGTGCAGTCGGGCTGTGCAGTCGGGGTGTGCAGCCGTTGTGTGAAATCAGTGTGTGCAGTTGGGGTTTGCAGTCAGGGTTTGCAATTGGGGTGTGCAGTTGGGGTGTGCAGTCAGGGTTTGCAATTGGGGTGTGTAGTGGGAGTGTGCAGTCAGGGTGTGCAGTCGGGATGTGCAGTTGGGGTGAGCAGTCGGGATGTGCCGTTGGGTTGTGCAGTCATGGTTTGCAGTTTGGGTGTGCATTTGGTGTTTGCAGTCAGGGTTTGCAGGGAGATGTGACGTTGGGGTGTGTAGTCTGGGTGAGCAGTCGGGGTCTGAAGCAGTGTTGTTCAGTCATGGTGTGCAGTCGTGGTGTGCAGTCAGTGTGAGCAGTCAGGGTTTGTAGTCGGGATGTGCAATTGGGGTGCGCAGCCGTGGTGAGCAGACTGGGTTTGCAGTCAGGGTGAGCAGTCGGGTTGTGCAGTCGCGGTGTGCAGTCGGGGTGTGCAGTCGGTGTGTGCAGTTGCGGTGTGCAGTCAGGGTGTGCAATCGGGGTGTGCAATCGGGGTGTGCAGTCAGGGTGTGCAGTCAGGTTGTGTTGTCAGTGCATGCAGTCAGGGTGTGCAGCCGAGGTTTGTAGTCGGGGTGAGCTGTAAGGGTGTGCCATCAGTTTGAACAGTCGAGAAGTGCAATCGGGGTGCATTCAGTGTTGGCAATCAGAGTGAGCAGTCGGTTTGTGCAGTCAGGTTGTGAAGTCGAGGTGTGCTGTCATGGTGTGCAGCCGTGGTGTGCAGTCGGGGTGTGCAGTTGGGGAGTGCAGCTGGGTTGTGACGTCCGGGTGTGCAGTCGCGGTTTGCAGTCGGGTTGTGCAGTCGGGGTATGCAGTCGCTGTGTGCAGTCGGGCTGTGCAGTCGCGGTGTGCAGTCGGGCTGTGCTGTCGCGGTGTGCAGTCGCGGTGTGCAGTCGGGGTGTGCAGTCGAGGTGTGCAATCGAGATGTGCAGTCCACATGTGCAGTCAGGGTGTGTAGTCCGTGTGTGCAGTCAGGGTGTGCAGCCGTGGTGTGTAGTCGGGGTGAGCTATAAGGGTGTGCCATCAGTGTGAGCAGTCGGGATGTGCAATCGGTGTGCATTCAGGGTGAACAGTCGGTTTGTGCAGTCAGGGTGTGCAGTCATGGTGAGCGGACTGGGTGTGCAGTCAGTGTGAGCAGTCGGGGTGTGCAGTCAGTATGAGCAGTCGGGGTGTGCAGTCAGTGTGAGCAGTCGGGGTGTGCAGTCAGGGTGTGCAGTCGGGGTGTGCAGTCAGGTTTAGCAGTCGGGGTGTGCAGTCAGGGTGTGCCGCCAGATGTGCAGTAATTGTGAGCAGTCAGGCTGTGCCTTCAGGTTGAGCAGTCAGGGTGAGCCGTCGGTGAGTGCAGTCGGGGTGAGTAGTCAGTGTATGCAGTCAGGGTGTGCAGTCGGGTAATGCTGTCAGGGTGTGCAGTCGGGGTGTGTAGTTGGGGTGTGCAAACGGGGTGCGCAGCCTTGCTGTGCAGTCGGGGTGTGCATTTGGGGTGTGCAGTTGGCGTGTGTTGTCAGGGTGAGCAGTCGGGGTTTGCAGTCTGGGTGTGCAGTCGGGGCGTGACGTCAGGCTGAGCAGTCGGGGTGTGCAGTCGGGCAGTGCAGTCGGGGTGTGCAGTCGTTGTGTGAAATCGGGGTGTGCAGTTGGGGTTTGCAGTCAGGGTTTGCAATTGGGGTGTGCAGTTGGGGTGTGCAGTCAGGGTTTGCAATTGGGGTGTGCAGTGGGGGTGTGCAGTCAGGGTGTGCAGTCGGGATGTGCAGTTGGGGTGAGCAGTCGGGATGTGCCGTTGGGTTGTGCAGTCATGGTTTGCAGTTTGGGTGTGCATTTGGTGTTTGCAGTCAGGGTTTGCAGGGAGATGTGACGTTGGGGTGTGTAGTCTGGGTGAGCAGTCGGGGTCTGAAGCAGTGTTGTTCAGTCATGGTGTGCAGTCGTGGTGTGCAGTCAGTGTGAGCAGTCAGGGTTTGTATTCGGGATGTGCAATTGGGGTGCGCAGCCGTGGTGAGCAGACTGGGTTTGCAGTCAGGGTGAGCAGTCGGGTTGTGCAGTCGCGGTGTGCAGTCGGGGTGTGCAGTCGGTGTGTGCAGTTGCGGTGTGCAGTCGGGGTGTGCAGTCGGGGTGTGCAGTCGCGGTGTGCAGGTCAGGGTGCGCAGTCAGGGTGTGTTGTCAGTGCATGCAGTCAGGGTGTGCAGCCGAGGTTTGTAGTCGGGGTGAGCTGTAAGGGTGTGCCATCAGTTTGAACAGTCGAGAAGTGCAATCGGGGTGCATTCAGTGTTGGCAATCAGAGTGAGCAGTCGGTTTGTGCAGTCAGGTTGTGAAGTCGAGGTGTGCTGTCATGGTGTGCAGCCGTGGTGTGCAGCCGTGGTGTGCAGTCGGGGTGTGCAGTTGGGGAGTGCAGCTGGGTTGTGACATCCGGGTGTGCAGTCGCGGTTTGCAGTCGGGTTGTGCAGTCGGGGTATGCAGTCGCTGTGTGCAGTCGGGCTGTGCAGTCGCGGTGTGCAGTTGCGGTGTGCAGTCGCGGTGTGCAGTCGGGGTGTGCAGTCGAGGTGTGCAATCGAGATGTGCAGTCCACATGTGCAGTCAGGGTGTGTAGTCCGTGTGTGCAGTCAGGGTGTGCAGCCGTGGTGTGTAGTCGGGGTGAGCTATAAGGGTGTGCCATCAGTGTGAGCAGTCGGGATGTGCAATCGGTGTGCATTCAGGGTGAACAGTCGGTTTGTGCAGTCAGGGTGTGCAGTCATGGTGAGCAGACTGGGTGTGCAGTCAGTGTGAGCAGTCGGGGTGTGCAGTCAGTATGAGCAGTCGGGGTGTGCAGTCAGTGTGAGCAGTCGGGGTGTGCAGTCAGTGTGAGCAGTCGGGGTGTGCAGTCAGGGTGTGCAGTCGGGGTGTGCAGTCAGGTTTAGCAGTCGGGGTGTGCAGTCAGGGTGTGCCGCCAGATGTGCAGTAATTGTGAGCAGTCAGGCTGTGCCTTCAGGTTGAGCAGTCAGGGTGGGCAGTCAGGGTGAGCCGTCGGTGAGTGCAGTCGGGGTGAGTAGTCAGTGTATGCAGTCAGGGTGTGCAGTCGGCTAATGCTGTCAGGGTGTGCAGTCGGGGTGTGTAGTTGGGGTGTGCAAACGGTGTGCGCAGCCTTGCTGTGCAGTCGGGGTGTGCATTTGGGGTGTGCAGTTGGCGTGTGTTGTCAGGGTGAGCAGTCGGGGTTTGCAGTCTGGGTGTGCAGTGGGGGCGTGACGTCAGGCTGAGCAGTCGGGGTGTGCAGTCAGGCTGTGCAGTCGGGGTGTGCAGTCGTTGTGTGAAATCGGGGTGTGCAGTTGGGGTTTGCAGTCAGGGTTTGCAATTGGGGTGTGCAGTTGGGGTGTGCAGTCAGGGTTTGCAATTGGGGTGTGCAGTGGGGGTGTGCAGTCAGGGTGTGCAGTCGGGATGTGCAGTTGGGGTGAGCAGTCGGGATGTGCCGTTGGGTTGTGCAGTCATGGTTTGCAGTTTGGGTGTGCATTTGGTGTTTGCAGTCAGGGTTTGCAGGGAGATGTGACGTTGGGGTGTGTAGTCTGGGTGAGCAGTTGGGGTCTGAAGCAGTGTTGTTCAGTCATGGTGTGCAGTCGTGGTGTGCAGTCAGTGTGAGCAGTCAGGGTTTGTAGTCGGGATGTGCAATTGGGGTGCGCAGCCGTGGTGAGCAGACTGGGTTTGCAGTCAGGGTGAGCAGTCGGGTTGTGCAGTCGCGGTGTGCAGTCGGGGTGTGCAGTCGGTGTGTGCAGTTGCGGTGTGCAGTCGGTGTGTGCAGTCGCGGTGTGCAGTCGCGGTGTGCAGTCGGGGTGTGCAGTCGGGGTGTGCAGTCGCGGTGTGCAGTCAGGGTGTGTAGTCAGTGCATGCAGTCAGGGTGTGCAGCTGAGGTTTGTAGTCGGGGTGAGCTGTAAGGGTGTGCCATCAGTTTGAACAGTCGAGATGTGCAATCGGGGTGCATTCAGTGTTGGCAATCAGAGTGAGCAGTCGGTTTGTGCAGTCAGGTTGTGCAGTCGAGGTGTGCAGCCGTGGTGTGCAGTCGGGGTGTGCAGTTGGGGAGTGCAGCTGGGTTGTGACGTCCGGGTGTGCAGTCGCGGTTTGCAGTCGGGTTGTGCAGTCGGGGTATGCAGTCGCTGTGTGCAGTCGGGCTGTGCAGTCGCGGTGTGCAGTCGGGCTGTGCAGTCGGGCTGTGCAGTCGCGGTGTGCAGTCGCGGTGTGCAGTCGCGGTGTGCAGTCGCGGTGTGCAGTCGAGGTGTGCAATCGAGTTGTGCAGTCCACATGTGCAGTCAGGGTGTGTAGTCCGTGCATGCAGTCAGGGTGTGCAGCCGTGGTGTGTAGTCGGGGTGAGCTATAAGGGTGTGCCATCAGTGTGAGCAGTTCGGATGTGCAATCGGTGTGCATTCAGGGTGAACAGTCGGTTTGTGCAGTCAGGGTGTGCAGTCATGGTGAGCAGACTGGGTGTGCAGTCAGTGTGAGCAGTCGGGGTGTGCAGTCAGTGTGAGCAGTCGGGGTGTGCAGTCAGTGTGAGCAGCCGGGGTGTGCAGTCAGGGTGTGCAGTCGGGGTGTGCAGTCAGGTTTAGCAGTCGGGGTGTGCAGTCAGGGTGTGCCGCCAGGATGTGCAGTAATTGTGAGCAGTCAGGCTGTGCCTTCAGGTTGAGCAGTCAGGGTGGGCAGTCAGGGTGAGCCGTCGGTGAGTGCAGTCGGGGTGAGCAGTCAGTGTATGCAGTCAGGGTGTGCAGTCGGGTAATGCTGTCAGGGTGTGCAGTCGGGGTGTGTAGTTGGGGTGTGCAAACGGGGTGCGCAGCCTTGCTGTGCAGTCGGGGTGTGCATTTGGGGTGTGCAGTTGGCGTGTGTTGTCAGGGTGAGCAGTCGGGGTTTGCAGTCTGGGTGTGCAGTCGGGGCGTGACGTCAGGCTGAGCAGTCGGGGCGTGACGTCAGGCTGAGCAGTCGGGGTGTGCAGTCGGGCTGTGCAGTCGGGCTGTGCAGTCGGGGTGTGCAGTCGTTGTGTGAAATCGGGGTGTGCAGTTGGGGTTTGCAGTCAGGGTTTGCAATTGGGGTGTGCAGTTGGGGTGTGCAGTCAGGGTGTGCAGTCGGGATGTGCAGTTGGGGTGAGCGGTCGGGATGTGCCGTTGGGTTGTGCAGTCATGGTTTGCAGTTTGGGTGTGCATTTGGTGTTTGCAGTCAGGGTTTGCAGGGAGATGTGACGTTGGGGTGTGTAGTCTGGGTGAGCAGTCGGGGTCTGAAGCAGTGTTGTTCAGTCATGGTGTGCAGTCGTGGTGTGCAGTCAGTGTGAGCAGTCAGGGTTTGTATCCGGGATGTGCAATTGGGGTGCGCAGCTGTGGTGAGCAGACTGGGTTTGCAGTCAGGGTGAGCAGTCGGGATGTACAGTCGCGGTGTGCAGTCGGGGTGTGCAGTCGGTGTGTGCAGTTGCGGTGTGCAGTCGGGGTGTGCAGTCGGGGTGTGCAGTCAGGGTGTGCAGTCGCGGTGTGCAGTCAGGGTGTGCAGTCAGGGTGTGTAGTCAGTGCATGCAGTCAGGGTGTGCAGCCGAGGTTTGTAGTCGGGGTGAGCTGTAAGGGTGTGCCATCAGTTTGAACAGTCGAGATGTGCAATCGGGGTGCATTCAGTGTTGGCAATCAGAGTGAGCAGTCGGTTTGTACAGTCAGGTTGTGCAGTCGAGGTGTGCTGTCATGGTGTGCAGCCGTGGTGTGCAGTCGGGGTGTGCAGTTGGGGAGTGCAGCTGGGTTGTGACGTGCGGGTGTGCAGTCGCGGTTTGCAGTCGCGTTGTGCAGTCGGGGTATGCAGTCGCTGTGTGCAGTCGGGCTGTGCCGTCGGGGAGTGCAGTCGGTGTGCACAATCAGGGAGTGCAGTCAGCGTTTGCAGTCTGGGTGTGCAGTCGTTAGTGCAGTCAGGGTGTTCATTTGGGGTGTGCAGTCAGGATGTGCAGTCAGGGTGTACAGTCAAGGTGTGCAGTCATCATTTGCAGTCTGGGTGTGCAGTCAGGATGAGCAGTCGGGGTGTGCAGTCAGGGTGTACAGTCGGGGTGTACAGTCGAGATGTGCAGTCATCGTTTGCAGTCTGGGTGTGCAATCAAGGTGTAGAGTCGGGTTGGGCAGTCGGGGTGTGCAGTCAGGGTGTACAGACGGGGTGTGCAGTCAGGGTGTACAGACGGGGTGTGCAGTCAGGATGTGCAGTCGGTGTGCGTAGACAGAATTTGCAGTCAGGGTGAGCAGTCAGGGTGTGCAATCAGGGTGAGCAGTCGGGGTGTGCAATCGGTGTGCAGTCAGGATTTGCAATCGGAGTTAGCCGTCGGTGTGTGCAGTCAGGGTGTGCAGTCATGGTGAGCAGTCTAGGTGTGCAGTCAGGTGAGCAGACAAGGAGTGCAATCAGTGTGAGCAGTCAGTGTGAGCAGTCAGGGTGTACAGTCGGTGTGTGCAGTGAGGGTTAGCAATCTGGGTGTGCAGTCAGGATGAGCATTCAGGGTGTGCAGTCAGGGTGTACAGTCAGCGTGTGCAGTCCGGGTTATCAGTCAGGGTGTGCAGTCGGGATGAGCAGTTTGGGTGTGATATCAGGGTGAGCAGTCGTGTATAGTCAGGGTGAGAAGTCAGGGTGTGCAGTCACGGTTTGCAGTCAGGGTCTGCAGTCAGGGTCTGCAGTCAGGGTCTGCAGTCAGGGTCTGCAGTCAGGGTCTGCAGTCGGTATGAGAAGTCAGGGCGAGCAGTCAGGGTGTGCAGTCAGGATGAGCAGTCAGTTTGTGCCTTCAGGTTGAGCAGCTGTGGTGGGCGGTCGGTGTGAGCAGTCAGGATGTGCAGTCGGCATGTGCAGTCAGAGTTTGCAGTCAGGGGGTGCTGTCAGGGTGAGCAGTCGGGGTGTTCAGTCGGGGTGAGCAGTCAGGGTGTGATGTCAGGGTGAGCAGTCGTGGTGTGTAGTCAGGGTGAGAAGTCAGGGTGTGCAGTCGGGGTCTGCAGTCAGGGTTTGCAGTCAGGGTTTGCAGTCAGGGTTTGCAGTCAGGGTTTGCAGTCAGGGTTTGCAGTCAGGGTTTGCAGTCAGGGTTTGCAGTCAGGGTCTGCAGTCGGTATGAGCAGTCGGTGTGTGCAGTCAGGGTGAGAAGTCAGGGCGAGCAGTCAAGGTGTACAGTCGGGGTGTGCAGTCAGGGTTAGCAGTCTGGGTGTGCTGTCAGGGTGAGCAGTTGGAGTGGGCGGTCGTGGTGTGCAATCGGGGTGTGCAATCGGGGTGTGCAATCGGGGTGTGCAGTCAGGGTGTACAGTCAGGGTGTACAGTCGGGGTGTACAGTCGGGGTGTACAGTCGGGGTTTACAGTCAGGGTTTACAGTCGGGGTTTACAGTCGGGGTTTACAGTCGGGGTTTACAGTCAGGGTTTACAGTCGGGGTTTACAGTCGGGGTTTACTGTTGTGGTGTGCAGTCAGTGTTAGCAGTCGGGGTGTGCAGTCAGGGTGTGCCGTCAGGATGTGCAGTCAGGGTGAGCAGTCAGTTTGTGCCTTCAGGTTGAGCAGTTGGGGTGGGCGGTTGGTGTGAGCAGTCAGGATGTGCAGTCGGCGTGTGCAGTTAGAGTTTGCAGTCAGGATGTGCCGTCAGGGTGAGCAGTCAGGCTGTCCAGTCGGGGTGAGCAGTCGGGGTGTGCCGTCTGGTACTGCAGTTATGTTGCGAATTCGGGGTCTGCAGTCGGGGTGTGTAATCGGGTTGCGCAGCCAGGGTCTGCAGTCGGGGTGCGCAGTCGGGGTGTGAAGCCATGGTGTGCAGTCGGGGTGTGTTTTCGGTTTGTGCAGTCAGGGTGTGCAGTCAGAGTGTGCAGCCGTGGTGTGCAGTCAGTGAGAGCAATCAGGGTGTGCAGGAAGTGTGTGCAGTCAAGGGTTGCAGCCGTGGTTTGCAGTCGGCGTGAGCAGTCAGGGTGTGACGTCAGGGTGAGCAGTCAGTGTGTGCAGTCAGGGTGAGAATTCAGGGTGTGCAGTTAGGGTGTGCAGTTAGGGTGTGCAGTCAGGGTGTGCAGTCATGATAAACAGTATGGGTGTGACGTCAGGGTGAGCAGTCGGGGTGTGCAGTCATGGTGTGCAGTCAGTATGAGCAGTCGTGGTGTGCAGTCAGGGTGAAAAGTCAGGCTGTGCAGTGTGGATGTGCAGTCAGGGTGTGCAGTCAGGGTGTACAGTCGGGGTGTGCAGTTGATCTGTGCAGCCGTGGTGTGCAGTCAGGGAGAGCAGTCAGTGTGAGCAGTCAGTGTGAGCAGTCAGTGTGAACAGTCAGTGTGAGCAGTCGGGGTGTGATGTCGGTATGAGCAGTCGGGGTGTGCAGTCAGGGTGAGAAGTCAGGGTGTGCATCGGGATCTACAATTGGAGTGTGCAGTCAGGGTTATCAGTCTGGGTGTGCAGTCGGGATGAGCAGTCAGGGTGTGATGTCAGGGTGAGCAGTCGTGTATAGTCAGGGTGAGAAGTCAGGGTGTGCAGTCACGGTTTGCAGTCAGGGTCTGCAGTCAGGGTGTGCAGTCGGGGTGTGCAGTCAGGGTGTGCAGTCAGGGTGTGCAGTCAGGGTCTGCAGTCGGGGTGTGCAGTCAGGGTGTGCAGTTGGGGTGTGCAGTTGGGTTGTGCAGTTGGGGTGTGCAGTTGGGGTGTGCAGTTGGTTTTTGCAGCCGTGGTGTGCAGTCAGGGAGAGCAGTCAGTGTGAGCATTCGGTGTGTGATGTCAGGGTGAGCAGTAGGGGTGTGCAGACAGGGTGAGCAGTTCGGGTGTGCAGTCAGGGTCTGTAGTCGGTATGAGCAGTCGGGGTGTCTAGTCAGGGTGAGAAGTCAGGGTGTGCAGTCAGGGTGTGCAGTTGGGGTTTACAGTCGGTGTGTGCAGTCAGTGTTAGCAGTCAGGGTGTGCAGTCAGGATGTGCCGTCAGGGTGTGCAGTCGGGGTGTGCAGTCGGGGTGTGCAGTCGGGGTGTGCAGTCAGGGTGTGCAGTCAGGGTCTGCAGTCAGGGTCTGCAGTCAGGGTCTGCAGTCAGGGTCTGCAGTCGGTATGAGAAGTCAGGGTGAGCAGTCAGGGTGTACAGTCGGGGTGTGCAGTCAGGGTTAGCAGTCTGGGTGTGCTGTCAGGGTGAGCAGTCGGAGTGTGCGGTCGTGGTGTGCAGTGGTGTGCAATCGGGGTGTGCAGTCAGGGTGTACAGTCAGGGTTTACAGTCAGGGTTTACAGTCAGGGTGTGCAGTCAGGGTTAGCAGTCAGGGTGTGCAGTCATGATGAGCAGTCAGTTTGTGCCTTCAGGTTGAGCAGCTGGGGTGGACGGTCGGTGTGTGCAGTCAGAGTTTGCAGTCAGGGGGTGCAGTCAGGGTGTGCTGTCAGGATGAGCAGTCGGGGTGTGCAGTCGGGGTTAGCAGTCGGGGTGTGCCGTCGGGTACTGCAGTTACGTTGCGCAGTCGGGGTCTGCAGTCGGGGTGTGCAATTGGGTTGCACAGTAGGGGTGTGCAGTCGGGGTGCGCAGTCGGGGTGTGAAGCCATGGTGTGCAGTCGGGGTGTGTAGTCGGTTTGTGCAGTCGGTGGCTGCAGTCAGAGTGTGCAGCCGTGGTGTGCAGTCAGTGAGAGCAGTCAGGGTGTGCAGGAAGTGTGTGCTGTCAGGGGCTGCAGCCGTGGTTTGCAGTCGGCGTAAGCAGTCAGGTGTGACGTTAGGGTGAGCAGTCGGAGTGTGCAGTCAGGGTGAGAAGTCAGGGTGAGCAGTCAGGGTGTGCAGTCAGGGTGTGCAGTCAGGGTGAGCAGTCAGGGTGTGCAGTCAGGGTGAGCAGTCAGGGTGTGCAGTCAGGGTGAGCAGTCAGGGTGTGCAGTCAGGGTGTGCAGTCGGTATGTGCAGTCAGGGTGAGAAGTCAGGGTGTGCAGTTAGGTTGTGCAGTTAGGTTGTGCAGTTGGGTTGTGCTTTCGGTGTGTGCTTTTGGGGTGTGCTTTCGGAGTGTGCAGTTGGGGTGTGCAGTTGGGGTGTGCAGTTGGGGTGTGCAGTTGGGGTGTGCAGTTGGGGTGTGCAGTTGGGGTGTGCAGTTGGGGTGTGCAGTTGGTTTTTGCAGCCATGGTGTGCAGTCAGGGAGAGCAGTCAGTGTGAGCATTCGGTGTGTGATGTCAGGGTGAGCAGTAGGGGTGTGCAGACAGGGTGAGCAGTTAGGGTGAGCAGTCAGGATGAGCAGTCAGTTTGTGCCTTCAGGTTGAGCAGCTGGGGTGGGCGGTCGGTGTGAGCAGTCAGGATGTGCAGTCGGCGTGTGCAGTCAGAGTTTGCAGTCAGTGGGTGCTGTCAGGGTGAGCAGTCGGGGTGTTCAGTCGGGTTGAGCAGTCGGGGTGAGCCGTCGGGTACTGCAGTTACATTGTGCAGTCGGGGTCTGCAGTCGGGGTGTGCAATCGGGTTGCACAGTAGGGGTGTGCAATCGGGTTGCACAGTAGGGGTGTGCAGTCGGGGTGCGCAGTCGGGGTGTGAAGCCATGGTGAGCAGTCGGGGTGTGTAGTCGGTTTGTGCAGTCGGTGGGTGCAGTCAGAGTGTGCAGCCATGGTGTGCAGTCAGTGAGAGCAGTCAGGGTGTGCAGGAAGTGTGTGCAGTCAGCGGGTGCAGCCGTGGTTTGCAGTCGGTGTGAGCAGTCAGGGTGTGACGTTAGGGTGAGCAGTCGGAGTGTGCAGTCAGGGTGAGAAGTCAGGGTGTGCAGTCAGGGTGAGCAGTCAGGGTGTGCAGTCAGGGTGTGCAGTCAGGGTGTGCAGTCAGGGTGAGCAGTCAGGGTGAGAAGTCAGGGTGAGCAGTCAGGGTGAGCAGTCAGGGTGTGCAGTCAGGGTGAGCAGTCAGGGTGTGCAGTCAGGGTGTGCAGTCAGGGTGAGCAGTAAGGGTGTGACGTCGGGGTGAGCAGTCAGGGTGTGCAGTCAGGGTGTGCAGTCAGGGTGTGCAGTCAGGGTGAGCAGTCAGGGTGTGCAGTCAGGGTGTGCAGTCAGGGTGAGCAGTCAGGGTGTGCAGTCGGGGTGTACAGTCGGGGTGTGCAGTTGATCTGTGCAGCCGTGGTGTGCAGTCAGGGACAGCAGTCAGTGTGAGCAGTCAGTGTGAGCAGTCAGTGTGAGCAGTCAGTGTGAGCAGTCGGGGTGTGATGTCAGGGTGAGCAGTCGGGGTCTGCAGTCGGGGTCTGCAGTCGGTATGAGCAGTCAGGGTTAGCAGTCTGGGTGTGCTGTCAGGGTGAGCAGTTGGAGTGGGCGGCCGTGGTGTGCAGTCAGGGTGTGCAATCGGGGTGTGCAGTCAGGGTGTACAGTCGGGGTTTACAGTCGGGGTTTACAGTTGGGGTGTGCAGCCAGTGTTAGCAGTCTGCGTGTGCAGTCGGGATGAGCAGTTAGGGTGTGATGTCAGGCTGAGCAGTCATGTGTAGTGAGGGTGAGAAGTCAGGGTGTGCAGTCACGGTTTGCAGTCAGGGTCTGCAGTCAGGGTCTGCAGTCAGGGTCTGCAGTCAGGGTCTGCAGTCAGGGTCTGCAGTCAGGGTCTGCAGTCAGGGTCTGCAGTCGGTATGAGAAGTCAGGGCGAGCAGTCAGGGTGTACAGTCAGGATGAGCAGTCAGTTTGTGCCTTCAGGTTAAGCAGCTGGGGTGGGCGGTCGGTGTGAGCAGTCAGGATGTGCAGTCGGCGTGTGCAGTCAGAGTTTGCAGTCAGGGGGTGCTGTCAGGGTGAGCAGTCGGGGTGTTCAGTCGGAGTGAGCAGTCAGGGTGTGATGTCAGAGTGAGCAGTCATGTGTAGTCAGGGTGAGAAGTCAGGGTTAGCAGTCGGGGTCTGCAGTCGGGGTATGCTGTCAGGGTGTGCAGTCAGGGTGTGCAGTCAGGGTTTGCTGTCAGGGTCTGCAGTCAGGGTCTGCAGTCAGGGTCTGCAGTCAGGGTCTGCAGTCAGGGTCTGCAGTCAGGGTCTGCAGTCAGGGTCTGCAGTCAGGGTCTGCAGTCGGTACGAGAAGTCAGGGCGAGCAGTCAGGTTGTACAGTCGGGGTGTGCAGTCAGGGTTAGCAGTCTGGGTGTGCTGTCAGGGTGAGCAGTCGGAGTGGGCGGTCGTGGTGTGCAGTGGTGTGAAATCGGGGTGTGCAGTCAGGGTGTGCAGTCAGGGTGTACAGTCGGGGTTTACAGTCGGGGTGTGCAGTCAGGGTTAGCAGTCAGGGTGTGCAGTCAGGATGAGCAGTCAGTTTGTGCCTTCAGGTTGAACAGCTGGGGTGGGCGGTCGGTGTGAGCAGTCAGGATGTGCAGTCGGCGTGTGCAGTCAGAGTTTGGAGTCAGGGGGTGCTGTCAGGGTGAGCAGTCGGGGTGTGCAGTCGGGATGAGCAGTCGGGGTGTGCCGTCGGGTACTGCAGTTACGTTGCGCAGTCGGGGTCTGCAGTCGGGGTGTGCAATCGGGTTGCACAGTCGGGGTGTGCAGTCGGGGAGTGCAGTCGGGGAGTGCAGTCGGGGAGTGCAGTCGGGGAGTGCAGTCGGGGAGTGCAGTCGGGGAGTGCAGTCGGGGAGTGCAGTCGTGGTGAGCAGTCAGGGTGTGATGTCAGGGTGAGCAGTCGTGTGTAGTCAGGGTGAGAAGTCAGGGTGTGCAGTCGGGGTCTGCAGTCGGGGTCTGCAGTCAGGCTGTGCAGTCAGGGTGTGCAGTCAGGGTTTGCAGTCACGGTTTGCAGTCAGGGTCTGCAGTCCGGGTCTGCAGTCAGGGTCTGCAGTCAGGGTCTGCAGTCAGGGTCTGCAGTCAGGGTCTGCAGTCAGGGTCTGCAGTCAGGGTCTGCAGTCGGTATGAGAAGTCAGGGCGAGCAGTCAGGGTATACAGTCGGGGTGTGCAGTCAGGGTTAGCAGTCTGGGTGTGCTGTCAGGGTTAGCAGTCAGGGTGTGCAATCAGGATGAGCAGTCAGTTTGTGCCTTCAGGTTGAGCAGCTGGGGTGGGTGGTCGGTGTGAGCAGTCAGGATGTGCAGTCAGCGTGGCACTCAGAGTTTGCAGTCAGTGGGTGCTGTCAGGGTGAGCAGTCAGGGTGTGCAGTCGGGGTGAGCAGTCGGGGTGTGCCGTCGGGTACTGCAGTTAGGTTGCGCAGTTGGGGACTGCAGTCGGGGTGTGCGATCGGGTTGCACAGTAGGGGTGTGCAATTGGGTTGCACAGTAGGGATGCGCAGTTGGGGTGTGAAGCCATGGTGTGCAGTCGGGGTGTGTAGTCAGTTTGTGCAGTCGGTGGGTGCAGTCAGAGTGTGCAGCCATGGTGTGCAGTCAGCGAGAGCAGTCAGGGTGTGCAGGAGGTGTGTGCAGTCAGGGGATGCAGCCGTGGTTTGCAGTCGGTGTGAGCAGTCAGGGTGTGGCGTCAGGGTGAGCAGTCGGAGTGTGCAGTCAGGGTGAGCAGTCGGGGTGAGCAGTCAGGGTGAGCAGTCAGGGTGAGCAGTCAGGGTGAGCAGTCAGGGTGTGCAGTCAGGCTGTGCAGTCAGGGTGTGCAGTCAGGGTTTGCAGTCAGGGTTTGCAGTCAGGGTTTGCAGTCAGGGTCTGCAGTCAGGGTCTGCAGTCAGGGTCTGCAGTCAGGGTCTGCAGTCAGGGTCTGCAGTCAGGGTCTGCAGTCAGGGTCTGCAGTCAGGGTCTGCAGTCGGTATGAGAAGTCAGGGCGAGCAGTCAGGGTATACAGTCGGGGTGTGCAGTCAGGGTTAGCAGTCTGGGTGTGCTGTCAGGGTGAGCAGTTGGAGTGGGCGGTCCTGGTGTGCAGTCAGGGTGTGCAGTCGGTGTGTGCAGAGGGTGTGCAATCGGTGTGTGTAGTCAGGGTGTACAGTCAGGGTTTACAGTCGGGGTGTGCAGTCAGGGTTAGCAGTCGGAGTGTGCAGTCAGGATGAGCAGTCAGTTTGTGCCTTCAGGTTGAGCAGCTGGGGTGGGTGGTCGGTGTGAGCAGTCAGGATGTGCAGTCAGCGTGTGCACTCAGAGTTTGCAGTCAGTGGGTGCTGTCAGGGTGAGCAGTCAGGGTGAGCAGTCAGGGTGTGCAGTCGGGGTGAGCAGTCGGGGTGTGCCGTCGGGTACTGCAGTTAGGTTGCGCAGTTGGGGTCTGCAGTCGGGGTGTGCGATCGGGTTGCACAGTAGGGGTGTGCAATTGGGTTGCACAGTAGGGGTGCGCAGTCGGGGTGTGAAGCCATGGTGAGCAGTCGGGGTGTGTAGTCGGTTTGTGCAGTCGGTGGGTGCAGTCAGAGTGTGCAGCCATGGTGTGCAGTCAGTGAGAGCAGTCAGGGTGTGCAGGAAGTGTGTGCAGTCAGGGGATGCAGCCGTGGTTTGAAGTCAGTGAGAGCAGTCAGGGTGTGCAGGAAGTGTGTGCAGTCAGGGGATGCAGCCGTGGTTTGCAGTCGGTGTGAGCTGACAGGGTGTGACGTCAGGGTGAGCAGTCGGAGTGTGCAGTCGGGGTGAGCAGTCAGGGTGAGCAGTCAGGGTGTGCAGTCAGGGTGTGCAGTCAGGGTGTGCAGTCAGGGTGTGCAGTCAGGGTGTGCAGTCAGGGTGTGCAGTCAGGGTGTGCAGTCAGGGTGAGCAGTCAGGGTGTGCAGTCAGGGTGTGCAGTCAGGGTGAGCAGCAAGGGTGTGCAGTCAGGGTGTGCTGTCGGTATGTGCAGTCAGGGTGAGAAGTCAGGGTGAGCAGTCGGGGTGTGCAGTCAGGGTGTGCAGTCAGGGTGAGCAGCAAGGGTGTGCAGTCAGGGTGTGCTGTCGGTATGTGCAGTCAGGGTGAGAAGTCAGGGTGAGCAGTCGGGGTGTGCAGTCAGGGTGTGCAGTCAGGGTGTGCAGTCAGGGTGTGCAGTCAGGGTGTGCAGTCAGGGTGTGCAGTCATGGTGTGCTGTCGGAATGTGCAGTCAGGGTGAGAAGTCAGGGTGTGCAGTCAGGGTGTGCAGTCAGGGTGAGAAGTCAGGGTGTGCAGTCAGGGTGTGCAGTCAGGGTGTGCAGTCAGGGTGAGAAGTCAGGGTGTGCAGTCAGGGTGTGCAGTCAGGGTGAGAAGTCAGGGTGTGCAGTCAGGGTGTGCAGTGAGGGTGAGAAGTCAGGGTGAGAAGTCAGGGTGAGAAGTCAGGGTGAGAAGTCAGGGCGAGATGTCAGGGCGAGAAGTCAGGGCGAGAAGTCAGGGCGAGAAGTCAGGGCGAGAAGTCAGGGCGAGAAGTCAGGGCGAGAAGTCAGGGCGAGAAGTCAGGGCGAGAAGTCAGGGCGAGAAGTCAGGGCGAGAAGTCAGGGCGAGAAGTCAGGGTGAGAAGTCAGGGCGAGAAGTCAGGGTGAGAAGTCAGGGTGTGCAGTTAGGTTGTGCAGTCGGGGTGTGATTTCGGGGTGTGCTTTCGGGGTGTGCAGTTGGGGTGTGCTGTTGGTTTGTGCAGCCGTGGTGTGCAGTCAGGGAGAGCAGTCAGGGAGAGCAGTCAGGGTGAGCAGTCGGGGTGTGCAGACAGGGTGAGCAGTCGGGGTGTGCAGTCAGGGTCTGTAGTCGGTATGAGCAGTCGGAGTGTCTAGACAGGGTGAGAAGTCAGGGTGTGCAGTCAGGGTTTACAGTCGGGGTTTACAGTCGGTGTGTGCAGTCAGTGTTAGCAGTCAGGGTGTGCAGTCTGGATGTGCCGTCAGGGTGAACAGTCGGAGTGGGCGGTCGTGGTTTGCATTCAGGGTATGCAATCTGGGTGTGCAGTCGGGGCGTGCAGTCGGGGCGTGCAGTCGGGGCATGCAGTTAGGGTATGCAATCTGGGTGTGCAGTCGGGGCGTGCAGTCGGGGCGTGCAGTTAGGGTGTGCAATCTGGGTGTGCAGTCGGGGCGTGCAGTCGGCGTGTGCAGTCAGAGTTTGCAGTCAGGGGGTGCTGTCAGGGTGAGCAGTCGGGGTGTTCAGTCGGAGTGAGCAGTCAGGGTGTGATGTCAGAGTGAGCAGTCATGTGTAGTCAGGGTGAGAAGTCAGGGTTAGCAGTCGGGGTTAGCAGTCGGGGTCTGCAGTCGGGGTATGCTGTCAGGGTGTGCAGTCAGGGTGTGCAGTCAGGGTTTGCAGTCAGGGTCTGCAGTCAGGGTCTGCAGTCAGGGTCTGCAGTCAGGGTCTGCAGTCAGTACGAGAAGTCAGGGCGAGCAGTCAGGGTGTACAGTCGGGGTGTGCAGTCAGGGTTAGCAGTCTGGGTGTGCTGTCAGGGTGAGCAGTCGGAGTGGGCGGTCGTGGTGTGCAGTGGTGTGAAATCGGGGTGTGCAGTCAGGGTGTACAGTCAGGGTTTACAGTCAGGGTGTGCAGTCAGGGTTAGCAGTCGGGGTGTGCAGTCAGGATGAGCAGTCAGTTTGTGCCTTCAGGTTGAGCAGCTGGGGTGGACGGTCGGTGTGAGCAGTCAGGATGTGCAGTCAGCGTGTGCAGTCAGAGTTTGCAGTCAGGGGGTGCTGTCAGGGTGAGCAGTCGGGGTGTGCAGTCGGGATGAGCAGTCGGGGTGTGCCGTCGGGTACTGCAGTTACGTTGCGCAGTCGGGGTCTGCAGTCGGGGTGTGCAATCGGGTTGCACAGTCGGGGTGTGCAGTCGGGGAGTGCAGTCGGGGTGTGCAGTCGGGGAGTGCAGTCGGGGAGTGCAGTCGTGGTGAGCAGTCAGGGTGTGATGTCAGGGTGAGCAGTCGTGTGTAGTCAGGGTGAGAAGTCAGGGTGTGCAGTCGGGGTCTGCAGTCAGGGTATGCAGTCAGGCTGTGCAGTCAGGGTGTGCAGTCAGGGTTTGCAGTCACGGTTTGCAGTCAGGGTTTGCAGTCAGGGTTTGCAGTCAGGGTCTGCAGTCAGGGTCTGCAGTCAGGGTCTGCAGTCAGTATGAGAAGTCAGGGCGAGCAGTCAGGGTATACAGTCGGGGTGTGCAGTCAGGGTTAGCAGTCTGGGTGTGCTGTCAGGGTGAGCAGTTGGAGTGGGCGGTCCTGGTGTGCAGTCAGGGTGTGCAATCGGTGTGTGCAGTCAGGGTGTGCAATCGGTGTGTGCAGTCAGGGTGTACAGTCAGGGTTTACAGTCGGGGTGTGCAGTCAGGGTTAGCAGTCGGAGTGTGCAGTCAGGATGAGCAGTCAGTTTGTGCCTTCAGGTTGAGCAGCTGGGGTGGGTGGTCGGTGTGAGCAGTCAGGATGTGCAGTCAGCGTGTGCAGTCAGAGTTTGCAGTCGGGGTGTGCAGTCAGGGTCTGCAGTCAGGGTCTGCAGTCGGTATGAGAAGTCAGGGCGAGCAGTCAGGGTATACAGTCGGGGTGTGCAGTCAGGGTTAGCAGTCTGGGTGTGCTGTCAGGGTGAGCAGTTGGAGTGGGCGGTCCTGGTGTTCAGTCAGGGTGAGAAGTCAGGGTGAGCAGTCGGGGTGTGCAGTCAGGGTGTGCAGTCAGGGTGTGCAGTCAGGGTGTGCAGTCATGGTGTGCTGTCGGAATGTGCAGTCAGGGTGAGAAGTCAGGGTCTGCAGTCAGGGTGTGCAGTCAGGGTGAGAAGTCAGGGTGTGCAGTCAGGGTGTGCAGTCAGGGTGTGCAGTCAGGGTGAGAAGTCAGGGTGTGCAGTCAGGGTGTGCAGTCAGGGTGAGAAGTCAGGGTGTGCAGTCAGGGTGTGCAGTGAGGGTGAGAAGTCAGGGTGAGAAGTCAGGGTGAGAAGTCAGGGCGAGATGTCAGGGCGAGATGTCAGGGCGAGAAGTCAGGGCGAGAAGTCAGGGCGAGAAGTCAGGGCGAGAAGTCAGGGCGAGAAGTCAGGGCGAGAAGTCAGGGCGAGAAGTCAGGGCGAGAAGTCAGGGCGAGAAGTCAGGGTGAGAAGTCAGGGTGTGCAGTTAGGTTGTGCAGTCGGGGTGTGATTTCGGGGTGTGCTTTCGGGGTGTGCAGTTGGGGTGTGCTGTTGGTTTGTGCAGCCATGGTGTGCAGTCAGGGAGAGCAGTCAGGGAGAGCAGTCAGGGTGAGCAGTCGGGGTGTGCAGACAGGGTGAGCAGTCGGGGTGTGCAGTCAGGGTCTGTAGTCGGTATGAGCAGTCGGAGTGTCTAGACAGGGTGAGAAGTCAGGGTGTGCAGTCAGGGTTTACAGTCGGGGTTTACAGTCGGTGTGTGCAGTCAGTGTTAGCAGTCAGGGTGTGCAGTCTGGATGTGCCGTCAGGGTGTGCAGTCGGGGCGTGCAGTCGGGGCGTGCAGTCGGGGCGTGCAGTTAGGGTGTGCAATCTGGGTGTGCAGTCGGGGCGTGCAGTCGGGGCGTGCAGTTAGGGTGTGCAATCTGGGTGTGCAGTCGGGGCGTGCAGTCGGCGTGTGCAGTCAGAGTTTGCAGTCAGGGGGTGCTGTCAGGGTGAGCAGTCGGGGTGTTCAGTCGGAGTGAGCAGTCAGGGTGTGATGTCAGAGTGAGCAGTCATGTGTAGTCAGGGTGAGAAGTCAGGGTTAGCAGTCGGGGTTAGCAGTCGGGGTATGCTGTCAGGGTGTGCAGTCAGGGTGTGCAGTCAGGATGTGCAGTCAGGGTTTGCAGTCAGGGTCTGCAGTCAGGGTCTGCAGTCAGGGTCTGCAGTCAGGGTCTGCAGTCAGGGTCTGCAGTCGGTACGAGAAGTCAGGGCGAGCAGTCAGGGTGTACAGTCGGGGTGTGCAGTCAGGGTTAGCAGTCTGGGTGTGCTGTCAGGGTGAGCAGTCGGAGTGGGCGGTCGTGGTGTGCAGTGGTGTGAAATCGGGGTGTGCAGTCAGGGTGTACAGTCAGGGTTTACAGTCAGGGTGTGCAGTCAGGGTTAGCAGTCGGGGTGTGCAGTCAGGATGAGCAGTCAGTTTGTGCCTTCAGGTTGAGCAGCTGGGGTGGACGGTCGGTGTGAGCAGTCAGGATGTGCAGTCAGCGTGTGCAGTCAGAGTTTGCAGTCAGAGTTTGCAGTCAGGGGGTGCTGTCAGGGTGAGCAGTCGGGGTGTGCAGTCGGGATGAGCAGTCGGGGTGTGCCGTCGGGTACTGCAGTTACGTTGCGCAGTCGGGGTCTGCAGTCGGGGTGTGCAATCGGGTTGCACAGTCGGGGTGTGCAGTCGGGGAGTGCAGTCGGGGTGTGCAGTCGGGGTGTGCAGTCGGGGTGTGCAGTCGGGGTGTGCAGTCGGGGAGTGCAGTCGGGGAGTGCAGTCGGGGAGTGCAGTCGGGGAGTGCAGTCGGGGAGTGCAGTCGGGGAGTGCAGTCGTGGTGAGCAGTCAGGGTGTGATGTCAGGGTGAGCAGTCGTGTGTAGTCAGGGTGAGAAGTCAGGGTGTGCAGTCGGGGTCTGCAGTCAGGGTATGCAGTCAGGCTGTGCAGTCAGGGTGTGCAGTCAGGGTGTGCAGTCAGGGTTTGCAGTCAGGGTCTGCAGTCAGGGTCTGCAGTCAGGGTCTGCAGTCAGGGTCTGCAGTCAGGGTCTGCAGTCAGGGTCTGCAGTCAGTATGAGAAGTCAGGGCGAGCAGTCAGGGTATACAGTCGGGGTGTGCAGTCAGGGTTAGCAGTCTGGGTGTGCTGTCAGGGTGAGCAGTTGGAGTGGGCGGTCCTGGTGTGCAGTCAGGGTGTGCAATCGGTGTGTGCAGTCAGGGTGTACAGTCAGGGTTTACAGTCGGGGTGTGCAGTCAGGGTTAGCAGTCGGAGTGTGCAGTCAGGATGAGCAGTCAGTTTGTGCCTTCAGGTTGAGCAGCTGGGGTGGGTGGTCGGTGTGAGCAGTCAGGATGTGCAGTCAGCGTGTGCAGTCAGAGTTTGCAGTCGGGGTGTGCAGTCAGGGTCTGCAGTCAGGGTCTGCAGTCGGTATGAGAAGTCAGGGCGAGCAGTCAGGGTATACAGTCGGGGTGTGCAGTCAGGGTTAGCAGTCTGGGTGTGCTGTCAGGGTGAGCAGTTGGAGTGGGCGGTCCTGGTGTGCAGTCAGGGTGTGCAATCGGTGTGTGCAGTCAGGGTGTGCAATCGGTGTGTGCAGTCAGGGTGTACAGTCAGGGTTTACAGTCGGGATGTGCAGTCAGGGTTAGCAGTCGGAGTGTGCAGTCAGGATGAGCAGTCAGTTTGTGCCTTCAGGTTGAGCAGCTGGGGTGGGTGGTCGGTGTGAGCAGTCAGGATGTGCAGTCAGCGTGGCACTCAGAGTTTGCAGTCAGTGGGTGCTGTCAGGGTGAGCAGTCAGGGTGTGCAGTCGGGGTGAGCAGTCGGGGTGTGCCGTCGGGTACTGCAGTTAGGTTGCGCAGTTGGGGTCTGCAGTCGGGGTGTGCGATCGGGTTGCACAGTAGGGGTGTGCAATTGGGTTGCACAGTAGGGGTGCGCAGTCGGGGTGTGAAGCCATGGTGTGCAGTCGGGGTGTGTAGTCGGTTTGTGCAGTCGGTGGGTGCAGTCAGAGTGTGCAGCCATGGTGTGCAGTCAGTGAGAGCAGTCAGGGTGTGCAGGAAGTGTGTGCAGTCAGGGGATGCAGCCGTGGTTTGCAGTCGGTGTGAGCAGTCAAGGTGTGGCGTCAGGGTGAGCAGTCGGAGTGTGCAGTCAGGGTGAGCAGTCGGGGTGAGCAGTCAGGGTGTGCAGTCAGGGTGAGCAGTCAGGGTGAGCAGTCAGGGTGTGCAGTCAGGGTGTGCAGTCAGGCTGTGCAGTCAGGGTTTGCAGTCAGGGTTTGCAGTCAGGGTTTGCAGTCAGGGTCTGCAGTCAGGGTCTGCAGTCAGGGTCTGCAGTCAGGGTCTGCAGTCAGGGTCTGCAGTCAGGGTCTGCAGTCAGGGTCTGCAGTCGGTATGAGAAGTCAGGGCGAGCAGTCAGGGTATACAGTCGGGGTGTGCAGTCAGGGTTAGCAGTCTGGGTGTGCTGTCAGGGTGAGCAGTTGGAGTGGGCGGTCCTGGTGTGCAGTCAGGGTGTGCAATCGGTGTGTGCAGTCAGGGTGTGCAATCGGTGTGTGCAGTCAGGGTGTACAGTCAGGGTTTACAGTCGGGGTGTGCAGTCAGGGTTAGCAGTCGGAGTGTGCAGTCAGGATGAGCAGTCAGTTTGTGCCTTCAGGTTGAGCAGCTGGGGTGGGTGGTCGGTGTGAGCAGTCAGGATGTGCAGTCAGCGTGTGCACTCAGAGTTTGCAGTCAGTGGGTGCTGTCAGGGTGAGCAGTCAGGGTGAGCAGTCAGGGTGTGCATTCGGGGTGAGCAGTCGGGGTGTGCCGTCGGGTACTGCAGTTAGGTTGCGCAGTTGGGGTCTGCAGTCGGGGTGTGCGATCGGGTTGCACAGTAGGGGTGTGCAATTGGGTTGCACAGTAGGGGTGCGCAGTCGGGGTGTGAAGCCATGGTGTGCAGTCGGGGTGTGTAGTCGGTTTGTGCAGTCGGTGGGTGCAGTCAGAGTGTGCAGCCATGGTGTGCAGTCAGTGAGAGCAGTCAGGGTGTGCAGGAAGTGTGTGCAGTCAGGGGATGCAGCCGTGGTTTGCAGTCGGTGTGAGCAGTCAGGGTATGGCGTCAGGGTGAGCAGTCGGAGTGTGCAGTCAGGGTGAGCAGTCAGGGTGAGCAGTCAGGGTGAGCAGTCAGGGTGTGCAGTCAGGGTGTGCAGTCAGGGTGTGCAGTCGGGGTGTGCAGTCAGGGTGTGCAGTCAGGGTGTGCAGTCAGGGTGTGCAGTCAGGGTGTGCAGTCGGGGTCTGCAGTCAGGGAGAGAAGTCAGGGTGTGCAGTCAGGGTGTGCAGTCAGGGTATGCAGTCAGGGTGTGCAGTCAGGGTGTGCAGTCAGGGTGAGCAGCAAGGGTGAGCAGCAAGGGTGTGCAGTCAGGGTGTGCTGTCGGTATGTGCAGTCAGGGTGAGAAGTCAGTGTGATGTCAGTGTGAGCAGTCGGGGTGTGCAGTCAGGGTCTGTAGTCGGTATGAGCAGTCAGGGTGTCTAGTCAGGGTGAGAAGTCAGGGTGTGCAGTCAGGGTGTACAGTCGGGGTTTACAGTCGGTGTGTGCAGTCAGTGTTAGCAGTCAGGGTGTGCAGTCTGGATGTGCCGTCAGGGTGAGCAGTTGGAGTGGGCGGTCGTGGTTTGCAGTCAGGGTGTGCAGTCAGGGTGTGCAGTCAGGGTGTGCAGTCAGGGTGTGCAGTCAGGGTGTGCAGTCAGGGTGTGCAGTCGGGGTGTGCAGTCGGGGTGTGCAGTCGGGGTGTGCATTCGGTGTATGCAGTTAGGGTTTGCAGGGAGATGTGATGTTGGGGTGTATAGATGGGTGAGCAGTTGGGGTGTGAAGTAGTGTTGTGCAGTGAGCAGTCAAGGAGTGCAATCAGCGTGAGCAGTCAGTGTTAGCAGTCAGGGTGAGCAGTCAGGTTGTGCCTTCAGTTTGAGCAGTCGGGGTGGGCGGTCGGTGTGAGCAGTCAGGATCTGCGGTCGGTGTGTGCAGTCGGTGAGCAGTCGGGGAGCGCAGACGGGGTGTGCCGTCGGATACTTCAGTTACGGTGCGCAGTCGGGTTCTGCAGTCAGGGTGTGAAATCGGGTTGCACAGTCGGGGTGTGCAGTCGGGGTGTGCAGTCGGGTTGTGCAGTCGGGGTGTGCAGTCGGGGTGTGCAGTCGGGGTGTGCTTTCGGGGTGTGCAGTCGGGGTGTGCAGTCGGGGTGTGCAGTCGGGGTGTGCAGTTGGTTTGTGCAGCCGTGGTGTGCAGTCAAGGAGAGCAGTCAGGGAGAGCAGTCAGTGTGAGCAGCCGGTGTGTTCAGACAGGGTGAGCAGTCGGGGTGTGCAGTCAGGGTCTGTAGTCGGTATGAGCAGTCGGGGTGTCTAGTCAGGGTGAGAAGTCAGGGTGTGCAGTCGGGGTGTACAGTCGGGGTTTACAGTCGGTGTGTGCAGTCAGTGTTAGCAGTCAGGGTGTGCAGTCTGGATGTGCAGTCAGGGTGAGCAGTTGGAGTGGGCGGTCGTGGTTTGCAGTCAGGGTGTGCAGTGGAGGTGTGCAGTCAGGGTGTGCAATCTGGGTGTGCAGTCGGGGTGTGCAGTCGGGGTGTGCAGTCTGGGTGTGCATTCGGTGTATGCAGTTAGGATTTTCAGGGAGATGTGATGTTGGGGTGTATAGATGGGTGAGCAGTCGGGGTGTGAAGTAGTGTTGTGCAGTCGTGGTGAGCAGTCAAGGAGTGCAATCAGCGTGAGCAGTCAGTGTTTGCAGTCAGGGTGTACAGTCTGGGTATGCAGTCAGGTTTAGCAGTTGGGAAGTGCCGTCAGGGTGAGCAGTCGGAGTGGGCGGTCGTGGTGTGCAGTCAGGGTGTGAAATCGGGGTGTGCAGTCAGTGTTAGCAGTCAGGGTGAGCAGTCAGGTTGTGCCTTCAGGTTGAGCAGTTGGGGTGGGCGGTCGGTGTGAGCAGTCAAGATGTGCAGTTGGCGTGTGCAGTTGGGGTGAGCAGTCGGGGTGTGCAGTCGGGTACTGCAGTTACTTTGCGCAGTCGGGGTCTGCAGTCGGGGTGTGCAATCGGGATGCACAGCCGGGGTGTTGCAGTCGGGGTGCACAGTCGGGTTGCGCAGTCGGGGTGTGAAGCCATGCTGTGCAGTCGGGTTGTGCAGTTGGTTTGTGCAGTCGGTGTTTGCAGTCAGAGTGTGAAGCCATGGTGTGCAGTCAGTGAGAGCAGTCAGGGTATGCAGGAAGTGTGTGCAGTCGGGGGTGCAGCCGTGGTTTGCAGTCGGCGTGAGCAGTCAGGGTGTGACGTCAGGGTGAGCAGTCGGAGTGTGCAGTCAGGGTGAGAAGTCAGGGTGTGCAGTCAAGGTGTGCAGTCAATGTGTGCAGTCAGGGTTAGCAGTAAGGGTGTGACGTCAGGGTGAGCAGTCGGGGTGTGCAGTCAGTGTGTGCAGTCGGTATGAGCAGTCGGGGTGTGCAGTCAGTGTGTGCAGTCGGTATGAGCAGTCGGGGTGTGCAATCAGCGTGAGCAGTCAGGGTTTGCAGTCGGGGTGTACAGTTTGTGTATGCAGTCAGGTTTAGCAGTCGGGGTGTGCACTTAGGGGTGAGCAGTCGGGGTGAGCAGTTGGGGAGTGCAGTCGGGGTGTACAGTCGGGGTGTGCAGTGAGGTTAGCAGTCTGGGTGTGCAGTCAGAGTGAGCATTCAGGGTGTGCCATCAGGTTGACCAGTCAGGGTGAGCAGTCAGGGTATGCCGTCAGGGTGTGCAGTCAGGGTGAGCTGTTGGGGTGAGCTGTTGGGGTGTGCAGTCGGGGTGAGCAGTCGGGGTGTGCAGTCAGTTTTAGCAGTCGGGGTGTGCAGTCAGAATGTGCAGTCAGGGTGAGCAGTCAGGGTGAGCTGTCAGGTTGAGCAGTTGGGGGAGGGGCTATCGGTGTGAGCAGTCAGGATGTGCAGTCGACGTGTGAAGTCAGAGTTTGCAGTCAGGGTGAGCAGTCAGGGTGTGCAGTCGGGGTGAGCAGTCAGGGTGTGCCGTCACAGTGAGCAGTTGGGGTGTGCAGTCGGGGTGAGCAGTCGGGGTGTGCCCTCGGGTACTGCAGTTACAGTGCGCAGTGGGGGTCTGCTAGTCGGGGTCTGCTAGTCGGGGTGTGCAGTCGGGGTGTGCAGTCGGGGTGTGCAGTCGGGGTGTGCAGTCGGGGTGTGCAGTCGGGGTGTGCAGTCGGGGTGTGCAGTCGGGGTGTGCAGTCGGGGTGTGCAGTCGGGGTGTGCAGTCGGGGTGTGCAGTCACGGTGTGAAGCCATGGTGTGCAGTCGGTGTGTGCAGTGGGTGTGTGCAGTCGGTTTGTGCAGTCAGTTTATGCAGTCGGTTTGTGCTGTCAGTTTGTGCAGTCGGTGTGTGCAGTTGGTGTGTGCAGTCGGTGTGTGCAGTCAGTGTGTGCAGTCGTTGTGTGCAGTCGATGTGTGCAGTCGCTGTGTGCAGTCGCTGTGTGCAGTCGCTGTGTGCAGTCGCTGTGTGCAGTCGCTGTGTGCAGTCAGAGTGGGCAGCCGTGGTGTGCAGTCAGTGAGAGCATTCGGCGTGTGCAGTAGGGTGAGAAGTCAGGGTGTGCAGTCAGGGTAAGCAGTAAGGGTAAGCAGTAAGGGTGTGACGTCAGGGTGAGCAGTCGGGATGTGCAGTCAGGGTGTGCAGTCTGTATGAGCAGTCAGGGTGTGCAGTCAGGGTGAGAAGTCAGGGTGAGAAGTCAGGGTGTGCAGTTAGGTTGTGCAGTTAGGTTGTGCAGTTAGGTTGTGCAGTTAGGTTGTGCAGTCGTGGTGTGCAGTCAGGGAGAGCAGTCAGTGTGAGCAGTCATGGTGTGATGTCAGGGTGTGCAGTCGTGGTGAGCAGACTACGAGTGCAATCAGCATGAGCAGTCAGGGTTTGCAGTCAGGGTGTACAGTTTGGGTATGCAGTCAGATTTAGCAGTCGGGCTGTGCAGTTAGGGTGAGCAGTCGGGGTGTGCAGTCAGGGCGTACAGTCGGGATGGGCAGTTGGGGAGTGCAGTCAGGGTGTACAGTCTGGGTGTGCAGTGAGGTTAGCAGTCTGGGTGTACAGTCAGAGTGAGCATTCAGGGCGTGCCATCAGGTTGAGCAGTCAGGGTGAGCAGTCAGGGTATGCCGTCAGGGTGAGCGGTCGGGGTGTGCAGTCGGGGTGAGCAGTCAGGCTGTGCCGTCAGGGTGAGCTGTTGGGGTGTGCAGTCGGGGTGTGCAGTCAGTTTTAGCAGTCGGGGTGAGCAGTCAGTTTGTGCCTTCAGGTTGAGCATTTGGGGTGGGCGATCTGTGTGAGCAGTCAGGATGTGCAGTCAGAGTTTGCAGTCAGGGTGAGCAGTCAGGGTGAGCAGTCAGGGTGTGCAGTCGGGGTGAGCAGTCGGGGTGTGCCCTCAGGATGAGTTGTTGGGGTGTGCAGTTAGGGTGAGTAGTTGGGGTGTGCCGTCAGGTTTAGCAGTTGGGGTGTGACGTCAGGATGTGCAGTCAGGATGAGCAGTCAGTTTGTGCCTTCAGGTTGAGCAGTTGGGGTTGGCGACCTGTGTGAGCAGTCAGGATGTGCAGTCGTCATGTGCAGTCAGAGTTTGCAGTCAGGGTGAGCAGTCAGGGTGTGCCGTCACGGTGAGCAGTCGGTGTGCAGTCGGGGTGAGCAATTGGGTTGCACAGCCGTGGTGTGCAGTCGGGTTGTGAAGTCGGGGTGTGCAGTCGGTGTGTGCAGTCAGGGTGTGTGCAGTGGGTTTGTGTAGTCGGTGTGTGCAGTCAGTGTGTGCAGTCAGTGTGTGCAGTCGGTGTGTGCAGTCGGTGTGTGCAGTCAGGGTGTGTGCAGTCAGGGTGTGTGCAGTCAGGGTGTGTGCAGTCAGGGTGTGTGCAGTCAAGGTGTGTGCAGTCAAGGTGTGTGCAGTCAGGGTGTGTGCAGTCGGTGTGTGCAGTCAGAGTGGACAGCCGTGGTGTGCAGTCAGTGAGAGCAGTCGGAGTGTGCAGTAGGGTGAGAAGTCAGGGTGTGCAGTCAGGGTGTGCAGTCAGGGTGTGCAGTCAGGGTGTGCAGTGAGGGTGTGCAGTGAGGGTGTGCAGTGAGGGTGTGCAGTGAGGGTGTGCAGTGAGGGTGTGCAGTGAGGGTGTGCAGTGAGGGTGAGAAGTCAGGGTGAGAAGTCAGGGTGAGAAGTCAGGGTGTGCAGTTAATTTGTGCAGTTAGGTTGTGCAGTCGTGGTGTGCAGTCGTGGTGTGCAGTCAGGGAGAGCAGTCAATGTGAGCAGTCGTGGTGTGATGTCAGGGTGTGCAGTCGGGGTGTACAGTCGGGGTTTACAGTCAGTGTGTGCAGTCAGGGTCAGCAGTCGGGGTGTGCATTCAGGGTGTGCCGTCAGGATGTGCAGTCAGGGTGAGCAGTCAGGTTGTGCCTTCAGGTTGAGCAGTTGGGGTGGACGGTCGGTGTGAGCAGTCAGGATGTGCAGTCGGTGTGAGCAGTCAGGGTGTGCCGTCAGGGTGAGCAGTTGGGGTGTGCAGTTGGGGTGTGCCGTTGGGTACTGCAGGTACGTTGCGCAGTCAGTGTCTGCAGTCGGGGTGTGCAATTGGTTTGCACAGCCGGTGTGTGCAGTCAGGGTGTGCAGTCGGGGTGTGTAGTCGGTTTGTGCAGTCGGAGTGTGCAGTCAGAGTGTGCAGTCAGAGTGTGCAGTCAGAGTGTGCAGTCAGAGTGTGCAGTCAGAGTGTGCAGCTGTGGTGTGCAATCAGTGAGAGCAGTCAGGATGTGTAGGAAGTGTGTGCAGTCAGGGGGTGCAGCCGTGGTTTGCAGTCGGCGTGAGCAGTCAGGGTGTGACGTCAGGGTGAGCAGTCGGATTGTGCAGTCAATGTGAGCAGTAAAGGTGTGACATCAGGGTGTGCCATCAGGGTGTGCAGTCAGGGTGTGCAGTCGGTATGAGCAGTCGGTATGAGCAGTCGGGGTGTGCAGTCGGGGTGTGCAGTCAGGGTGAGAAGTCAGGGTGTGCAGTTAGATTATGCAGTCGGGGTGTGCTTTCGGGGTCTGCCATCAGGGTGTGCAATCTGGGTGTGCAGTTGGGGTGTGCAGTTGGGGTGTGCAGTTGGGGTGTGCAGTCATGGTGTGCTGTCTGGGTGTGCATTTGGTGTATGCAGTTAGGGTTTGCAGGGAGATGTGATGTTGGGGTGTATAGATGGGTGAGCAGTCGGGGTGTGAAGTAGTGTTGTGCAGTCGTGGTGAGCAGTCAAGGAGTGCAATCAGCGTGAGCAGTCAGGGTTTGCAGTCAGGGTGTACAGTTTGGGTATGCAGTCAGGTTTAGCAGTCAGGGTGAGCAGTCGGGTTTTGCAGTTGTGGAGTGCAGTTAGAGTGAACAGTCGGGTGTGCAGTCAGGGTTAGCAGTCTGGGTGTGCAGTCAGTGTGTGCAATCGGGATGTGCAGTCAGGGTGTGCCGTCAGGATGTGCAGTCAGGGTGAGCAGTCAGGTTGCGCCTTCAGGTTGAGCAGCTGGGGTGGGAGGTCGGTGTGAGCAGTCAGGATGTGCAGTCAGCGTGTGCAGTCAGAGTTTGCAGTCAGGGTGTGCCGTCAGGGTGCGCAGTCGGGGTGAGCAGTCGGGGTGTGCAGTCGGGGTGTGCCGTCGGGTACTGCAGTTATGGCGTGCAGTCGGGGTCTGCAGTTGGGGCCTGCAGTCGCGTTGCACAGCCGGGGTGTGCAGTCAGGGTGCGCAGTCAGTGTGTGAAGCCATGGTGTGCAGTCGGGGTGTGTAATAGGTTTGTGCAGTAGGTGTGTGCAGTCAGTGAGAGCAGTCAGGGTGTGCTGGAAGTGTGTGCAGTCCGGAGGTGCAGCCGTGGCTTGCAGTCGGTCTGAGCAGTCAGGGTGTGACGTCAGGGTGAGCAGTCGGGGTGGGCGGTCGTGCTGTGCAGTCACGGTGTGCAATCGGGGTGTGCAGTCAGGGTGTACAGTCGGGGTTTACAGTCGGGTTGTGCAGTCAGGGTTAGCAGTCAGGGTGTGCAGTCAGGATGAGCAGTCAGTTTGTGCCTTCAGGTTGAGAGGTTGGGGTGGGCGGTCGGTGTGAGCAGTCAGGATGTGCAGGCGGCGTGTGCAGTCAGAGTTTGCAGTCGGGGTGTGCAGTCAGAGTTTGCAGTCGGGGTGGGCCGTCGTGGTGAGCAGTTGTGGTGTGCAGTCGGGGTGTGCCGTCGGGTACTGCAGTTACGTTGCGCAGTCGGTGTCTGCAGTCGGGGTCTGCAGTCGGGGTCTGCAGTCGGGGTGTGCAGTCGGGGTCTGCAGTCGGGGTCTGCAGTCGGGGTGCGCAGTCGGGGTGCGCAGTCGGGTACTGCAGTTACGTTGCGCAGTCAGTGTCTGCAGTCGGGGTCTGCAGTCGGGGTCTGCAGTCGGGGTGTGCAGTCGGGGTCTGCAGTCGGGGTCTGCAGTCGGGGTGCGCAGTCGGGGTGCGCAGTCGGGGTGCGCAGTCGGGGTGCGCAGTCGGGGTGCGCAGTCGGGGTGCGCAGTCGGGGTGCGCAGTCGGGGTGTTCAGTCAGTGTGCGCAGTCAGGGTGTGAAGCCATGGTGTGCAGGCGGTGTGTGCAGGCGGTGTGTGCTGTCGGTGTGTGCAGTCGGTGTGTGCAGTCGGCGTGTGCAGTCGGCGTGTGCAGTCGGCGGGTGCAGTCGGCGGGTGCAGTCGGCGTGTGCAGTCGGCGTGTGCAGTCGGCGTGTGCAGTCGGCGTGTGCAGTCGGTGTGTGCAGTCGGTGTGTGCAGTCGGTGTGTGCATTCAGTGAGAGCAGTCGGGGTGTGCAGTAGGGTGAGAAGTCAGGGTGTGCGCTCAGGGTGTGCAGTCAGGGTAACCAGTAAGGGTGTGACGTCAGGGTGAGCAGTCGGGATGTGCAGTCAGGGTGAGAAGTTAGGGTGAGAGGTTAGGGTGAGAAGTCAGGGCGAGAAGTCATGTTGTGCAGTTAGGTTGTGCTGTTAGGTTGTGCAGTCGTGGTGCGCAATCAGGGAGAGCAGTCAGTGTGAGCAGTCGTGGTGTGACGTCAGTGTGAGCAGTTGGGGTGTGCAGTCAGTGTCTGCAGTCGGTATGAGCAGTCGGGGTGTGCAGTCAGGGTGAGAAGTCAGGGTGTGCAGTCAGGGTGTACAGTCGGGGTTTACAGTCGATGTGTGCGGTCAGGGTTAGCAGTCGGGGTGTGCATTCATGGTGTGCCATCAGGATGTGCAGTCAGGGTGTACAGTCGGGGTTTACAGTCGGTGTGTGCAGTCAGAGTTAGCAGTCGGGGTGTGCAGTCAGGGTGAGCAGTCAGTTTATGCCTTCTGGTTGAGCAGTTGGGGTGGGCGGTCAGTGTGAGCAGTCAGGATGTGCAGTCGGCGTGTGCAGTCAGAGTTTGCAGTCAGGGTGTGCCGTCAGGGTGAGCAGTTGGGGTGTGCAGTCGGGGAGTGCAGACGGGGTGTGCCGTCGGGTACTGCAGTTACGGTGCGCAGTCGGGGAGCGCAGTTGGGGTGTGCAGTTGGGGTGTGCAGTCGGGGTGTGCAGTCGGGGTGTGCAGTCGGGGTGTGCAGTCGGGGTGTGCTGTCGGGGTGTGCAGTCGGGGTGTGCAGTCGGGGTGTGCAGTCGGGGTGTGCAGTCGGGGTATGCAGTCGGGGTATGCAGTCAGTTTGTGAAGCCATGGTGTGCAGTCAGTGAGAGCAGTCAGGGTGTGCTGGAAGTGTGTGCAGTCTGGGGGTGCCGCTGTGGCGTGCAGTTGGCGTGAGCAGTCAGGGTGTGACGTCAGGGTGAGCAGTCGGGGTGGGCGGTCGTGCTGTGTAGTCACGGTGTGCAATCGGGGTGTGCAATCGGGGTGTGCAGTCAGGGTGTGCAGTCAGGGTGTACAGTCGGGGTTTACAGTCGGGTTGTGCAGTCAGGGTTAGCAGTCGGGGTGTGCAGTCAGGATAAGCAGTCAGTTTGTGCCTTCAGGTTGAGCAGTTGGGGTGGGCAGTCGCTGTGAGCAGTCAGGATGTGCAGGCGGCGTGTGCAGTCAGAGTTTGCAGTCGGGGTGTGCAGTCAGGGTGAGCAGTCGTGGTGTGCAGTCGGGGTCTGCAGTTGGGGGTCTGCAGTCGGGTTGCACAGCCGGGGTGTGCAGCTGTGGTGTGCAGCCAGGGAGAGCAGTCAGTGTGAGCAGTCGTGGTGTGATGTCAGGGTGTGATGTCAGGGTGAGCAGTCGGGGTGTGCAGTCAGTGTCTGCAGTCGGTATGAGCAGTCGGGGTGTGCAATCAGGGTGAGAAGTCAGGGTGTGCAGTCAGGGTGTACAGTCGGGGTTTACAGTCGGTGTTAGCAGTCAGTGTTAGCAGTCGGTGTTAGCAGTCGGTGTTAGCAGTCGGTGTTAGCAGTCGGGGTGTGCATTCAGGGTGTGCCGTCAGGATGTGCAGTCAGGGTGAGCAGTCAGGTTGTGCCTTCGGGTTGAGCAGTCGGGGTGTGCAGTCGGGGTGTGCCGCCGGGTCCTGCAGTTACGTTGCGCAGTTGGGGTCTGCAGTTGGGGTCTGCAGTCGGGGTCTGCAGTCGGGGTCTGCAGTCGGGGTCTGCAGTCGGGGTCTGCAGTCGGGGTCTGCAGTCGGGGTCTGCAGTCGGGGTCTGCAGTCGGGGTCTGCAATCGGGGTCTGCAGTTGGTGTCTGCAATCGGGGTGTGCAATCGGGGTGTGCAATCGGGGTGCGCAGTCAGGGTGCGCAGTCAGGGTGTTCAGTCAGTGTGCGCAGTCAGGGTGTGAAGCCATGGTGTGCAGTCGGTGTGTGCAGTCGGTGTGTGCAGTCGGTGTGTGCAGTCGGTGTGTGCACTCGGGGTGTGCACTCGGGGTGTGCACTCGGGGTGTGCACTCGGGGTGTGCAGTCGGGGTGTGCAGACGGGGTGTGCAGACGGGGTGTACCGTCGGGTACTGCAGTTACGGTGCGCAGTCGGGGAGCGCAGTCAGGGTGCGCAATCGGGTTGCACAGCCGATGTGTGCAGACGGGGTGTGCAGTCAGAGTTAGCAGTCGGGGTGTGCAGTCGGGGTGTGCAGTCAGGGAGAGCAGTCAGTGTGAGCAGTCGTGGTGTGATGTCAGGGTGAGCAGTCAGGATGTGCAGTCAGGGTGAGCAGTCAGGTTGTGCCTTCGGGTTGAGCAGTCGGGGTGTGCAGTCGGGGTGTGCCGCCGGGTCCTGCAGTTACGTTGCGCAGTTGGAGTCTGCAGTCGGGGTCTGCAGTCAGGGTGTGCAATCGGGGTCTGCAGTTGGGGTCTGAAGTCGGGGTGTACAATCGGGGTGTGCAATCGGGGTGCGCAGTCGGGGTGCGCAGTCAGGGTGCGCAGTCAGGGTGCGCAGTCAGGGTGTTCAGTCAGTGTGCGCAGTCAGTGTGTGAAGCCATGGTGTGCAGTCGGTGTGTGCAGTTGGTGTGTGCAGTTGGTGTGTGCAGTCGGTGTGTGCAGTCGGTGTGTGCAGACGGGATGTGCCGTCGGGTACTGCAGTTACGGTGCGCAGTCGGGGAGTGCAGTCGGGGAGTGCAGTCGGGGAGTGCAGTTGGGGTGTGCAGTCGGGGTGTGCAGTCGGGGTGTGCAGTCGGGGTGTGCAGTCGGGGTATGCAGTCAGTGTGTGAAGCCATGGTGTGCAGTCAGTGAGAGCAGTCAGGGTGTGCTGGAAGTGTGTGCAGTCTGGGGGTGCCGCTGTGGCATGCAGTTGGCGTGAGCAGTCAGGGTGTGACGTCAGGGTGTACAGTCGGGGTTTACAGTCGGGTTGTGCAGTCAGGGTTAGCAGTCGGGGTGTGCAGTCAGGATAAGCAGTCAGTTTGTGCCTTCAGGTTGAGCAGCTGGGGTGGGCGGTCGCTGTGAGCAGTCAGGATGTGCAGGCGGCGTGTGCAGTCAGAGTTTGCAGTCAGGGTGTGCAGTCAGGGTGAGCAGTCGTTGTGTGCAGTCGGTGTGTGCAGTCGGTGTGTGCAGTCGGTGTGTGCAGTCGGGGTGTGCGGTCAGTGTGTGCGGTCGGTGTGTGCGGTCGGTGTGTGCGGTCGGGGTGTGCAGTCGGGGTGTGCAGTCGGGGTGTGCAGTCGGTGTGAGCAGTCGGGGTGAGCAGTCGGGGTGAGCAGTCGGGGTGTGCAGTCGGGGAGTGCAGTCGGAGTGTGCAGTCGGAGTGTGCAGTCGGAGTGTGCAGTCGGAGTGTGCAGTCGGGGTGCGCAGTCAGGGTGAGCAGTCGGGGAGTGCAGTCGGAGAGTGCAGTCGGAGTGTGCAGTCGGAGTGTGCAGTCGGAGTGTGCAGTCGGAGTGTGCAGTCAGAGTGTGCAGTCGGGATGCGCAGTCGGGGTGCGCAGTCGGGGTGCGCAGTCGGGATCTGCAGTCGGGGTGTGCAATCGGGGTCTGCAGTTGGGGTCTGAAGTCGGGGTCTGAAGTCGGGGTGTGCAATCGGGGTGCGCAGTCGGGGTGCGCAGTCAGGGTGCGCAGTCAGGGTGTTCAGTCAGTGTGCGCAGTCAGGGTGTGAAGCCATGGTGTGCAGTCGGTGTGTGCAGTCGGTGTGTGCAGTCGGTGTGTGCAGTCGGTGTGTGCAGTCGGTGTGTGCAGTCAGTGTGTGCAGTCGGGGAGTGCAGTCGGGGAGTGCAGACGGGGTGTGCAGACGGGGTGTGCCGTCGGGTACTGCAGTTACGGTGCGCAGTCGGGGAGCTCAGTTGGGGTGTGCAGTCGGGGTGTGCAGTCGGGGTGTGCAGTCGGGGTGTGCAGTCGGGGTGTGCAGTCGGGGTGTGCAGTTGGGGTATGCAGTCGGGGTGTGCAGTCGGGGTGTGCAGTCGGGGTATGCAGTCAGTGTGTGAAGCCATGGTGTGCAGACAGTGAGAGCAGTCAGGGTGTGCCGGAAGTGTGTGCAGTCTGGGGGTGCCGCTATGGCGTGCAGTTGGCGTGAGCAGTCAGGGTGTGACGTCAGGGTGAGCAGTCGGGGTGGGCGGTCGTGCTGTGTAGTCACGGTGTGCAATCGGGGTGTGCAATCGGGGTGTGCAATTGGGGTGTGCAGTCAGGGTGTGCAGTCAGGGTGTACAGTCGGGGTTTACAGTCGGGTTGTGCAGTCAGGGTTAGCAGTCGGGGTGTGCAGTCAGGATAAGCAGTCAGTTTGTGCCTTCAGGTTGAGCAGTTGGGGTGGGCGGTCGCTGTGAGCAGTCAGGATGTGCAGGCGGCGTTTGCAGTCGGTGTGTGCAGTCAGGGTGAGCAGTCGTGGTGTGCAGTCGGGGTCTGCAGTTGGGGGTCTGCAGTCGGGTTGCACAGCCGGGGTGTGCAGCTGTGGTGTGCAGTCAGGGAGAGCAGTCAGTGTGAGCAGTCGTGGTGTGATGTCAGGGTGTGATGTCAGGGTGAGCAGTCGGGGTGTGCAGTCAGTGTCTGCAGTTGGTATGAGCAGTCGGGGTGTGCTGGAAGTGTATGCAGTCTGGGGGTGCCGCTGTGGCGTGCAGTTGGCATGTGCAGTCGGTGTGTGCAGTCGGTGTGTGCATTCGGTGTGTGCAGTCGGTGTGTGCAGTCGGTGTGTGCAGTCGGTGTGTGCAGTCGGTGTGTGCAGTCGGTGTGTGCAGTCGGTGTGTGCAGTCGGTGTGTGCAGTCGGTGTGTGCAGTCGGTTTGTGCAGTCGGTGTGTGCAGTCGGTGTGTGCAGTCGGTGTGTGCAGTCGGTTTGTGCAGTCGGTGTGTGCAGTCGGTGTGTGCAGTCAGAGTGGGCAGCCGTGGTGTGCAGTCAGTGAGAGCAGTCGGGGTGTGCAGTAGGGTGAGAAGTCAGGGTGTGCACTCAGGGTGTGCAGTCAGGGTAAGCAGTAAGGGTGTGACGTCAGGGTGAGCAGTCGGGATGTGCAGTCAGGGTGTGCAGTCTGTATGAGCAGTCGGGGTGTGCAGTCAGGGTGTGCAGTCTGTATGAGCAGTCGGTGTGTGAAGTCGGGGTGTGCAGTCGGGGTGTGCAGTCGGGGTGTGCAGTCGGGGTGTGCAGTCGGGGTGTGCAGTCAGGGTGTGCAGTCAGGGTGAGAAGTCAGGGTGTGAAGTCAGGGTGTGAAGTCAGGGCGAGAAGTCAGGGCGAGAAGTCAGGGCGAGAAGTCAGGGCGAGAAGTCAGGGCGAGAAGTCAGGGCGAGAAGTCAGGGCGAGAAGTCAGGGCGAGAAGTCAGGTTGTACTGTTAGGTTGTGCAGTTAGGTTGTGCTGTTAGGTTGTGCTGTTAGGTTGTGCAGTCGTGGTGGGCAGTCTGGGAGAGCAGTCAGTGTGATGTCAGGGTGAGCAGTCGGGGTGTGCAGTCGGGGTGTGCAGTCGGGGTGTGCAGTCGGGATGTGCAGTCTGGGAGAGCAGTCAGTGTGATGTCAGGGTGAGCAGTCGGGGTGTGCAGTCAGTGTCTGCAGTCGGTATGAGCAGTCGGGGTGTGCAGTCAGGGTGAGAAGTCAGGGTGTGCAGTCAGGGTGTACAGTCGGGGTTTAAAGTCGGTGTGTGCAGTCAGGGTTAGCAGTCGGGGTGTGCATTCAGGGTGTGCTGTCAGGATGTGCAGTCAGGGTGAGCAGTCAGGTTGTGCCTTCGGGTTGAGCAGTTGGGGTGGGAGGTCGGTGTGAGCAGTCAGGATGTGCAGTCGGCGTGTGCAGTCAGGATGTGCAGTCGGCGTGTGCAGTCAGGGTTTGCAGTCGGGTTGTGCAGTCGGGGTGTGCAGTCGGGGTGTGCCGCCGGGTCCTGCAGTTAGGTTGCGCAGTTGGGGTCTGCAGTCGGGGTCTGCAGTCGGGGTCTGCAGTCGGGGTCTGCAGTCGGTGCGCGCAGTCGGGGTGCGCAGTCGGGGTGCGCAGTCGGGGTGTGCAGTCGGGGTGTGCAGTCGGAGTATGCAGTCAGTGTGTGAAGCCATGGTGTGCAGTCAGTGAGAGCAGTCAGGGTGTGCTGGAAGTGTGTGCAGTCTGGGGGTGCCGCTGTGGCATGCAGTTGGCGTGAGCAGTCAGGGTGTGACGTCAGGGTGAGCAGTCGGGGGGGGCGGTCGTGCTGTGTAGTCACGGTGTGCAATCGGGGTGTGCAATCGGTGTGTGCAATCGGGGTGAGCAGTCAGGGTGTGCAGTCAGGGTTAGCAGTCGGGCTGTGCAGTCAGGATAAGCAGTCAGTTTGTGCCTTCAGGTTGAGCAGTTGGGGTTGGCGGTCGCTGTGAGCAGTCAGGATGTGCAGGCGGCGTGGACAGTCAGAGTTTGCAGTCGGGGTGTGCAGTCAGGGTGAACAGTTGTGGTGTGCAGTCGGTGTGTGCAGTCGGTGTGTACAGTCGGTGTGTGCAGTCGGTGTGTGCAGTCGGTGTGTGCAGTCGGGGTGTGCAGTCGGGGTGTGCAGTCGGGGTGTGCAGTCGGGGTGTGCAGACGGGGTGTGCAGACGGGGTGTGTAGACGGGGTGTGCCGTCAGGTACTGCAGTTATGGTGCGCAGTCGGGGAGCGCAGTCGGGGTGCGCAATCGGGTTGCACAGCCGGTGTGTGCAGGCGGGGTGTGCAGTCAGAGTTTGCAGTCAGAGTTTGCAGTCGGGGTGTGCAGTCGGGGTGTGCAGTCAGGGTGAGCAGTCAGTGTGAGCAGTCAGTGTGAGCAGTCGTGGTGTGATGTCAGGGTGAGCAGTCAGGATGTGCAGTCAGGGTGAGCAGTCAGGTTGTGCCTTCGGGTTGAGCAGTCGGGGTGTGCCGCCGGGTCCTGCAGTTACGTTGCGCAGTTGGAGTCTGCAGTTGGGATCTGCAGTCGGGGTCTGCAGTCGGGGTGTGCAGTCAGGGTGTGCAGTCAGGGTGCGCAGTCAGGTTGTTCAGTCAGTGTGCGCAGTGAAGCCATGGTGTGCAGTCGGTGTGTGCAGTCCGTGTGTGCAGTCGGTGTGTGCAGTCGGGGAGTGCAGTCGGGGAGTGCAGTCGGGGAGTGCAGACGGGGTGTGCCGTCGGGGTGTGCAGTCGGGGTGTGCAGTCGGGGTGTGCAGTCGGGGTGTGCAGTCGGGGTGAGCAGTCGGGGTGAGCAGTCGGGGTGGGCGGTCGTGCTGTGTAGTCACGGTGTGCAATCGGGGTGTGCAATCGGGGTATGCAATCAGGGTGTGCAGTCGGGGTGTGCAGTCGGGGTGTGCAGTCGGCGTTTACAGTCGGGTTGTGCAGTCAGGGTTAGCAGTCGGGGTGTGCAGTCAGGATAAGCAGTCAGTTTGTGCCTTCAGGTTGAGCAGTTGGGGTGGGCGGTCACTGTGAGCAGTCAGGATGTGCAGGCGGCGTGTGCAGTCAGAGTTTGCAGTCGGGGTGTGCAGTCAGGGTGAGCAGTCGTGGTGCGCAGTCGGGGTCTGCAGTTGGGGGTCTGCAGTCGGGTTGCACAGCCGGGGTGTGCAGCTGTGGTGTGCAGTCAGGGAGTGCAGTCAGTGTGAGCAGTCGTGGTGTGATGTCAGGGTGTGATGTCAGGGTGAGCAGTCGGGGTGTGCAGTCAGTGTCTGCAGTCGGTATGAGCAGTCTGGGTGAGAAATCAGGGTGAGAAGTCAGGGTGTGCAGTCAGGGTGTACAGTCGGGGTTTACAGTCGGTGTGTGCAGTCAGGGTTAGCAGTCGGGGTGTGCAGTCAAGGTGAGAAGTCAGGGTGTGCCGTCAGGGTGTACAGTCGGGGTTTACAGTCGGTGTGTGCAGTCAGGGTTAGCAGTCGGGGTGTGCAGTCAGGATGAGCAGTCAGTTTGTGCCTTCAGGTTGTGCAGTTGGGGTGGGCGGTCGGTGTGAGCAGTCAGGATGTGCAGTTGGCGTGTGCAGTCAGAGTTTGTAGTCGGGGTGTGCTGTCAGGGTGAGCAGTCATGGTGTGCAGTCGGGGTCTGCAGTTGGGGTCTGCAGTCGGGGTCTGCAGTCGGGTTGCACAGCTGGGGTGTGCAGCCGTGGTGTGCAATCAGTGAGAGCAGTCAGTGTGAGCAGTCGTGGTGTGATGTCAGGGTGAGCAGTTGGGGTGTGCAGTCAGTGTCTGCAGTCGGTATGAGCAGTCGGGGTGTGCAGTCAGGGTGAGAAGTCACGGTGTGCAGTCAGGGTGTGCAGTCGGGGTTTACAGTCGGTGTGTGCAGTCAGGGTGTGCAGTCAGGGTGTGCAGTCAGGGTGTGCAATCAGGGTGAGCAGTCAGGTTGTGCAGTCGGGGTCTGCTGTCGGGGTCTGCAGTCGGTGTGCGCAGTCGGGGTGCGCAGTCGGGGTGCGCAGTCAGGGTGATCAGTCAGTGTGCGCAGTCAGGGTGTGCAGTCGGTGTGTGCAGTCGGTGTGTGCAGTCGGTGTGTGCTGTCGGTGTGTGCAGTCGGTGTGTGCAGTCGGTGTGTGCAGTCAGGGTTAGTAGTCGGGGTGTGCATTCAGGGTGTGCCGTCAGATGTGCAGTCAGGGTGAGCAGTCAGGTTGTGCCTTCTGGTTGAGCAGTCGGGGTGTGCAGTCGGGGTGTGCCGCCGGTTCCTGCAGTTACGTTGCGCAGTTGGGGTCTGCAGTCGGGGTCTGCAGTCAGGGTGTGCAATCGGGGTCTGCAGTTGGGGTCTGCAGTCGGGGTGTGCAGTCGGGGTGTGCAATCGGGGTGTGCAATCGGGGTGCACAGTCGGGGTGCGCAGTCGGGGTGCACAGTCAGCGTGTTCAGTCAGTGTGCGCAGTCAGTGTGTGAAGCCATGGTGTGAAGCCATGGTGTGCAGTCGGTGTGTGCAGTCGGTGTGTGCAGGCGGTGTGTGCAGTCGGTGTGTGCAGTCAGTGTGTGCATTCAGCGTGGGCAGCCGTGGTGTGCAGTCAGTGAGAGCAGTCGGGGTGTGCAGTAGGGTGAGAAGTCAGGGTGTGCACTCAGGGTGTGCAGTCAGGGTAAGCAGTAAGGGTGTGACGTCAGGGTGAGAAGTCAGGGCGAGAAGTCAGGGCGAGAAGTCAGGGCGAGAAGTCAGGGCGAGAAGTCAGTGCGAGAAGTCAGGGCGAGAAGTCAGGGCGAGAAGTCAGGTTGTGCTGTTAGGTTGTGCTGTTAGGTTGTGCAGTCGTGGTGTGTTGTTGGCTTGTGCAGCCGTGTTGTGCAGTCTGGGAGAGCAGTCAATGTGATGTCAGGGTGTGCAGTCGGGGTGTGCAGTCGGGGTGTGCAGTCGGGGTGTGCAGTCGGGGTGTGCAGTCGGGGTGTGCAGTCGGGGTGAGCAGTCGGGGTGAGCAGTCGGGGTGAGCAGTCGGGGTGTGCAGTCGGGGAGTGCAGTCAGTGTGTGAAGCCATGGTGTGCCGTCGGGGTGTGCAGTCGGGGTGTGCAGTCAGGGTGTGCAGTCAGGGTGTACAGTCGGGGTTACAGTCGGGTTGTGCAGTCAAGGTTAGCAGTCGGGGTGTGCAGTCAGGATGAGCAGTCAGTTTGTGCCTTCAGGTTGTGCAGTTGGGGTGGGCGGTCGGTGTGAGCAGTCAGGATGTGCAGTTGGCGTGTGCAGTCAGAGTTTGTAGTCGGGGTGTGCTGTCAGGGTGAGCAGTCATGGTGTGCAGTCGGGGTCTGCAGTTGGGGTCTGCAGTCGGGGTCTGCAGTCGGGTTGCACAGCTGGGGTGTGCAGCCGTGGTGTGCAATCAGTGAGAGCAGTCAGTGTGAGCAGTCGTGGTGTGATGTCAGGGTGAGCAGTTGGGGTGTGCAGTCAGTGTCTGCAGTCGGTATGAGCAGTCGGGGTGTGCAGTCAGGGTGAGAAGTCACGGTGTGCAGTCAGGGTGTGCAGTCGGGGTTTACAGTCGGTGTGTGCAGTCAGGGTGTGCAGTCAGGGTGTGCAGTCAGGGTGTGCAGTCAGGGTGTGCAATCAGGGTGAGCAGTCAGGTTGTGCAGTCGGGGTCTGCTGTCGGGGTCTGCAGTCGGTGTGCGCAGTCGGGGTGCGCAGTCGGGGTGCGCAGTCAGGGTGATCAGTCAGTGTGCGCAGTCAGGGTGTGCAGTCGGTGTGTGCAGTCGGTGTGTGCTGTCGGTGTGTGCAGTCGGTGTGTGCAGTCGGTGTGTGCAGTCAGGGTTAGTAGTCGGGGTGTGCATTCAGGGTGTGCCGTCAGATGTGCAGTCAGGGTGAGCAGTCAGGTTGTGCCTTCTGGTTGAGCAGTCGGGGTGTGCAGTCGGGGTGTGCCGCCGGTTCCTGCAGTTACGTTGCGCAGTTGGGGTCTGCAGTCGGGGTCTGCAGTCAGGGTGTGCAATCGGGGTCTGCAGTTGGGGTCTGCAGTCGGGGTGTGCAGTCGGGGTGTGCAGTCAGGGTGTGCAGTCAGGGTGTGCAGTCAGGGTGTGCAGTCAGGGTGTGCAATCAGGGTGAGCAGTCAGGTTGTGCAATCGGGGTGCACAGTCGGGGTGCGCAGTCGGGGTGCACAGTCAGCGTGTTCAGTCAGTGTGCGCAGTCAGTGTGTGAAGCCATGGTGTGAAGCCATGGTGTGCAGTCGGTGTGTGCAGTCGGTGTGTGCAGGCGGTGTGTGCAGTCAGTGTGTGCAGTCAGTGTGTGCATTCAGCGTGGGCAGCCGTGGTGTGCAGTCAGTGAGAGCAGTCGGGGTGTGCAGTAGGGTGAGAAGTCAGGGTGTGCACTCAGGGTGTGCAGTCAGGGTAAGCAGTAAGGGTGTGACGTCAGGGTGAGAAGTCAGGGCGAGAAGTCAGGGCGAGAAGTCAGGGCGAGAAGTCAGGGCGAGAAGTCAGTGCGAGAAGTCAGGGCGAGAAGTCAGGTTGTGCTGTTAGGTTGTGCTGTTAGGTTGTGCAGTCGTGGTGTGTTGTTGGCTTGTGCAGCCGTGTTGTGCAGTCTGGGAGAGCAGTCAATGTGATGTCAGGGTGTGCAGTCGGGGTGTGCAGTCGGGGTGTGCAGTCGGGGTGTGCAGTCGCGTTGTGCAGTCGGGGTGAGCAGTCGGGGTGAGCAGTCGGGGTGAGCAGTCGGGGTGTGCAGTCGGGGTGTGCAGTCGGGGAGTGCAGTCGGAGTGTGCAGTCGGAGTGTGCAGTCGGAGTGTGCAGTCGGAGTGTGCAGTCGGAGTGTGCAGTCGGAGTGTGCAGTCGGAGTGTGCAGTCGGAGTGTGCAGTCGGAGTGTGCAGTCAGAGTGTGCAGTCAGAGTGTGCAGTCGGGATGCACAGTCGGGGTGCGCAGTCGGGGTGCGCAGTCAGTGTGCTCAGTCGGTGTGTGCAGTCAGGGTTAGTAGTCGGGGTGTGCATTCAGGGTGTGCCGTCAGGATGTGCAGTCAGGGTGAGCAGTCAGGTTGTGCCTTCTGGTTGAGCAGTCGGGGTGTGCAGTCGGGGTGTGCCGCCGGTTCCTGCAGTTACGTTGCGCAGTTGGGGTCTGCAGTCGGGGTCTGCAGTCGGGGTCTGCAGTCAGGGTGTGCAATCGGGGTCTGCAGTTGGGGTCTGCAGTTGGGGTCTGCAGTCGGGGTGTGCAGTCGGGGTGTGCAGTCGGGGTGTGCAATCGGGGTGTGCAATCGGGGTGCACAGTCGGGGTGCGCAGTCAGGGTGCACAGTCAGCGTGTTCAGTCAGTGTGCGCAGTCAGTGTGTGAAGCCATGGTGTGAAGCCATGGTGTGCAGTCGGTGTGTGCAGTCGGTGTGTGCAGTCGGTGTGTGCAGTCGGAGTGTGCAGTCGGTGTGTGCAGTCGGTGTGTGCAGTCGGTGTGTGCATTCAGAGTGGGCAGCCGTGGTGTGCAGTCAGTGAGAGCAGTCGGGGTGTGCAGTAGGGTGAGAAGTCAGGGTGTGCACTTAGGGTGTGCAGTCAGGGTAAGCAGTAAGGGTGTGACGTCAGGGTGAGCAGTCGGGATGTGCAGTCAGGGTGTGCAGTCTGTATGAGCAGTCGGGGTGTGCAGTCAGGGTGAGAAGTCAGGGTGTGTTGTTGGCTTGTGCAGCCGTGGTGTGCATTCTGGGAGAGCAGTCAGTGTGATGTCAGGGTGAGCAGTCGGGGTGTGCAGTCAGTGTCTGCAGTCGGTATGAGCAGTCGGGGTGTGCAGTCAGGGTGAGAAGTCAGGGTGAGAAGTCAGGGTGTGCAGTCAGGGTGTGCAGTCAGGGTGTACAGTCGGGGTTTACAGTCGGTGTGTGCAGTCAGGGTTAGCAGTCGGGGTGTGCATTCAGGGTGTGCTGTCAGGATGTGCAGTCAGGGTGAGCAGTCAGGTTGTGCCTTCAGGTTGAGCAGTTGGGGTGGGAGGTCGGTGTGAGCAGTCAGGATGTGCAGTCGGCGTGTGCAGTCAGGGTTTGCAGTCGGGGTGTGCAGTCGGGGTGTGCAGTCCGGGTGTGCCGCCGGGTCCTGCAGTTACGTTGCGCAGTTGGGGTCTGCAGTCGGGGTCTGCAGTCGGGGTCTGCAGTCGGGGTCTGCAGTCGGTGTGCGCAGTCGGGGTGCGCAGTCGGGGTGCGCAGTCAGGGTGTTCAGTCAGTGTGCGCAGTCAGGGTGTGAAGCCATGGTGTGCAGTCGGTGTGTGCAGTCGGTGTGTGCAGTCGGTGTGTGCAGTCGGTGTGTGCAGTCGGTGTGTGCAGTCGGTGTGTGCAGTCAGGGTTAGTAGTCGGTGTGTGCATCAGGGTGTGCCGTCAGGATGTGCAGTCAGGTTGTGCCTTCGGGTTGAGCTGTCGGGGTTTGCAGCCGGGTCCTGCAGTCGGGGTCTGCAGTCGGGGTCTGCAGTCGGGGTCTGCAGTCGGGGTCTGCAGTCAGGGTGTGCAATCGGGGTCTGCAGTTGGGGTCTGCAGTCGGGGTTTGCAGTCGGGGTGTGCAATCGGGGTGTGCAATCGGGGTGCGCAGTCGGGGTGCGCAGTCAGTGTGTGAAGCCATGGTGTGCAGTCGGTGTGCGCAGTCGGTGTGTGCAGTCGGGGTGTGCAGTCGGTGTGTGCAGTCGGTGTGTGCAGTCGGTGTGTGCAGTCGGTGTCTGCAGTCGGTGTGTGCAGTCGGTGTGTGCATTCAGAGTGGGCAGCCGTGGTGTGCAGTCAGTGTGTGCAGTCGGTGTGTGCAGTCGGTGTGTGCAGTCGGTGTGTGCAGTCGGTGTGTGCAGTCGGTGTGTGCAGTCGGTGTGTGCATTCAGAGTGGGCAGCCGTGGTGTGCAGTCAGTGAGAGCAGTCGGGGTGTGCAGTAGGGTGAGAAGTCAGGGTGTGCACTCAGGGTGTGCAGTCAGGGTAAGCAGTAAGGGTGTGACATCAGGGTGAGCAGTCGGGATGTGCAGTCAGGTTGTGCAGTCTGTATGAGCAGTCGGGGTGTGCAGTCGGTGTGTGCAGTCAGGGTGTGTAGTCAGGGTGTGCAGTCAGGGTGTGCAGTCAGGGTGAGCAGTCAGGATGTGCAGTCAGGATGTGCAGTCTGTATGAGCAGTCGGGGTGTGCAGTCGGGGTGTGCAGTCGGGGTGTGCAGTCGGTGTGTGCAGTCGGGGAGTGCAGTTGGGGAGTGCAGTCAGGGTGTGCAGTCGGGGAGTGCAGTCGGGGAGTGCAGTCGGGGAGTCCAGTCGGGGAGTGCAGATGGGGTGTGCAGTCGGGGTGTGCAGTCGGGGTGTGCAGTCGGGGTGTGCAGTTGGGGTGTGCAGTCGGGGTGTGCAGTCGGGGAGTGCAGTCGGGGAGTCCAGTCGGGGAGTCCAGTCGGGGAGTCCAGTCGGGGAGTCCAGTCGGGGAGTGCAGATGGGGTGTGCAGTCGGGGTGTGCAGTCGGGGAGTGCAGTCGGGGAGTGCAGTCGGGGAGTGCAGATGGGGTGTGCAGTCGGGGTGTGCAGTCGGGGTGTGCAGTCGGAGTGTGCAGTCAGGGTGAGCAGTCGGGGTGTGCAGTCGGGGTGTGCAGTCGGGGTGTGCAGTCGGAGTGTGCAGTCAGGGTGAGCAGTCGGGGTGTGCAGTCGGTGTGTGCAGTCAGGGTGAGCAGTCGGGGTGAGCAGTCGGGGTATGCAGTCGGAGTGTGCAGTCGGGGAGTGCTGTCGGGGAGTGCAGATGGGGAGTGCAGATGGGGTGTGCAGTCGGGGTGTGCAGTCGGGGTGTGCAGTCGGGGTGTGCAGTCGGGGTGTGCAGTCGGGGTGTGCAGTCAGGGTGAGCAGTCGGGGTGTGCATTCGGAGTGTGCAGTCAGGGTGAGCATTCGGGGTGTGAAGTCGGTGTGTGCAGTCGGAGTGTGCAGTCAGGGTGAGTAGTCGGGGTGTGCAGTCGGAGTGTGCAGTCAGGGTGAGCAGTCAGGATGTGCGGTCGGGGTGTGCAGTCGGGGTGTGCAGTCAGGGTGAGCAGCCGGGGAGTGCAGGCGGTGAGTGCAGGCGGGGAGTGCAGTCAGGGTGAGCAGTCGGGGTGTGCAGTCGGGGACTGCAGTCGGGGAGTGCAGTCGGGGAGTGCAGATGGGGTGTGCAGTCGGAGTGTGCAGTCGGAGTGTGCAGTCAGGGTGAGCAGTCGGGGTGTGCAGTCAGGGTGAGCAGTCGGGGTGTGCAGTCGGGGTGTGCAGTCGGAGTGTGCAGTAAGGGTGAGCAGTCGGGGTGTGCAGTCGGGGTGTGCAGTCAGGGTGTGCAGTCGGGGTGTGCAGTCGGGGTTTACAGTCGGTGTGTGCTGTCAGGGTTAGTAGTCAGGGTGTGCATTCAGGGTGTGCCGTCAGGATGTGCAGTCAGGGTGAGCAGTCAGGTTGTGCCTTCGGGTTGAGCAGTCGGGGTGTGCAGTCGGGGTGTGCAGTCGGGGTGTGCAGTCGGGGTGTGCAGTCGGGGAGTGCAGGCGGGGAGTGCAGTCGGGGTGTGCAGTCGGGGTGTGCAGTCGGGGTGTGCAGGCGGGGAGTGCAGGCGGGGAGTGCAGGCGGGGAGTGCAGGCGGGGTGTGCAGGCGGGGAGTGCAGGCGGGGTGTGCAATCGGGGTGTGCAATCGGGGCGTGCATTCGGGGCGTGCATTCGGGGTGTGCAGTCGGGGTGTGCAGTCAGTGTGTGAAGCCATGGTGTGAAGCCATGGTGTGAAGCCATGGTGTGCAGTCGGGGTGTGCAGTCAGGGTGTGCAGTCAGGGTGTACAGTCGGCGTTTACAGTAGGGTTGTGCAGTCAGGGTTAGCATTCGGGGTGTGCAGTCAGGATGAGCAGTCAGTTTGTGCCTCCAGGTTGAGCAGTTGGGGTAGGCGGTCGGTGTGAGCAGTCAGGATGTGCAGTCGGAGTGTGCAGTCAGAGTTTGCAGTCGGGGTGTGCTGTCAGGGTGAGCAGTCAGGGTGAGCAGTCATGGTGTGCAGTCGGGGTCTGCAGTCGGGGTCTGCAGTTGGGGTCTGCAGTCGGGGGGTCTGCAGTCGGGTTGCACAGCCTGGGTGTGCAGCCGTGGTGTGCAATCAGGGAGAGCAGTCAGTGTGAGCAGTCGTGGTGTGATGTCAGGGTGAGCAGTTGGGGTGTGCAGTCATTGTCTGCAGTCGGTATGAGCAGTCGGGGTGTGCAATCAGGGTGAGAAGTCAGGGTGTGCAGTCAGAGTGTAGAGTCGGGGTTTACAGTCGGTGTGTGCAGTCAGGGTTAGTAGTCGGGGTGTGCATTCAGGGTGTGCCGTCAGGATGTGCAGTCAGGGTGAGCAGTCAGGTTGTGCCTTCGGGTTGAGCAGGCGGGGTGTGCAGTCGGGGTGTGCCGCTGGGTCCTGCAGTTACGTTGCGCAGTTGGTGTCTGCAGTCGGGGTGTGCAGTCGGGGTGTGCAGTCGGGGTGTGCAGTCAGGGTGTGCAATCGGGGTCTGCAGTTGGGGTCTGCAGTCGGGGTGTGCAGTCGGGGTGTGCAGTCGGGGTGTGCAGTCGGGGTGTGCAGTCGGTGTATGCAATCGGGGTGTGCAATCGGGGTGCGCAGTCAGGGTGCGCAGTAAGGGTGTTCAGTCAGTGTGCGCAGTCAGGGTGTGAAGCCATGGTGTGCTGTCGGTGTGTGCAGTCGGTGTGTGCAGTCGGTGTCTGCAGTCGGTTTGTGCAGTCAGTTTGTGCAGTCGGTGTGTGCAGTCGGTGTCTGCAGTCAGAGTGGGCAGCCGTGGTGTGCAGTCAGTGAGAGCAGTCGGGGTGTGCAGTAGGGTGAGAATTCAGGGTGTGCACTCAGGGTGTGCAGTCAGGGTAAGCAGTAAGGGTGTGACGTCAGGGTGAGCAGTCGGGATGTGCAGTCAGGGTGTGCAGTCTGTATGAGCAGTCGGGGTGTGCAGTCGGGGTGTGCAGTCGGAGTGTGTAGTCGGGGTGTGTAGTCGGGGTGTGCAGTCAGGGTGTGCAGTCAGGGTGAGCAGTCAGGGTGAGAAGTCAGGGCGAGAAGTCAGGGCGAGAAGTCAGGGCGAGAAGTCAGGGCGAGAAGTCAGGGCGAGAAGTCAGGGCGAGAAGTCAGGGCGAGAAGTCAGGTTGTGCTGTTAGGTTGTGCTGTTAGGTTGTGCAGTCGTGGTGTGTTGTTGGCTTGTGAGCCGTGGTGTGCAGTCTGGGAGAGCAGTCAGTGTGATGTCAGGGTGTGCAGTCGGGGTGTGCAGTCGGGCTGTGCAGTCGGGGTGTGCAGTCGGGGTGTGCAGTCGGGGTGTGCAGTCGGGGTGTGCAGTCGGGGTGAGCAGTCGGGGTGTGCAGTCGGGGTGCGCAGTCGGAGTGCGCAGTCGGAGTGTGCAGTCGGAGTGTGCAGTCGGGGTGCGCAGTCAGGGTGCTCAGTCAGTGTGCGCAGTCAGGGTGTGAAGCCATGGTGTGCAGTTGGTGTGTGCAGTTGGTGTGTGCAGTCGGTGTGTGCAGTCGGTGTGTGCAGTCGGTGTGTGCAGTCGGTGTGTGCAGTCGGTGTGTGCTGTCGGTGTGTGCAGTCGGTGTGTGCAGTCGGTGTGTGCAGTCGGTGTGTGCAGTCAGGGTTAGTAGTCGGGGTGTGCCTTCAGGGTGTGCCGTCAGGATGTGCAGTCAGGGTGAGCAGTCAGGTTGTGCCTTCTGGTTGAGCAGTCGGGGTGTGCAGTCGGGGTGTGCCGCCGGTTCCTGCAGTTACGTTGTGCAGTTGGGGTCTGCAGTCGGGGTCTGCAGTCGGGGTCTGCAGTCAGGGTGTGCAATCGGGGTCTGCAGTTGGGGTCTGCAGTTGGGGTCTGCAGTCGGGGTGCGCAGTCAGGGTGCACAGTCAGCGTGTTCAGTCAGTGTGCGCAGTCAGTGTGTGAAGCCATGGTGTGAAGCTTTGGTGTGCAGTCGGTGTGTGCAGTCGGTGTGAGCAGTCGGTGTCTGCAGTCGGTGTGTGCAGTCGGTTTGTGCAGTCGGTGTGTGCAGTCGGTGTGTGCAGTCGGTGTGTGCAGTCAGTTTGTGCAGTCGGTGTGTGCAGTCGGTGTGTGCAGTCGGTGTGTGCATTCAGAGTGGGCAGCCGTGGTGTGCAGTCAGTGAGAGCAGTCGGGGTGTGCAGTAGGGTGAGAAGTCAGGGTGTGCACTCAGGGTGTGCAGTCAGGGTAAGCAGTAAGGGTGTGACGTCAGGGTGAGCAGTCGGGATGTGCAGTCAGGGTGTGCAGTCTGTATGAGCAGTCGGTGTGTGCAGTCGGGGTGTGCAGTCGGGGTGTGTAGTCAGGGTGAGAAGTCAGGGTGTGCAGTCAGGGTAAGCAGTAAGGGTGTGACGTCAGGGTGAGCAGTCGGGATGTGCAGTCGGGGTGTGCAGTAGGGTGAGAAGTCAGGGTGTGCACTCAGGGTGTGCAGTCAGGGTAAGCAGTAAGGGTGTGACGTCAGGGTGAGCAGTCGGGATGTGCAGTCAGGGTGTGCAGTCTGTATGAGCAGTCGGGGTGTGCAGTCAGGGTGAGAAGTCAGGGCGAGAAGTCAGGGCGATAAGTCAGGGCGAGAAGTCAGGTTGTGCAGTTAGGTTGTGCTGTTAGGTTGTGCAGTCGTGGTGTTTTGTTGGCTTGTGCAGCCGTGGTGTGCAGTCTGGGAGAGCAGTCAGTGTGATGTCAGTGTGAGCAGTCGGGGTGTGCAGTCAGTGTCTGCAGTCGGTATGAGCAGTCGGGGTGTGCAGTCAGGGTGAGAAGTCAGGGTGTGCAGTCAGGGTGTACAGTCGGGGTTTACAGTCGGTGTGTGCAGTCAGGGTTAGCAGTCGGGGTGTGCATTCAGGGTGTGCTGTCAGGATGTGCAGTCAGGGTGAGCAGTCAGGTTGTGCCTTCGGGTTGAGCAGTTGGGGTGGGAGGTCGGTGTGAGCAGTCAGGATGTGCAGTCGGCGTGTGCAGTCAGGGTTTGCAGTCGGGGTGTGCAGTCGGGGAGTGCAGTCGGGGTGTGCAGTCGGGGTGTGCCGCCGGGTGCTGCAGTTACGTTGCGCAGTTGGGGTCTGCAGTCGGGGTCTGCAGTCGGTGTGCGCAGTCGGGGTGCGCAGTCGGGGTGCGCAGTCGGGGTGTTCAGTCAGTGTGAGCAGTCAGGGTGTGAAGCCATGGTGTGCAGTCGGTGTGTGCAGTCGGTGTGTGCAGTCGGTGTGTGCAGTCGGTGTGTGCAGTTGGTGTGTGCAGTCAGGGTTAGTAGTCGGTGTGTGCATCAGGGTGTGCCGTCAGGATGTGCAGTCAGGTTGTGCCTTCGGGTTGAGCTGTCGGGGTGTGCAGCCGGGTCCTGCAGTCGGGGTCTGCAGTCGGGGTCTGCAGTCGGGGTCTGCAGTCGGGGTCTGCAGTCGGGGTCTGCAGTCAGGGTGTGCAATCGGGGTCTGCAGTTGGGGTCTGCAGTCGGGGTGTGCAGTCGGGTGTGCAGTCGGGGTGTGCAATCGGGGTGTGCAATCGGGGTGCGCAGTCGGGGTGTGCAGTCAGGGTGCGCTGTCAGGGTGTTCAGTCAGTGTGCGCAGTCAGTGTGTGAAGCCATGGTGTGAAGCCATGGTGTGCAGTCGGTGTGTGCAGTCGGTGTGTGCAGTCGGTGTGTGCAGTCGGTGTGTGCAGTCGGTGTGTGCATTCAGAGTGGGCAGCCGTGGTGTGCAGTCAGTGAGAGCAGTCGGGGTGTGCAGTAGGGTGAGAAGTCAGGGTGTGCACTCAGGGTGTGCAGTCAGGGTAAGCAGTAAGGGTGTGACGTCAGGGTGAGCAGTCGGGGTGTGCAGTCGGGGTGTGCAGTCGGGGTGTGCAGTCGGGGTGTGTAGTCAGGGTGTGCAGTCAGGGTGTGCAGTCAAGGTGAGAAGTCAGGGTGAGAAGTCAGGGCGAGAAGTCAGGGCGAGAAGTCAGGTTGTGCAGTTAGGTTGTGCTGTTAGGTTGTGCAGTCGTGGTGTGTTGTTGGCTTGTGCAGCCGTGGTGTGCAGTCTGGGAGAGCAGTCAGTGTGATGTCAGGGTGAGCAGTCGGGGTGTGCAGTCAGTGTCTGCAGTCGGTATGAGCAGTCGGTGTGTGCAGTCAGGGTGAGAAGTCAGGGTGTGCAGTCAGGGTGTACAGTCGGGGTTTACAGTCGGTGTGTGCAGTCAGGGTTAGCAGTCGGGGTGTGCATTCAGGGTGTGCTGTCAGGATGTGCAGTCAGGGTGAGCAGTCAGGTTGTGCCTTCGGGTTGAGCAGTTGGGGTGGGCGGTCGGTGTGAGCAGTCAGGGTTTGCAGTCGGGGTGTGCAGTCGGGGAGTGCAGTCGGGGAGTGCAGTCGGGGAGTGCAGTCGGGGAGTGCAGTCGGGGAGTGCAGTCGGGGAGTGCAGTCGGGGTGTGCAGTCGGGGTGTGCAGTCGGGGAGGGCAGTCGGGGAGGGCAGTCGGGGTGTGAAGTCGGGGTGTGCAGTCGGGGTGTGCAGTCGGGGTGTGCAGTCGGGGTGTGCAGTCGGGGAGTGCAGTCGGGCCGTGCAGATGGGGTGTGCAGTCGGAGTGTGCAGTCGGCGTGAGCAGTCGGGGTGTGCACTCGGGGTGTGCAGTCGGGGAGTGCAGTCGGGTTGTGCAGTCGGGGTGTGCAGTCGGGGTGTGCAGTCGGGGAGTGCAGTCGGGCAGTGCAGATGGGGTGTGCAGTCGGAGTGTGCAGTCGGGGTGTGCAGTCGAGGTGTGCAGTCGGGGTGTGCAGTGGGGGTGAGCAGTCGGGGTGTGCAGTCGGAGTGTGCAGTCGGAGTGTGCAGTCAGAGTGTGCTGTCGGAGTGTGCAGTCGGGGTGTGCAATCGGGGTGCACAGTCGGGGTGCGCAGTCAGGGTGCACAGTCAGCGTGTTCAGTCAGTGTGCGCAGTCAGTGTGTGAAGCCATGGTGTGAAGCTTTGGTGTGCAGTCGGTGTGTGCAGTCGGTGTGAGCAGTCGGTGTCTGCAGTCGGTGTGTGCAGTCGGTTTGTGCAATCGGTGTGTGCAGTCGGTGTGTGCAGTCGGTGTGTGCAGTCAGTTTGTGCAGTCGGTGTGTGCAGTCGGTGTGTGCAGTCGGTGTGTGCAGTCGGTGTGAGCAGTCGGTGTCTGCAGTCGGTGTGTGCAGTCGGTTTGTGCAGTCGGTGTGTGCAGTCGGTGTGTGCAGTCAGTGTGTGCAGTCAGTTTGTGCAGTCAGTGAGAGCAGTCGGGGTGTGCAGTAGGGTGAGAAGTCAGGGTGTGCACTCAGGGTGTGCAGTCAGGGTAAGCAGTAAGGGTGTGACGTCAGGGTGAGCAGTCGGGATGTGCAGTCAGGGTGTGCAGTCTGTATGAGCAGTCGGTGTGTGCAGTCGGGGTGTGCAGTCGGGGTGTGTAGTCAGGGTGAGAAGTCAGGGTGTGCAGTCAGGGTAAGCAGTAAGGGTGTGACGTCAGGGTGAGCAGTCGGGATGTGCAGTCGGGGTGTGCAGTAGGGTGAGAAGTCAGGGTGTGCACTCAGGGTGTGCAGTCAGGGTAAGCAGTAAGGGTGTGACGTCAGGGTGAGCAGTCGGGATGTGCAGTCAGGGTGTGCAGTCTGTATGAGCAGTCGGGGTGTGCAGTCAGGGTGAGAAGTCAGGGCGAGAAGTCAGGGCGATAAGTCAGGGCGAGAAGTCAGGTTGTGCAGTTAGGTTGTGCTGTTAGGTTGTGCAGTCGTGGTGTTTTGTTGGCTTGTGCAGCCGTGGTGTGCAGTCTGGGAGAGCAGTCAGTGTGATGTCAGTGTGAGCAGTCGGGGTGTGCAGTCAGTGTCTGCAGTCGGTATGAGCAGTCGGGGTGTGCAGTCAGGGTGAGAAGTCAGGGTGTGCAGTCAGGGTGTACAGTCGGGGTTTACAGTCGGTGTGTGCAGTCAGGGTTAGCAGTCGGGGTGTGCATTCAGGGTGTGCTGTCAGGATGTGCAGTCAGGGTGAGCAGTCAGGTTGTGCCTTCGGGTTGAGCAGTTGGGGTGGGAGGTCGGTGTGAGCAGTCAGGATGTGCAGTCGGCGTGTGCAGTCAGGGTTTGCAGTCGGGGTGTGCAGTCGGGGAGTGCAGTCGGGGTGTGCAGTCGGGGTGTGCCGCCGGGTGCTGCAGTTACGTTGCGCAGTTGGGGTCTGCAGTCGGGGTCTGCAGTCGGGGTGCGCAGTCGGGGTGCGCAGTCGGGGTGCGCAGTCGGGGTGTTCAGTCAGTGTGAGCAGTCAGGGTGTGAAGCCATGGTGTGCAGTCGGTGTGTGCAGTCGGTGTGTGCAGTCGGTGTGTGCAGTCGGTGTGTGCAGTTGGTGTGTGCAGTCAGGGTTAGTAGTCGGTGTGTGCATCAGGGTGTGCCGTCAGGATGTGCAGTCAGGTTGTGCCTTCGGGTTGAGCTGTCGGGGTGTGCAGCCGGGTCCTGCAGTCGGGGTCTGCAGTCGGGGTCTGCAGTCGGGGTCTGCAGTCGGGGTCTGCAGTCGGGGTCTGCAGTCAGGGTGTGCAATCGGGGTCTGCAGTTGGGGTCTGCAGTCGGGGTGTGCAGTCGGGGTGTGCAGTCGGGGTGTGCAATCGGGGTGTGCAATCGGGGTGCGCAGTCGGGGTGCGCAGTCAGGGTGCGCTGTCAGGGTGTTCAGTCAGTGTGCGCAGTCAGTGTGTGAAGCCATGGTGTGAAGCCATGGTGTGCAGTCGGTGTGTGCAGTCGGTGTGTGCAGTCGGTGTGTGCAGTCGGTGTGTGCATTCAGAGTGGGCAGCCGTGGTGTGCAGTCAGTGAGAGCAGTCGGGGTGTGCAGTAGGGTGAGAAGTCAGGGTGTGCACTCAGGCTGTGCAGTCAGGGTAAGCAGTAAGGGTGTGACGTCAGGGTGAGCAGTCGGGGTGTGCAGTCGGGGTGTGCAGTCGGGGTGTGCAGTCGGGGTGTGTAGTCAGGGTGTGCAGTCAGGGTGTGCAGTCAGGGCGAGAAGTCAAGGTGAGAAGTCAGGGTGAGAAGTCAGGGCGAGAAGTCAGGGCGAGAAGTCAGGTTGTGCAGTTAGGTTGTGCTGTTAGGTTGTGCAGTCGTGGTGTGTTGTTGGCTTGTGCAGCCGTGGTGTGCAGTCTGGGAGAGCAGTCAGTGTGATGTCAGGGTGAGCAGTCGGGGTGTGCAGTCAGTGTCTGCAGTCGGTATGAGCAGTCGGTGTGTGCAGTCAGGGTGAGAAGTCAGGGTGTGCAGTCAGGGTGTACAGTCGGGGTTTACAGTCGGTGTGTGCAGTCAGGGTTAGCAGTCGGGGTGTGCATTCAGGGTGTGCTGTCAGGATGTGCAGTCAGGGTGAGCAGTCAGGTTGTGCCTTCGGGTTGAGCAGTTGGGGTGGGCGGTCGGTGTGAGCAGTCAGGGTTTGCAGTCGGGGTGTGCAGTCGGGGAGTGCAGTCGGGGAGTGCAGTCGGGGAGTGCAGTCGGGGAGTGCAGTCGGGGAGTGCAGTCGGGGAGTGCAGTCGGGGTGTGCAGTCGGGGTGTGCAGTCGGGGAGGGCAGTCGGGGAGGGCAGTCGGGGTGTGCAGTCGGGGTGTGCAGTCGGGGTGTGCAGTCGGGGTGTGCAGTCGGGGTGTGCAGTCGGGGTGTGCAGTCGGGGAGTGCAGTCGGGCAGTGCAGATGGGGTGTGCAGTCGGAGTGTGCAGTCGGCGTGAGCAGTCGGGGTGTGCACTCGGGGTGTGCAGTCGGGGAGTGCAGTCGGGTTGTGCAGTCGGGGTGTGCAGTCGGGGTGTGCAGTCGGGGAGTGCAGTCGGGCAGTGCAGATGGGGTGTGCAGTCGGAGTGTGCAGTCGGGGTGTGCAGTCGAGGTGTGCAGTCGGGGTGTGCAGTGGGGGTGAGCAGTCGGGGTGTGCAGTCGGAGTGTGCAGTCGGAGTGTGCAGTCAGAGTGTGCTGTCGGAGTGTGCAGTCGGGGTGTGCAGTCGGGGTGCGCAGTCGGGGTGCGCAGTCGGGGTGCGCAGTCGGGGTGCGCAGTCGGGGTGCGCAGTCAGGGTGTTCAGTCAGTGTGCGCAGTCAGGGTGTGAAGCCATGGTGTGCAGTCGGTGTGTGCAGTCGGTGTGCGCAGTCGGTGTGCGCAGTCGGTGTGCGCAGTCGGTGTGCGCATTTGGTGTGCGCAGTCGGTGTGCGCAGTCGGTGTGTGCAGTCGGTATGTGCAGTCGGTGTGTGCAGTCAGGGTTAGTAGTCGGTGTGTGCATCAGGGTGTGCGGTCAGGATGTGCAGTCAGGTTGTGCCTTCGGGTTGAGCTGTCGGGGTGTGCAGCCGGGTCCTGCAGTTACGTTGCGCAGTTGGGGTCTGCAGTCGGGGTCTGCAGTCGGGGTCTGCAGTCGGGGTCTGCAGTCGGGGTCTGCAGTCAAGGTGTGCAATCGGGTTCTGCAGTTGGGGTCTGCAGTCGGGGTGTGCAGTCGGGGTTTGCAATCGGGGTGTGCAATCGGGGTGCGCAGTCGGGGTGCGCAGTCAGGGTGCGCTGTCAGGGTGTTCAGTCAGTGTGCGCAGTCAGTGTGTGAAGCCATGGTGTGAAGCCATGGTGTGCAGTCGGTGTGTGCAGTCGGTGTGTGCAGTCGGAATGTGCAGTCGGTGTGTGCAGTCGGTGGGTGCAGTCGGGGTGTGCAGTCGGGGTGTGCAGTCGGGGTGTGCAGTCGGTGTGTGCAGTCGGTGTGTGCAGTCGGTGTGTGCAGTCGGGGAGTGCAGTCGGGGAGTGCAGATGGGGTGTGCAGTCGGAGTGTGCAGTCGGAGTGTGCAGTCGGGGTGTGCAGTCGGGGTGTGCAGTCGGGGTGTGCAGTCGGGGTGTGCAGTCGGGGTGAGCAGTCGGGGTGTGCAGTCGGAGTGTGCAGTCGGAGTGTGCAGTCGGAGTGTGCAGTCGGAGTGTGCAGTCGCAGTGTGCAGTCGCAGTGTGCAGTCGCAGTGTGCAGTCGGAGTGTGCAGTCGGAGTGTGCAGTCGGAGTGTGCAGTCGGAGTGTGCAGTCGGAGTGTGCAGTCGGAGTGTGCAGTCGGAGTGTGCAGTCGGAGTGTGCAGTCGGAGTGTGCAGTCGGAGTGTGCAGTCGGAGTGTGCAGTCGGAGTGTGCAGTCGGAGTGTGCAGTCGGAGTGTGCAGTCGGTGTGTGCAGTCGGTGTGTGCAGTCGGTGTGTGCAGTCAGGGTTAGTAGTCGGGGTGTGCATTCAGGGTGTGCCGTCAGGATGAGCAGTCAGGTTGTGCCTTCTGGTTGAGCAGTCGGGGTGTGCAGTCGGGGTGTGCCGACGGTTCCTGCAGTTACGTTGCGCAGTTGGGGTCTGCAGTCGGGGTCTGCAGTCGGGGTCTGCAGTCAGGGTGTGCAATCGGGGTCTGCAGTTGGGGTCTGCAGTCGGGGTGTGCAGTCGGGGTGTGCAATCGGGGTGTGCAGTCGGTGTATGCAATCGGGGTGTGCAATCGGGGTGCGCAGTCAGGGTGCGCAGTAAGGGTGTTCAGTCAGTGTGCGCAGTCAGGGTGTGAAGCCATGGTGTGCTGTCGGTGTGTGCAGTCGGTGTGTGCAGTCGGTGTGTGCAGTCGGTGTCTGCAGTCGGTTTGTGCAGTCAGTTTGTGCAGTCGGTGTGTGCAGTCGGTGTCTGCAGTCAGAGTGGGCAGCCGTGGTGTGCAGTCAGTGAGAGCAGTCGGGGTGTGCAGTAGGGTGAGAATTCAGGGTGTGCACTCAGGGTGTGCAGTCAGGGTAAGCAGTAAGGGTGTGACGTCAGGGTGAGCAGTCGGGATGTGCAGTCAGGGTGTGCAGTCTGTATGAGCAGTCGGGGTGTGCAGTCGGGGTGTGCAGTCGGGGTGTGTAGTCGGGGTGTGTAGTCGGGGTGTGCAGTCAGGGTGTGCAGTCAGGGTGAGCAGTCAGGGTGAGAAGTCAGGGCGAGAAGTCAGGGCGAGAAGTCAGGGCGAGAAGTCAGGGCGAGAAGTCAGGTTGTGCTGTTAGGTTGTGCTGTTAGGTTGTGCAGTCGTGGTGTGTTGTTGGCTTGTGAGCCGTGGTGTGCAGTCTGGGAGAGCAGTCAGTGTGATGTCAGGGTGTGCAGTCGGGGTGTGCAGTCGGGCTGTGCAGTCGGGGTGTGCAGTCGGGGTGTGCAGTCGGGGTGTGCAGTCGGGGTGTGCAGTCGGGGTGTGCAGTCGGGGTGAGCAGTCGGGGTGTGCAGTCGGGGTGCGCAGTCGGAGTGCGCAGTCGGAGTGCGCAGTCGGAGTGTGCAGTCGGAGTGTGCAGTCGGGGTGCGCAGTCAGGGTGCTCAGTCAGTGTGCGCAGTCAGGGTGTGAAGCCATGGTGTGCAGTTGGTGTGTGCTGTCGGTGTGTGCAGTCGGTGTGTGCAGTCGGTGTGTGCAGTCGGTGTGTGCAGTCGGTGTGTGCAGTCAGGGTGAGCAGTCAGGTTGTGCCTTCTGGTTGAGCAGTCGGGGTGTGCAGTCGGGGTGTGCCGCCGGTTCCTGCAGTTACGTTGTGCAGTTGGGGTCTGCAGTTGGGGTCTGCAGTCGGGGTCTGCAGTCAGGGTGTGCAATCGGGGTCTGCAGTTGGGGTCTGCAGTTGGGGTCTGCAGTCGGGGTGCGCAGTCAGGGTGCACAGTCAGCGTGTTCAGTCAGTGTGCGCAGTCAGTGTGTGAAGCCATGGTGTGAAGCTTTGGTGTGCAGTCGGTGTGTGCAGTCGGTGTGAGCAGTCGGTGTCTGCAGTCGGTGTGTGCAGTCGGTTTGTGCAGTCGGTGTGTGCAGTCGGTGTGTGCAGTCGGTGTGTGCAGTCGGTGTGTGCAGTCGGTGTGTGCAGTCAGTTTGTGCAGTCGGTGTGTGCAGTCGGTGTGTGCAGTCGGTGTGTGCATTCAGAGTGGGCAGCCGTGGTGTGCAGTCAGTGAGAGCAGTCGGGGTGTGCAGTAGGGTGAGAAGTCAGGGTGTGCACTCAGGGTGTGCAGTCAGGGTAAGCAGTAAGGGTGTGACGTCAGGGTGAGCAGTCGGGATGTGCAGTCAGGGTGTGCAGTCTGTATGAGCAGTCGGTGTGTGCAGTCGGGGTGTGCAGTCGGGGTGTGTAGTCAGGGTGAGAAGTCAGGGTGTGCAGTCAGGGTAAGCAGTAAGGGTGTGACGTCAGGGTGAGCAGTCGGGATGTGCAGTCGGGGTGTGCAGTAGGGTGAGAAGTCAGGGTGTGCACTCAGGGTGTGCAGTCAGGGTAAGCAGTAAGGGTGTGACGTCAGGGTGAGCAGTCGGGATGTGCAGTCAGGGTGTGCAGTCTGTATGAGCAGTCGGGGTGTGCAGTCAGGGTGAGAAGTCAGGGCGAGAAGTCAGGGCGATAAGTCAGGGCGAGAAGTCAGGTTGTGCAGTTAGGTTGTGCTGTTAGGTTGTGCAGTCGTGGTGTTTTGTTGGCTTGTGCAGCCGTGGTGTGCAGTCTGGGAGAGCAGTCAGTGTGATGTCAGTGTGAGCAGTCGGGGTGTGCAGTCAGTGTCTGCAGTCGGTATGAGCAGTCGGGGTGTGCAGTCAGGGTGAGAAGTCAGGGTGTGCAGTCAGGGTGTACAGTCGGGGTTTACAGTCGGTGTGTGCAGTCAGGGTTAGCAGTCGGGGTGTGCATTCAGGGTGTGCTGTCAGGATGTGCAGTCAGGGTGAGCAGTCAGGTTGTGCCTTCGGGTTGAGCAGTTGGGGTGGGCGGTCGGTGTGAGCAGTCAGGGTTTGCAGTCGGGGTGTGCAGTCGGGGAGTGCAGTCGGGGAGTGCAGTCGGGGAGTGCAGTCGGGGAGTGCAGTCGGGGAGTGCAGTCGGGGAGTGCAGTCGGGGAGTGCAGTCGGGGTGTGCAGTCGGGGTGTGCCGCCGGGTGCTGCAGTTACGTTGGGCAGTTGGGGTCTGCAGTCGGGGTCTGCAGTCGGTGTGCGCAGTCGGGGTGCGCAGTCGGGGTGCGCAGTCGGGGTGTTCAGTCAGTGTGAGCAGTCAGGGTGTGAAGCCATGGTGTGCAGTCGGTGTGTGCAGTCGGTGTGTGCAGTCGGTGTGTGCAGTCGGTGTGTGCAGTTGGTGTGTGCAGTCAGGGTTAGTAGTCGGTGTGTGCATCAGGGTGTGCCGTCAGGATGTGCAGTCAGGTTGTGCCTTCGGGTTGAGCTGTCGGGGTGTGCAGCCGGGTCCTGCAGTCGGGGTCTGCAGTCGGGGTCTGCAGTCGGGGTCTGCAGTCGGGGTCTGCAGTCAGGGTGTGCAATCGGGGTCTGCAGTTGGGGTCTGCAGTCGGGGTGTGCAGTCGGGGTGTGCAATCGGGGTGTGCAATCGGGGTGCGCAGTCGGGGTGCGCAGTCAGGGTGCGCTGTCAGGGTGTTCAGTCAGTGTGCGCAGTCAGTGTGTGAAGCCATGGTGTGAAGCTTTGGTGTGCAGTCGGTGTGTGCAGTCGGTGTGTGCAGTCGGTGTGTGCAGTCGGTGTGTGCATTCAGAGTGGGCAGCCGTGGTGTGCAGTCAGTGAGAGCAGTCGGGGTGTGCAGTAGGGTGAGAAGTCAGGGTGTGCACTCAGGGTGTGCAGTCAGGGTAAGCAGTAAGGGTGTGACGTCAGGGTGAGCAGTCGGGGTGTGCAGTCGGGGTGTGCAGTCGGGGTGTGTAGTCAGGGTGTGCAGTCAGGGTGTGCAGTCAGGGTGTGCAGTCAGGGCGAGAAGTCAAGGTGAGAAGTCAGGGTGAGAAGTCAGGGCGAGAAGTCAGGGCGAGAAGTCAGGTTGTGCAGTTAGGTTGTGCTGTTAGGTTGTGCAGTCGTGGTGTGTTGTTGGCTTGTGCAGCCGTGGTGTGCAGTCTGGGAGAGCAGTCAGTGTGATGTCAGGGTGAGCAGTCGGGGTGTGCAGTCAGTGTCTGCAGTCGGTATGAGCAGTCGGTGTGTACAGTCAGGGTGAGAAGTCAGGGTGTGCAGTCAGGGTGTACAGTCGGGGTTTACAGTCGGTGTGTGCAGTCAGGGTTAGCAGTCGGGGTGTGCATTCAGGGTGTGCTGTCAGGATGTGCAGTCAGGGTGAGCAGTCAGGTTGTGCCTTCGGGTTGAGCAGTTGGGGTGGGCGGTCGGTGTGAGCAGTCAGGGTTTGCAGTCGGGGTGTGCAGTCGGGGAGTGCAGTCGGGGAGTGCAGTCGGGGAGTGCAGTCGGGGAGTGCAGTCGGGGAGTGCAGTCGGGGAGTGCAGTCGGGGTGTGCAGTCGGGGTGTGCAGTCGGGGAGGGCAGTCGGGGAGGGCAGTCGGGGTGTGCAGTCGGGGTGTGCAGTCGGGGTGTGCAGTCGGGGTGTGCAGTCGGGGAGTGCAGTCGGGCAGTGCAGATGGGGTGTGCAGTCGGAGTGTGCAGTCGGCGTGAGCAGTCGGGGTGTGCACTCGGGGTGTGCAGTCGGGGAGTGCAGTCGGGTTGTGCAGTCGGGGTGTGCAGTCGGGGTGTGCAGTCGGGGAGTGCAGTCGGGCAGTGCAGATGGGGTGTGCAGTCGGAGTGTGCAGTCGGGGTGTGCAGTCGAGGTGTGCAGTCGGGGTGTGCAGTGGGGGTGAGCAGTCGGGGTGTGCAGTCGGAGTGTGCAGTCGGAGTGTGCAGTCAGAGTGTGCTGTCGGAGTGTGCAGTCGGGGTGTGCAGTCGGGGTGTGCAGTCGGGGTGCGCAGTCGGGGTGCGCAGTCGGGGTGCGCAGTCAGGGTGTTCAGTCAGTGTGCGCAGTCAGGGTGTGAAGCCATGGTGTGCAGTCGGTGTGTGCAGTCGGTGTGCGCAGTCGGTGTGCGCAGTCGGTGTGCGCAGTCGGTGTGCGCATTTGGTGTGCGCAGTCGGTGTGCGCAGTCGGTGTGTGCAGTCGGTATGTGCAGTCGGTGTGTGCAGTCAGGGTTAGTAGTCGGTGTGTGCATCAGGGTGTGCGGTCAGGATGTGCAGTCAGGTTGTGCCTTCGGGTTGAGCTGTCGGGGTGTGCAGCCGGGTCCTGCAGTTACGTTGCGCAGTTGGGGTCTGCAGTCGGGGTCTGCAGTCGGGGTCTGCAGTCGGGGTCTGCAGTCGGGGTCTGCAGTCAAGGTGTGCAATCGGGTTCTGCAGTTGGGGTCTGCAGTCGGGGTGTGCAGTCGGGGTTTGCAATCGGGGTGTGCAATCGGGGTGCGCAGTCGGGGTGCGCAGTCAGGGTGCGCTGTCAGGGTGTTCAGTCAGTGTGCGCAGTCAGTGTGTGAAGCCATGGTGTGAAGCCATGGTGTGCAGTCGGTGTGTGCAGTCGGTGTGTGCAGTCGGAATGTGCAGTCGGTGTGTGCAGTCGGTGGGTGCAGTCGGGGTGTGCAGTCGGGGTGTGCAGTCGGGGTGTGCAGTCGGGGTGTGCAGTCGGGGAGTGCAGTCGGGGAGTGCAGATGGGGTGTGCAGTCGGAGTGTGCAGTCGGAGTGTGCAGTCGGGGTGTGCAGTCGGGGTGTGCAGTCGGGGTGTGCAGTCGGGGTGTGCAGTCGGGGTGAGCAGTTGGGGTGTGCAGTCGGAGTGTGCAGTCGGAGTGTGCAGTCGGAGTGTGCAGTCGGAGTGTGCAGTCGGAGTGTGCAGTCGGAGTGTGCAGTCGGAGTGTGCAGTCGGAGTGTGCAGTCGGAGTGTGCAGTCGGAGTGTGCAGTCGGAGTGTGCAGTCGGAGTGTGCAGTCGCAGTGTGCAGTCGCAGTGTGCAGTCGCAGTGTGCAGTCGCAGTGTGCAGTCGGAGTGTGCAGTCGGAGTGTGCAGTCGGAGTGTGCAGTCGGTGTGTGCAGTCGGTGTGTGCAGTCAGGGTTAGTAGTCGGGGTGTGCATTCAGGGTGTGCCGTCAGGATGAGCAGTCAGGTTGTGCCTTCTGGTTGAGCAGTCGGGGTGTGCAGTCGGGGTGTGCCGACGGTTCCTGCAGTTACGTTGCGCAGTTGGGGTCTGCAGTCGGGGTCTGCAGTCGGGGTCTGCAGTCAGGGTGTGCAATCGGGGTCTGCAGTTGGGGTCTGCAGTCGGGGTGTGCAGTCGGGGTGTGCAATCGGGGTGTGCAGTCGGTGTATGCAATCGGGGTGTGCAATCGGGGTGCGCAGTCAGGGTGCGCAGTAAGGGTGTTCAGTCAGTGTGCGCAGTCAGGGTGTGAAGCCATGGTGTGCTGTCGGTGTGTGCTGTCGGTGTGTGCAGTCGGTGTGTGCAGTCGGTGTCTGCAGTCGGTTTGTGCAGTCAGTTTGTGCAGTCGGTGTGTGCAGTCGGTGTCTGCAGTCAGAGTGGGCAGCCGTGGTGTGCAGTCAGTGAGAGCAGTCGGGGTGTGCAGTAGGGTGAGAATTCAGGGTGTGCACTCAGGGTGTGCAGTCAGGGTAAGCAGTAAGGGTGTGACGTCAGGGTGAGCAGTCGGGATGTGCAGTCAGGGTGTGCAGTCTGTATGAGCAGTCGGGGTGTGCAGTCGGGGTGTGCAGTCGGGGTGTGTAGTCGGGGTGTGTAGTCGGGGTGTGCAGTCAGGGTGTGCAGTCAGGGTGAGCAGTCAGGGTGAGAAGTCAGGGCGAGAAGTCAGGGCGAGAAGTCAGGGCGAGAAGTCAGGGCGAGAAGTCAGGGCGAGAAGTCAGGTTGTGCTGTTAGGTTGTGCTGTTAGGTTGTGCAGTCGTGGTGTGTTGTTGGCTTGTGAGCCGTGGTGTGCAGTCTGGGAGAGCAGTCAGTGTGATGTCAGGGTGTGCAGTCGGGGTGTGCAGTCGGGGTGTGCAGTCGGGGTGTGCAGTCGGGGTGTGCAGTCGGGGTGTGCAGTCGGGGTGAGCAGTCGGGGTGTGCAGTCGGGGTGCGCAGTCGGAGTGCGCAGTCGGAGTGCGCAGTCGGAGTGTGCAGTCGGAGTGTGCAGTCGGGGTGCGCAGTCGGGGTGCTCAGTCAGTGTGCGCAGTCAGGGTGTGAAGCCATGGTGTGCAGTTGGTGTGTGCAGTCGGTGTGTGCAGTCGGTGTGTGCAGTCGGTGTGTGCAGTCGGTGTGTGCAGTCGGTGTGTGCAGTCGGTGTGTGCTGTCGGTGTGTGCAGTCGGTGTGTGCAGTCGGTGTGTGCAGTCAGGGTTAGTAGTCGGGGTGTGCCTTCAGGGTGTGCCGTCAGGATGTGCAGTCAGGGTGAGCAGTCAGGTTGTGCCTTCTGGTTGAGCAGTCGGGGTGTGCAGTCGGGGTGTGCCGCCGGTTCCTGCAGTTACGTTGTGCAGTTGGGGTCTGCAGTCGGGGTCTGCAGTCGGGGTCTGCAGTCAGGGTGTGCAATCGGGGTCTGCAGTTGGGGTCTGCAGTTGGGGTCTGCAGTCGGGGTGCGCAGTCAGGGTGCACAGTCAGCGTGTTCAGTCAGTGTGCGCAGTCAGTGTGCGAAGCCATGGTGTGAAGCTTTGGTGTGCAGTCGGTGTGTGCAGTCGGTGTGAGCAGTCGGTGTCTGCAGTCGGTGTGTGCAGTCGGTTTGTGCAGTCGGTGTGTGCAGTCGGTGTGTGCAGTCGGTGTGTGCAGTCGGTGTGTGCAGTCAGTTTGTGCAGTCGGTGTGTGCAGTCGGTGTGTGCAGTCGGTGTGTGCATTCAGAGTGGGCAGCCGTGGTGTGCAGTCAGTGAGAGCAGTCGGGGTGTGCAGTAGGGTGAGAAGTCAGGGTGTGCACTCAGGGTGTGCAGTCAGGGTAAGCAGTAAGGGTGTGACGTCAGGGTGAGCAGTCGGGATGTGCAGTCAGGGTGTGCAGTCTGTATGAGCAGTCGGTGTGTGCAGTCGGGGTGTGCAGTCGGGGTGTGTAGTCAGGGTGAGAAGTCAGGGTGTGCAGTCAGGGTAAGCAGTAAGGGTGTGACGTCAGGGTGAGCAGTCGGGATGTGCAGTCGGGGTGTGCAGTAGGGTGAGAAGTCAGGGTGTGCACTCAGGGTGTGCAGTCAGGGTAAGCAGTAAGGGTGTGACGTCAGGGTGAGCAGTCGGGATGTGCAGTCAGGGTGTGCAGTCTGTATGAGCAGTCGGGGTGTGCAGTCAGGGTGAGAAGTCAGGGCGAGAAGTCAGGGCGATAAGTCAGGGCGAGAAGTCAGGTTGTGCAGTTAGGTTGTGCTGTTAGGTTGTGCAGTCGTGGTGTTTTGTTGGCTTGTGCAGCCGTGGTGTGCAGTCTGGGAGAGCAGTCAGTGTGATGTCAGTGTGAGCAGTCGGGGTGTGCAGTCAGTGTCTGCAGTTGGTATGAGCAGTCGGGGTGTGCAGTCAGGGTGAGAAGTCAGGGTGTGCAGTCAGGGTGTACAGTCGGGGTTTACAGTCGGTGTGTGCAGTCAGGGTTAGCAGTCGGGGTGTGCATTCAGGGTGTGCTGTCAGGATGTGCAGTCAGGGTGAGCAGTCAGGTTGTGCCTTCGGGTTGAGCAGTTGGGGTGGGAGGTCGGTGTGAGCAGTCAGGATGTGCAGTCGGCGTGTGCAGTCAGGGTTTGCAGTCGGGGTGTGCAGTCGGGGAGTGCAGTCGGGGTGTGCAGTCGGGGAGTGCAGTCGGGGTGTGCAGTCGGGGTGTGCCGCCGGGTGCTGCAGTTACGTTGCGCAGTTGGGGTCTGCAGTCGGGGTCTGCAGTCGGGGTCTGCAGTCGGTGTGCGCAGTCGGGGTGCGCAGTCGGGGTGCGCAGTCGGGGTGTTCAGTCAGTGTGAGCAGTCAGGGTGTGAAGCCATGGTGTGCAGTCGGTGTGTGCAGTCGGTGTGTGCAGTCGGTGTGTGCAGTCGGTGTGTGCAGTTGGTGTGTGCAGTCAGGGTTAGTAGTCGGTGTGTGCATCAGGGTGTGCCGTCAGGATGTGCAGTCAGGTTGTGCCTTCGGGTTGAGCTGTCGGGGTGTGCAGCCGGGTCCTGCAGTCGGGGTCTGCAGTCGGGGTCTGCAGTCGGGGTCTGCAGTCGGGGTCTGCAGTCAGGGTGTGCAATCGGGGTCTGCAGTTGGGGTCTGCAGTCGGGGTGTGCAGTCGGGGTGTGCAATCGGGGTGTGCAATCGGGGTGCGCAGTCGGGGTGCGCAGTCAGGGTGCGCTGTCAGGGTGTTCAGTCAGTGTGCGCTGTCAGTGTGTGAAGCCATGGTGTGAAGCCATGGTGTGCAGTCGGTGTGTGCAGTCGGTGTGTGCAGTCGGTGTGTGCAGTCGGTGTGTGCATTCAGAGTGGGCAGCCGTGGTGTGCAGTCAGTGAGAGCAGTCGGGGTGTGCAGTAGGGTGAGAAGTCAGGGTGTGCACTCAGGGTGTGCAGTCAGGGTAAGCAGTAAGGGTGTGACGTCAGGGTGAGCAGTCGGGGTGTGCAGTCGGGGTGTGCAGTCGGGGTGTGTAGTCAGGGTGTGCAGTCAGGGTGTGCAGTCAGGGCGAGAAGTCAAGGTGAGAAGTCAGGGTGAGAAGTCAGGGCGAGAAGTCAGGGCAAGAAGTCAGGTTGTGCAGTTAGGTTGTGCTGTTAGGTTGTGCAGTCGTGGTGTGTTGTTGGCTTGTGCAGCCGTGGTGTGCAGTCTGGGAGAGCAGTCAGTGTGATGTCAGGGTGAGCAGTCGGGGTGTGCAGTCAGTGTCTGCAGTCGGTATGAGCAGTCGGTGTGTGCAGTCAGGGTGAGAAGTCAGGGTGTGCAGTCAGGGTGTACAGTCGGGGTTTACAGTCGGTGTGTGCAGTCAGGGTTAGCAGTCGGGGTGTGCATTCAGGGTGTGCTGTCAGGATGTGCAGTCAGGGTGAGCAGTCAGGTTGTGCCTTCGGGTTGAGCAGTTGGGGTGGGCGGTCGGTGTGAGCAGTCAGGGTTTGCAGTCGGGGTGTGCAGTCGGGGAGTGCAGTCGGGGAGTGCAGTCGGGGAGTGCAGTCGGGGAGTGCAGTCGGGGAGTGCAGTCGGGGAGTGCAGTCGGGGTGTGCAGTCGGGGTGTGCAGTCGGGGAGGGCAGTCGGGGAGGGCAGTCGGGGAGGGCAGTCGGGGTGTGCAGTCGGGGTGTGCAGTCGGGGTGTGCAGTCGGGGTGTGCAGTCGGGGTGTGCAGTCGGGGAGTGCAGTCGGGCAGTGCAGATGGGGTGTGCAGTCGGAGTGTGCAGTCGGCGTGAGCAGTCGGGGTGTGCACTCGGGGTGTGCAGTCGGGGAGTGCAGTCGGGTTGTGCAGTCGGGGTGTGCAGTCGGGGTGTGCAGTCGGGGAGTGCAGTCGGGCAGTGCAGATGGGGTGTGCAGTCGGAGTGTGCAGTCGGGGTGTGCAGTCGAGGTGTGCAGTCGGGGTGTGCAGTGGGGGTGAGCAGTCGGGGTGTGCAGTCGGAGTGTGCAGTCGGAGTGTGCAGTCGGAGTGTGCAGTCGGGGTGTGCAGTCGGGGTGCGCAGTCGGGGTGCGCAGTCGGGGTGCGCAGTCAGGGTGTTCAGTCAGTGTGCGCAGTCAGGGTGTGAAGCCATGGTGTGCAGTCGGTGTGTGCAGTCGGTGTGCGCAGTCGGTGTGCGCAGTCGGTGTGCGCAGTCGGTGTGCGCATTTGGTGTGCGCAGTCGGTGTGTGCAGTCGGTATGTGCAGTCGGTGTGTGCAGTCAGGGTTAGTAGTCGGTGTGTGCATCAGGGTGTGCGGTCAGGATGTGCAGTCAGGTTGTGCCTTCGGGTTGAGCTGTCGGGGTGTGCAGCCGGGTCCTGCAGTTACGTTGCGCAGTTGGGGTCTGCAGTCGGGGTCTGCAGTCGGGGTCTGCAGTCGGGGTCTGCAGTCGGGGTCTGCAGTCAAGGTGTGCAATCGGGTTCTGCAGTTGGGGTCTGCAGTCGGGGTGTGCAGTCGGGGTTTGCAATCGGGGTGTGCAATCGGGGTGCGCAGTCGGGGTGCGCAGTCAGGGTGCGCTGTCAGGGTGTTCAGTCAGTGTGCGCAGTCAGTGTGTGAAGCCATGGTGTGAAGCCATGGTGTGCAGTCGGTGTGTGCAGTCGGTGTGTGCAGTCGGAATGTGCAGTCGGTGTGTGCAGTCGGTGGGTGCAGTCGGGGTGTGCAGTCGGGGTGTGCAGTCGGGGTGTGCAGTCGGGGTGTGCAGTCGGGGTGTGCAGTCGGGGAGTGCAGATGGGGTGTGCAGTCGGAGTGTGCAGTCGGAGTGTGCAGTCGGGGTGTGCAGTCGGGGTGTGCAGTCGGGGTGTGCAGTCGGGGTGTGCAGTCGGGGTGAGCAGTTGGGGTGTGCAGTCGGAGTGTGCAGTCGGAGTGTGCAGTCGGAGTGTGCAGTCGGAGTGTGCAGTCGCAGTGTGCAGTCGCAGTGTGCAGTCGGAGTGTGCAGTCGGAGTGTGCAGTCGGAGTGTGCAGTCGGAGTGTGCAGTCGGAGTGTGCAGTCGGAGTGTGCAGTCGGAGTGTGCAGTCGGAGTGTGCAGTCGGAGTGTGCAGTCGGAGTGTGCAGTCGGAGTGTGCAGTCGGAGTGTGCAGTCGGAGTGTGCAGTCGGAGTGTGCAGTCGGTGTGTGCAGTCGGTGTGTGCAGTCAGGGTTAGTAGTCGGGGTGTGCATTCAGGGTGTGCCGTCAGGATGAGCAGTCAGGTTGTGCCTTCTGGTTGAGCAGTCGGGGTGTGCAGTCGGGGTGTGCCGACGGTTCCTGCAGTTACGTTGCGCAGTTGGGGTCTGCAGTCGGGGTCTGCAGTCGGGGTCTGCAGTCAGGGTGTGCAATCGGGGTCTGCAGTTGGGGTCTGCAGTCGGGGTATGCAGTCGGGGTGTGCAATCGGGGTGTGCAATCGGGGTGCACAGTCGGGGTGCGCAGTCAGGGTGCACAGTCAGCGTGTTCAGTCAGTGTGCGCAGTCAGTGTGTGAAGCCATGGTGTGAAGCCATGATGTGCAGTCGGTGTGTGCAGTCGGTGTGTGCAGTCAGTGTGTGCAGTCGGTGTGTGCAGTCGGTGTGTGCAGTCGGTGTGTGCAGTCGGTGTGTGCAGTCGGTGTGTGCAGTCGGTGTGTGCAGTCGCTGTGTGCAGTCGCTGAGTGCAGTCGGTGTGTGCAGTCGGTGTGTGCAGTCGGTGTGTGCAATCGGTTTGTGCAGTCGGTGTGTGCAGTCGGTGTGTGCATTCAGAGTGGGCAGCCGTGGTGTGCAGTCAGTGAGAGCAGTCGGGGTGTGCAGTAGGGTGAGAAGTCAGGGTGTGCACTCAGGGTGTGCAGTCAGGGTAAGCAGTAAGGGTGTGACGTCAGGGTGAGCAGTCGGGATGTGCAGTCAGGGTGTGCAGTCTGTATGAGCAGTCGGTGTGTGCAGTCGGGGTGGGCAGTCGGGGTGTGTAGTCAGGGTGAGAAGTCAGGGTGTGCAGTCAGGGTAAGCAGTAAGGGTGTGACGTCAGGGTGTGCAGTCGGGATGTGCAGTCGGGGTGTGCAGTAGGGTGAGAAGTCAGGGTGTGCACTCAGGGTGTGCAGTCAGGGTAAGCAGTAAGGGTTTGACGTCAGGGTGAGCAGTCAGGATGTGCAGTCAGGGTGTGCAGTCTGTATGAGCAGTCGGGGTGTGCAGTCAGGGTGAGAAGTCAGGGCGAGAAGTCAGGGCGATAAGTCAGGACGAGAAGTCAGGTTGTGCAGTTAGGTTGTGCTGTTGGGTTGTGCAGTCGTGGTGTGTTGTTGGCTTGTGCAGCCGTGGTGTGCAGTCTGGGAGAGCAGTCAGTGTGATGTCAGTGTGAGCAGTCGGGGTGTGCAGTCAGTGTCTGCAGTCGGTATGAGCAGTCGGGGTGTGCAGTCAGGGTGAGAAGTCAGGGTGTGCAGTCAGGGTGTACAGTCGGGGTTTACAGTCGGTGTGTGCAGTCAGGGTTAGCAGTCGGGGTGTGCATTCAGGGTGTGCCGTCAGGATGTGCAGTCAGGGTGAGCAGTCAGGTTGTGCCTTCGGGTTGAGCAGTTGGGGTGGGAGGTCGGTGTGAGCAGTCAGGATGTGCAGTCGGCGTGTGCAGTCAGGGTTTGCAGTCGGGGTGTGCAGTCGGGGTGTGCAGTCGGGGTGTGCCGCCGGGTGCTGCAGTTACGTTGCGCAGTTGGGGTCTGCAGTCGGGGTCTGCAGTCGGTGTGCGCAGTCGGGGTGCGCAGTCGGGGTGCGCAGTCGGGGTGCGCAGTCGGGGTGTTCAGTCAGTGTGAGCAGTCAGGGTGTGAAGCCATGGTGTGCAGTCGGTGTGTGCAGTCGGTGTGTGCAGTCGGTGTGTGCAGTCGGTGTGTGCAGTCGGTGTGTGCAGTCGGTGTGTGCAGTCGGTGTGTGCAGTCAGGGTTAGTAGTCGGTGTGTGCATCAGGGTGTGCCGTCAGGATGTGCAGTCAGGTTGTGCCTTCGGGTTGAGCTGTCGGGGTGTGCAGCCGGGTCCTGCAGTCGGGGTCTGCAGTCGGGGTCTGCAGTCGGGGTCTGCAGTCGGGGTCTGCAGTCGGGGTCTGCAGTCAGGGTGTGCAATCGGGGTCTGCAGTTGGGGTCTGCAGTCGGGGTGTGCAGTCGGGGTGTGCAATCGGGGTGTGCAATTGGGGTGCGCAGTCGGGGTGCGCAGTCAGGGTGCGCTGTCAGGGTGTTCAGTCAGTGTGCGCAGTCAGTGTGTGAAGCCATGGTGTGAAGCCATGGTGTGCAGTCGGTGTGTGCAGTCGGTGTGTGCAGTCGGTGTGTGCAGTCGGTGTGTGCAGTCGGTGTGTGCATTCAGAGTGGGCAGCCGTGGTGTGCAGTCAGTGAGAGCAGTCGGGGTGTGCAGTAGGGTGAGAAGTCAGGGTGTGCACTCAGGGTGTGCAGTCAGGGTAAGCAGTAAGGGTGTGACGTCAGGGTGAGCAGTCAGGGTGTGCAGTCGGGGTGTGCAGTCGGGGTGTGTAGTCAGGGTGTGCAGTCAGGGTGCGCAGTCAGGGCGAGAAGTCAAGGTGAGAAGTCAGGGTGAGAAGTCAGGGCGAGAAGTCAGGTTGTGCAGTTAGGTTGTGCTGTTAGGTTGTGCAGTCGTGGTGTGTTGTTGGCTTGTGCAGCCATGGTGTGCAGTCTGGGAGAGCAGTCAGTGTGATGTCAGGGTGAGCAGTCGGGGTGTGCAGTCAGTGTCTGCAGTCGGTATGAGCAGTCGGTGTGTGCAGTCAGGGTGAGAAGTCAGGGTGTGCAGTCAGGGTGTACAGTCGGGGTTTACAGTCGGTGTGTGCAGTCAGGGTTAGCAGTCGGGGTGTGCATTCAGGGTGTGCTGTCAGGATGTGCAGTCAGGGTGAGCAGTCAGGTTGTGCCTTCGGGTTGAGCAGTTGGGGTGGGCGGTCGGTGTGAGCAGTCAGGGTTTGCAGTCGGGGTGTGCAGTCGGGGAGTGCAGTCGGGGAGTGCAGTCGGGGAGTGCAGTCGGGGAGTGCAGTCGGGGTGTGCAGTCGGGGTGTGCAGTCGGGGTGTGCAGTCGGGGTGTGCAGTCGGGGAGGGCAGTCGGGGAGGGCAGTCGGGGAGGGCAGTCGGGGAGGGCAGTCGGGGAGGGCAGTCGGGGAGGGCAGTCGGGGTGTGCAGTCGGGGTGTGCAGTCGGGGTGTGCAGTCGGGGAGTGCAGTCGGGCAGTGCAGATGGGGTGTGCAGTCGGAGTGTGCAGTCGGGGTGAGCAGTCGGGGTGTGCAGTCGGGGTGTGCAGTCGGGTTGTGCAGTCGGGTTGTGCAGTCGGGGTGTGCAGTCGGGGTGTGCAGTCGGGGAGTGCAGTCGGGCAGTGCAGATGGGGTGTGCAGTCGGAGTGTGCAGTCGGGGTGTGCAGTCGAGGTGTGCAGTCGGGGTGTGCAGTGGGGGTGAGCAGTCGGGGTGTGCAGTCGGAGTGTGCAGTCGGAGTGTGCAGTCGGGGTCTGCAGTCGGGGTGCGCAGTCGGGGTGCGCAGTCAGGGTGCGCAGTCAGGGTGTGAAGCCATGGTGTGCAGTCGGTGTGTGCAGTCGGTGTGCGCAGTCGGTGTGCGCAGTCGGTGTGCGCAGTCGGTGTGCGCATTTGGTGTGCGCAGTCAGTGTGCGCAGTCGGTGTGTGCAGTCGGTGTGTGCAGTCAGTGTGTGCAGTCAGGGTTAGTAGTCGGTGTGTGCATCAGGGTGTGCGGTCAGGATGTGCAGTCAGGTTGTGCCTTCGGGTTGAGCTGTCGGGGTGTGCAGCCGGGTCCTGCAGTTACGTTGCGCAGTTGGGGTCTGCAGTCGGGGTCTGCAGTCGGGGTCTGCAGTCGGGGTCTGCAGTCAAGGTGTGCAATCGGGTTCTGCAGTTGGGGTCTGCAGTCGGGGTGTGCAGTCGGGGTTTGCAATCGGGGTGTGCAATCGGGGTGCGCAGTCGGGGTGCGCAGTCAGGGTGCGCTGTCAGGGTGTTCAGTCAGTGTGCGCAGTCAGTGTGTGAAGCCATGGTGTGAAGCCATGGTGTGCAGTCTGTGTGTGCAGTCGGTGTGTGCAGTCGGAGGGTGCAGTCGGTGTGTGCAGTCGGAGGGTGCAGTCGGGGTGTGCAGTCGGGGTGTGCAGTCGGGGTGTGCAGTCGGGGAGTGCAGTCGGGGAGTGCAGATGGGGTGTGCAGTCGGGGTGTGCAGTCGGGGTGTGCAGTCGGGGTGTGCAGTCGGGGTGTGCAGTCGGGGTGAGCAGTCGGGGTGTGCAGTCGGAGTGTGCAGTCGGAGTGTGCAGTCGGAGTGTGCAGTCGCAGTGTGCAGTCGCAGTGTGCAGTCGCAGTGTGCAGTCGGAGTGTGCAGTCGGAGTGTGCAGTCGGAGTGTGCAGTCGGAGTGTGCAGTCGGAGTGTGCAGTAGGGGTGCGCAGTCAGGGTGTTCGGTCAGTGTGCGCAGTCAGGGTGTGAAGCCATGGTGTGCAGTCGGAGTGTGCAGTCGGAGTGTGCAGTCGGTGTGTGCAGTCGGTGTGTGCAGTCGGTGTGTGCAGTCAGGGTTAGTAGTCGGGGTGTGCATTCAGGGTGTGCCGTCAGGATGAGCAGTCAGGTTGTGCCTTCTGGTTGAGCAGTCGGGGTGTGCAGTCGGGGTGTGCCGACGGTTCCTGCAGTTACGTTGCGCAGTTGGGGTCTGCAGTCGGGGTCTGCAGTCGGGGTCTGCAGTCAGGGTGTGCAATCGGGGTCTGCAGTTGGGGTCTGCAGTCGGGGTGTGCAGTCGGAGTGTGCAGTCGGGGTGTGCAATCGGGGTGCACAGTCGGGGTGCGCAGTCAGGGTGCACAGTCAGCGTGTTCAGTCAGTGTGCGCAGTCAGTGTGTGAAGCCATGGTGTGAAGCCATGATGTGCAGTCGGTGTGTGCAGTCGGTGTGTGCAGTCAGTGTGTGCAGTCGGTGTGTGCAGTCGGTGTGTGCAGTCGCTGTGTGCAGTCGCTGTGTGCAGTCGCTGTGTGCAGTCGCTGTGTGCAGTCGCTGTGTGCAGTCGGTGTGTGCAGTCGGTGTGTGCAGTCGGTTTGTGCAGTCGGTGTGTGCAGTCGGTGTGTGCATTCAGAGTGGGCAGCCGTGGTGTGCAGTCAGTGAGACCAGTCGGGGTGTGCAGTAGGGTGAGAAGTCAGGGTGTGCACTCAGGGTGTGTAGTCAGGGTAAGCAGTAAGGGTGTGACATCAGGGTGTGCAGTCGGGATGTGCAGTCAGGGTGTGCAGTCTGTATGAGCAGTCGGGGTGTGCAGTGGGGTGAGAAGTCAGGGCGAGATGTCAGGGCGAGAATTCAGGGCGCGAAGTCAGGGCGAGAAGTCAGGGCGATAAGTCAGGGCGAGAAGTCAGGTTGTGCAGTTAGGTTGTGCAGTCGTGGTGTGTTGTTGGCTTGTGCAGCCGTGGTGTGCAGTCTGGGAGAGCAGTCAGTGTGATTTCAGGGTGAGCAGTCGGGATGTGCAGTCAGGGTGTGCAGTCTGTATGAGCAGTCGGGGTGTGCAGTCGGGGTGTGCAGTCGGGGTGTGCAGTCAGGGTGAGAAGTCAGGGCTGAAGTCAGGGCGAGAAGTCAGGGCGAGAAGTCAGGTTGTGCAGTTAGGTTGTGCTGTTAGGTTGTGCAGTCGTGGTGTGTTGTTGGCTTGTGCAGCCGTGGTGTGCAGTCTGGGAGAGCAGTCAGTGTGATGTCAGGGTGAGCAGTCGGGGTGTGCAGTCAGTGTCTGCAGTCGGTATGAGCAGTCGGGGTGTGCAGTCAGGGTGAGAAGTCAGGGTGTGCAGTCAGGGTGTACAGTCGGGGTTTACAGTCGGTGTGTGCAGTCAGGGTTAGCAGTCGGGGTGTGCATTCAGGGTGTGCTGTCAGGATGTGCAGTCAGGGTGAGCAGTCAGGTTGTGCCTTCGGGTTGAGCAGTTGGGGTGGGAGGTCGGTGTGAGCAGTCAGGGTTTGCCGTCGGGGTGTGCAGTCGGGGTGTGCAGTCGGGGTGTGCAGTCGGGGTGTGCCGCCGGGTCCTGCAGTTACGTTGCGCAGTTGGGGTCTGCAGTCAGGGTCTGCAGTCGGTGTGCGCAGTCGGGGTGCCGAGTCGGGGTGCGCAGTCAGGGTGTTCAGTCAGTGTGCACAGTCAGGGTGTGAAGCCATGGTGTGCAGTCGGTGTGTGCAGTCGGTGTGTGCAGTCGGTGTGTGCAGTCGGGGTGTGCAGTCGGGGTGTGCAGTCGGGGTGTGCAGTCGGGGTGTGCAGTCGGGGTGTGCAGTCGGGGTGTGCAGGCGGGGTGTGCAGGCGGGGTGTGCAGGCGGGGAGTGCAGGCGGGGAGTGCAGGCGGGGAGTGCAGGCGGGGAGTGCAGGCGCGGAGTGCAGGCGCGGAGTGCAGGCGCGGAGTGCAGGCGGGGAGTGCAGGCGGGGTGTGCAATCGACGTGTGCAATCGGAGTGTGCAATCGGGGTGTGCAGTCGGGGTGTGCAGTCGGGGTGTGCAGTCAGTGTGTGAAGCCATGGTGTGAAGCCATGGTGTGAAGCCATGGTGTGCAGTCGGGGTGTGCAGTCAGGGTGTGCAGTCAGGGTGTGCAGTCATGGTGTACAGTCCGCGTTTACAGTAGGGTTGTGCAGTCAGGGTTAGCATTCGGGGTGTGCAGTCAGGATGAGCAGTCAGTTTGTGCCTTCAGGTTGAGCAGTTGGGGTAGGCGGTCGGTGTGAGCAGTCAGGATGTGCAGTCGGAGAGTGCAGTCAGAGTTTGCAGTCGGGGTGTGCTGTCAGGATGAGCAGTCAGGGTGAGCAGTCATGGTGTGCAGTCAGGGTCTGCAGTCGGGGTCTGCAGTTGGGGTCTGCAGTCGGGGGGTCTGCAGTCGGGTTGCACAGCCTGGGTGTGCAGCCGTGGTGTGCAATCAGGGAGAGCAGTCAGTGTGAGCAGTCGTGGTGTGATGTCAGGGTGAGCAGTTGGGGTGTGCAGTCATTGTCTGCAGTCGGTATGAGCAGTCGGGGTGTGCAATCAGGGTGAGAAGTCAGGGTGTGCAGTCAGGGTGTAGAGTCGGGGTTTACAGTCGGTGTGTGCAGTCAGGGTTAGTAGTCGGGGTGTGCATTCAGGGTGTGCCGTCAGGATGTGCAGTCAGGGTGAGCAGTCAGGTTGTGCCTTCGGGTTGAGCAGTCGGGGTGTGCAGTCGGGATGTGCCGCTGGGTCCTGCAGTTACGTTGCGCAGTTGGTGTCTGCAGTCGGGGTGTGCAGTCAGGGTGCGCAGTCTGTATGAACAGTCGGGGTGTGCAGTCGGGGTGTGCTGTCGGGGTGTGTAGTCAGGGTGTGCAGTCAGGGTGTGCAGTCAGGGTGTGCAGTCGGGGTGTGCTGTCGGGGTGTGCAGTCAGGGCGAGAAGTCAGGTTGTGCTGTTAGGTTGTGCAGTCGTGGTGTGTTGTTGGCTTGTGCAGCCGTGGTGTGCAGTCGGGGTGTGCAGTCGGGGTGTGCAGTCGGTGTGTGCAGTCGGTGTGTGCAGTCGGTGTGTGCAGTCGGTGTGTGCAGTCGGTGTGTGCAGTCGGTGTGTGCATTCAGAGTGGGCAGCCGTGGTGTGCAGTCAATGAGAGCAGTCGGGGTGTGCAGTAGGGTGAGAAGTCACGGTGTGCACTCAGGGTGTGCAGTCAGGGTAAGCAGTAAGGGTGTGACGTCAGGGTGAGCAGTCGGGATGTGCAGTCAGGGTGTGCAGTCTGTATGAGCAGTCGGGGTGTGCAGTCAGGGTGAGAAGTCAGGGCGAGATGTCAGGGCGAGAAGTCAGGGCGAGAAGTCAGGGCGAGAAATCAGGGCGAGAAGTCAGGGCGAGAAGTCAGGTTGTGCAGTTAGGTTGTGCTGTTAGGTTGTGCAGTCGTGGTGTGTTGTTGGCTTGTGCAGTCGGTGTGTGCAGTCGGTATGTGCAGTCGGTGTGTGCAGTCGGTGTGTGCAGTCGGTGTGTGCAGTCGGTGTGTGCAGTCGGTGTGTGCAGTCGGTGTGTGCAGTCAGGGTTAGTAGTCGGGGAGTGCATTCAGGGTGTGCCGTCAGGATGTGCAGTCAGGGTGAGCAGTCAGGTTTTGCCTTCTGGTTGAGCAGTCGGGGTGTGCAGTCGGGGTGTGCCGACGGTTCCTGCAGTTACGTTGCGCAGTTGGGGTCTGCAGTCGGGGTCTGCAGTCGGGGTCTGCAGTCAGGGTGTGCAATCGGGGTCTGCAGTTGGGGTCTGCAGTCGGGGTGTGCAATCGGGGTGTGCAATCGGGGTGCACAGTCGGGGTGCGCAGTCAGGGTGCAAAGTCAGCGTGTTCAGTCAGTGTGCACAGTCAGTGTGTGAAGCCATGGTGTGAAGCCATGGTGTGCAGTCGGTGTGTGCAGTCGGTGTGTGCAGTCGGTGTGTGCAGTCGGTGTGCGCAGTCGGTGTGTGCAGTCGGTGTTTGCAGTCGGTGTGTGCAGTCGGTGTGTGCAGTCGGTGTGTGCAGTCGGTGTGTGCAATCGGTGTGTGCATTCAGAGTGGGCAGCCGTGGTGTGCAGTCAGTGAGAGCAGTCGGGGTGTGCAGTAGGGTGAGAAGTCAGGGTGTGCACTCAGGGTGTGCAGTCAGGGTAAGCAGTAAGGGTGTGACGTCAGGGTAAGCAGTCGGGATGTGCAGTCAGGGTGTACAGTCTGTATGAGCAGTCAGGGTGTGCAGTCAGGGCGAGAAGTCAGGGCGAGATGTCAGGGCGAGAAGTCAGGGCGCGAAGTCAGGGCGAGAAGTCAGGGCGAGAAGTCAGGGCGAGAAGTCAGGTTGTGCAGTTAGGTTGTGCTGTTAGGTTGTGCAGTCGTGGTGTGTTGTTGGCTTGTGCAGCCGTGGTGTGCAGTCTGGGAGAGCAATCAGTGTGATGTCAGGGTGAGCGGTCGGGGTGTGCAGTCAGTGTCTGCAGTCGGTATGAGCAGTCGGGGTGTGCATTCAGGGTGTGCTGTCAGGATGTGCAGTCAGGGTGAGCAGTCAGGTTGTGCCTTCGGGTTGAGCAGTTGGGGTGGGAGGTCGGTGTGAGCAGTCAGGATGTGCAGTCGGCGCGTACAGTCAGGGTTTGCAGTCGGGGTATGCAGTCGGGGTGTGCAGTCGGGGTGTGCCGCCGAGTCCTGCAGTTACGTTGCGCAGTTGGGGTCTGCGGTCGGGGTCTGCAGTCGGGGTCTGCAGTCGGGGTCTGCAGTCGGGGTCTGCAGTCGGTGTGCGCAGTCGGGGTGCTCAGTCGGGGTGCGCAGTCAGGGTATTCAGTCAGTGTGTGCAGTCAGGGTGTGAAGCCATGGTGTGCAGTCGGTGTGTGCAGTCGGTGTGTGCAGTCGGTGTGTGCAGTCGGTGTGTGCAGTCAGGGTTAGTAGTCGGTGTGTGCATCAGGGTGTGCCGTCAGGATGTGCAGTCAGGTTGTGCCTTCGGGTTGAGCTGTCGGGGTGTGCAGCCGGGTCCTGCAGTCGGGGTCTGCAGTTGGGGTCTGCAGTCAGTGTGTGCAATCGGGGTCTGCAGTTGGGGTCTGCAGTCGGAGTGTGCAGTCGGGGTGTGCAATCGGGGTGTGCAATCGGGGTGTGCAGTCGGGGTGCGCAGTCGGGGTGCGCAGTCAGGGTGCACAGTCAGCGTGTTCAGTCAGTGTGCGCAGTCAGTGTGTGAAGCCATGGTGTGAAGCCATGGTGTGCAGTCGGTGTGTGCAGTCGGTGTGTGTAGTCGGTGTGTACAGTCAGTGCGTGCAGTCGGTGCGTGCAGTCGGTGCGTGCAGTCGGTGTGTGCAGTCGGTGTGTGCAGTCGGTGTGTGCAGTCGGTGTGTGCAGTCGGTGTGTGCAGTCGGTGTGTGCAGTCGGTGTGTGCAGTCAGAGTGGGCAGCCGTGGTGTGCAGTCAGTGAGACCAGTCGGGGTGTGCAGTAGGGTGAGAAGTCAGGGTGTGCACTCAGGGTGTGTAGTCAGGGTAAGCATTAAGGGTGTGACGTCAGGGTGAGCAGTCGGGATGTGCAGTCAGGGTGCGCAGTCTGTATGAGCAGTCGGGGTGTGCAGTCGGGGTGTGCAGTCGGGTTGTGTAGTCAGGGTGTTCAGTCAGGGTGTGCAGTCAGGGTGAGCAGTCGGTGTGTGGAGTCAGGGTGTGCAGTCAGGGTGTGCAGTCGGGGTGTGCAGTCAGGGTGAGCAGTCGGGGTGTGCAGTCGGTGTGTGCAGTCGGAGAGTGATGTCAGGGTGAGCAGTCGGGGTGTGCAGTCGGAGTGAGCAGTTGGGGTGTGCAGGCGGCGAGTGCATTCAGGGTGAGCAGTCGGGGTGTGCAGTCGGGGTGTGCAGTCGGGGAGTGCAGTCGGGGAGTGCAGTCGGGGAGTGCAGATGGGGTGTGCAGTCGGGGTGTGCAGTCGGGGAGTGCAGTCGGGGAGTGCAGTCGGGGAGTGCAGTCGGGGAGTGCAGATGGGGTGTGCAGTCGGTGTGTGCAGTCGGGGTGTGCAGTCGGAGTGTGCAGTCGGTGTGTGCAGTCAGGGTGAGCAGTCGGGGTGTGCAGTCGGAGTGTGCAGTCGGGGTGTGCAGTCAAGGTGTGCAGTCGGGGTGTGCAGTCAGGGTGAGCAGTCGGGGTGTGCAGTCGGTGTGTGCAGTCGGAGTGTGCAGTCAGGGTGAGCAGTCGGGGTGTGCAGTCGGAGTGAGCAGTCGGGGTGTGCAGGCGGCGAGTGCGGTCAGGGTGAGCAGTTGGGGTGTGCAGACGGGGAGTGCAGTCGGGGTGTGCAGTCGGGGTGTGCAGTCGGGGTGTGCAGTCGGGGTGTGCAGTCGGGGAGTGCAGTCAGGGTGTGCAGTCGGTGTGTGCAGTCGGGGTGTGCAGTCAGGGCGAGCAGTCGGGGTGTGCAGTCGGAGTGTGCAGTCGGAGTGTGCAGTCGGGGTGTGCATTCGGGGTGCGCAGTCAGGGTGTTCAGTCAGTGTGCGCAGTCAGGGTGCGAAGCCATGGTGTGCAGTCGGTGTGCGCAGTCGGTGTGCGCAGTCGGTGTGCGCAGTCGGTGTGCGCAGTCGGTGTGCGCAGTCGGTGTGCGCAGTCGGTGTGCGCAGTCGGTGTGCGCAGTCGGTGTGTGCAGTCGATGTGTGCAGTCGGTGTGTGCAGTCAGGGTTAGTAGTCGGTGTGTGCATCAGGGTGTGCGGTCAGGATGTGCAGTCAGGTTGTGCCTTCGGGTTGTGCTGTCGGGGTGTGCAGCCGTGTCCTGCAGTTACGTTGCGCAGTTGGGGTCTGCAGTCGGGGTCTGCAGTCGGGGTCTGCAGTCAGGGTGTGCAATCGGCGTCTGCAGTTGGGGTCTGCAGTCGGGGTCTGCAGTCGGGGTGTGCAGTCGGGGTGTGCAATCGGGGTGTGCAATCGGGGTGCGCAGTCGTGGTGCGCAGTCAGGGTGCGCTGTCAGGGTGTTCAGTCAGTATGCGCAGTCAGTGTGTGAAGCCATGGTGTGAAGCCATGGTGTGCAGTCGGTGTGTGCAGTCGGTGTGTGCAGTCGGTGTGTGCAGTCGGTGTGTGCAGTCGGGGTGTGCAGTCGGGGTGTGCAGTCAGGGTGTGAAGCCATGGTGTGCAGTCGGTGTGTGCAGTCGGTGTGTGCAGTCGGTGTGTGCATTCAGAGTGGGCAGCCGTGGTGTGCAGTCAGTGAGAGCAGTCGGGGTGTGCAGTAGGGTGAGAATTCAGGGTGTGCACTCAGGCTGTGCAGTCAGGGTAAGCAGTAAGGGTGTGACGTCAGGGTGAGCAGTCGGGATGTGCAGTCAGGGTGCGCAGTCTGTATGAGCAGTCGGGGTGTGCAGTCGGGGTGTGCAGTAGGGGTGTGCAGTCGGGGTGTGCAGTCGGGGTGTGCAGTCAGGGTGTGCAGTCAGGGTGTGCAGTCAGGGTGTGCAGTCAGGGTGAGCAGTCAGGGTGAGCAGTCAGGGTGAGATGTCAGGGTGAGAAGTCAGGGCGAGAAGTCAGGGCGAGAAGTCAGGGCGAGAAGTCAGGGTGAGAAGTCAGGGCGAGAAGTCAGGGCGAGAAGTCAGGGCGAGAAGTCAGGGCGAGAAGTCAGGTTGTGCTGTTAGGTTGTACTGTTAGGTTGTGCAGTCGTGGTGTGTTGTTGGCTTGTGCAGCCGTGGTGTGCAGTCTGGGAGAGCAGTCAGTGTGATGTCAGGGTGTGCAGTCGGGGTGTGCAGTCGGGGTGTGCAGTCGGGGTGTGCAGTCGGGGTGTGCAGTCGGGGAGTGCAGTCGGGGAGTGCAGTCGGAGTGTGCAGTCAGGGTGTGCAGTCGGGGTGTGCAGTCGGTGTGAGCAGTCGGGGTGTGCAGTCTGGGTGTGCAGTCGGGGTGTGCAGTCGGAGTGTGCAGTCGGAGTGTGCAGTCGGAGTGTGCAGTCGGAGTGTGCAGTCGGAGTGCGCAGTCGGTGTGCGCAGTCGGTGTGCGCAGTCGGTGTGCGCAGTCGGTGTGCGCAGTCGGTGCGCGCAGTCGGTGCGCGCAGTCGATGTGTGCAGTCGGTGTGTGCAGTCAGGGTTATTAGTCGGGGTGTGCATTCAGGGTGAGCAGTCAGGTTGCGCCTTCTGGTTGAGCAGTCGGGGTGTGCGTTCGGGGTGTGCCACCGGTTCCTGCCGTTACGTTGCGCAGTTGGGGTCTGCAGTCGGGGTCTGCAGTCGGCGTCTGCAGTCAGGGTGTGCAATCGGGGTCTGCAGTTGGGGTCTGCAGTCGGGGTGTGCAATCGGGGTGTGTAATCGGGGTGCACAGTCGGGGTGCGCAGTCAGGGTGCATAGTCAGCGTGTTCAGTCAGTGTGCGCAGTCAGTGTGTGAAGCCATGGTGTGAAGCCATGGTGTGCAGTCGGTGTGTGCAGTCGGTGTGTGCAGTCGGTGTGCAGTCGGTGTGTGCAGTCGGTGTGTGCAGTCGGTGTGTGCAGTCGGTGTGTGCATTCAGAGTGGGCAGCCGTGGTGTGCAGTCAATGAGAGCAGTCGGGGTGTGCAGTAGGGTGAGAAGTCACGGTGTGCACTCAGGGTGTGCAGTCAGGGTAAGCAGTAAGGGTGTGACGTCAGGGTGAGCAGTCGGGATGTGCAGTCAGGGTGTGCAGTCTGTATGAGCAGTCGGGGTGTGCAGTCAGGGTGAGAAGTCAGGGCGAGATGTCAGGGCGAGAAGTCAGGGCGAGAAGTCAGGGCGAGAAGTCAGGGCGAGAAATCAGGGCGAGAAGTCAGGGCGAGAAGTCAGGTTGTGCAGTTAGGTTGTGCTGTTAGGTTGTGCAGTCGTGGTGTGTTGTTGGCTTGTGCAGTCGGTGTGTGCAGTCGGTATGTGCAGTCGGTATGTGCAGTCGGTGTGTGCAGTCGGTGTGTGCAGTCGGTGTGTGCAGTCGGTGTGTGCAGTCGGTGTGTGCAGTCAGGGTTAGTAGTCGGGGAGTGCATTCAGGGTGTGCCGTCAGGATGTGCAGTCAGGGTGAGCAGTCAGGTTTTGCCTTCTGGTTGAGCAGTCGGGGTGTGCAGTCGGGGTGTGCCGACGGTTCCTGCAGTTACGTTGCGCAGTTGGGGTCTGCAGTCGGGGTCTGCAGTCGGGGTCTGCAGTCAGGGTGTGCAATCGGGGTCTGCAGTTGGGGTCTGCAGTCGGGGTGTGCAATCGGGGTGTGCAATCGGGGTGCACAGTCGGGGTGCGCAGTCAGGGTGCAAAGTCAGCGTGTTCAGTCAGTGTGCGCAGTCAGTGTGTGAAGCCATGGTGTGAAGCCATGGTGTGCAGTCGGTGTGTGCAGTCGGTGTGTGCAGTCGGTGTGTGCAGTCGGTGTGTGCAGTCGGTGTGTGCAGTCGGTGTGTGCAGTGGGTGTGTGCAATCGGTGTGTGCATTCAGAGTGGGCAGCCGTGGTGTGCAGTCAGTGAGAGCAGTCGGGGTGTGCAGTAGGGTGAGAAGTCAGGGTGTGCACTCAGGGTGTGCAGTCAGGGTAAGCAGTAAGGGTGTGACGTCAGGGTGAGCAGTCGGGATGTGCAGTCGGGGTGTGCAGTAGGGTGAGAAGTCAGGGTGTGCACTCAGGGTGTGCAGTCAGGGTAAGCAGTAAGGGTGTGACGTCAGGGTAAGCAGTCGGGATGTGCAGTCAGGGTGTACAGTCTGTATGAGCAGTCAGGGTGTGCAGTCAGGGCGAGAAGTCAGGGCGAGATGTCAGGGCGAGAAGTCAGGGCGCGAAGTCAGGGCGAGAAGTCAGGGCGAGAAGTCAGGGCGAGAAGTCAGGGCGAGAAGTCAGGGCGAGAAGTCAGGTTGTGCAGTTAGGTTGTGCTGTTAGGTTGTGCAGTCGTGGTGTGTTGTTGGCTTGTGCAGCCGTGGTGTGCAGTCTGGGAGAGCAATCAGTGTGATGTCAGGGTGAGCGGTCGGGGTGTGCAGTCAGTGTCTGCAGTCGGTATGAGCAGTCGGGGTGTGCAGTCAGGGTGAGAAGTCAGAGTGTGCAGTCAGGGTGTACAGTCGGGGTTTACAGTCGGTGTGTGCAGTCAGGGTTAGCAGTCGGGGTGTGCATTCAGGGTGTGCTGTCAGGATGTGCAGTCAGGGTGAGCAGTCAGGTTGTGCCTTCGGGTTGAGCAGTTGGGGTGGGAGGTCGGTGTGAGCAGTCAGGATGTGCAGTCGGCGTGTACAGTCAGGGTTTGCAGTCGGGGTATGCAGTCGGGGTGTGCAGTCGGGGTGTGCCGCCGAGTCCTGCAGTTACGTTGCGCAGTTGGGGTCTGCGGTCGGGGTCTGCAGTCGGGGTCTGCAGTCGGGGTCTGCAGTCGGGGTCTGCAGTCGGTGTGCGCAGTCGGGGTGCTCAGTCGGGGTGCGCAGTCGGGGTGCTCAGTCAGGGTATTCAGTCAGTGTGTGCAGTCAGGTTGTGAAGCCATGGTGTGCAGTCGGTGTGTGCAGTCGGTGTGTGCAGTCGGTGTGTGCAGTCGGTGTGTGCAGTCAGGGTTAGTAGTCGGTGTGTGCATCAGGGTGTGCCGTCAGGATGTGCAGTCAGGTTGTGCCTTCGGGTTGAGCTGTCGGGGTGTGCAGCCGGGTCCTGCAGTCGGGGTCTGCAGTTGGGGTCTGCAGTCAGTGTGTGCAATCGGGGTCTGCAGTTGGGGTCTGCAGTCGGAGTGTGCAGTCGGGGTGTGCAATCGGGGTGTGCAATCGGGGTGTGCAGTCGGGGTGCGCAGTCGGGGTGCGCAGTCAGGGTGCACAGTCAGCGTGTTCAGTCAGTGTGCGCAGTCAGTGTGTGAAGCCATGGTGTGAAGCCATGGTGTGAAGCCATGGTGTGCAGTCGGTGTGTGCAGTCGGTGTGTGTAGTCGGTGTGTACAGTCAGTGCGTGCAGTCGGTGCGTGCAGTCGGTGCGTGCAGTCGGTGTGTGCAGTCGGTGTGTGCAGTCGGTGTGTGCAGTCGGTGTGTGCAGTCAGAGTGGGCAGCCGTGGTGTGCAGTCAGTGAGACCAGTCGGGGTGTGCAGTAGGGTGAGAAGTCAGGGTGTGCACTCAGGGTGTGTAGTCAGGGTAAGCATTAAGGGTGTGACGTCAGGGTGAGCAGTCGGGATGTGCAGTCAGGGTGCGCAGTCTGTATGAGCAGTCGGGGTGTGCAGTCGGGGTGTGCAGTCGGGTTGTGTAGTCAGGGTGTTCAGTCAGGGTGTGCAGTCAGGGTGAGCAGTCGGTGTGTGGAGTCAGGGTGTGCAGTCAGGGTGTGCAGTCGGGGTGTGCAGTCAGGGTGAGCAGTCGGGGTGTGCAGTCGGTGTGTGCAGTCGGAGAGTGATGTCAGGGTGAGCAGTCGGGGTGTGCAGTCGGAGTGAGCAGTTGGGGTGTGCAGGCGGCGAGTGCATTCAGGGTGAGCAGTCGGGGTGTGCAGTCGGGGTGTGCAGTCGGGGAGTGCAGTCGGGGAGTGCAGTCGGGGAGTGCAGTCGGGGAGTGCAGATGGGGTGTGCAGTCGGGGTGTGCAGTCGGGGAGTGCAGTCGGGGAGTGCAGTCGGGGAGTGCAGATGGGGTGTGCAGTCGGTGTGTGCAGTCGGGGTGTGCAGTCGGTGTGTGCAGTCAGGGTGAGCAGTCGGGGTGTGCAGTCGGAGTGTGCAGTCGGGGTGTGCAGTCAGGGTGTGCAGTCGGGGTGTGCAGTCAGGGTGAGCAGTCGGGGTGTGCAGTCGGTGTGTGCAGTCGGAGTGTGCAGTCAGGGTGAGCAGTCGGGGTGTGCAGTCGGAGTGAGCAGTCGGGGTGTGCAGGCGGCGAGTGCGGTCAGGGTGAGCAGTTGGGGTGTGCAGACGGGGAGTGCAGTCGGGGTGTGCAGTCGGGGTGTGCAGTCGGGGTGTGCAGTCGGGGTGTGCAGTCGGGGAGTGCAGTCAGGGTGTGCAGTCGGTGTGTGCAGTCGGTGTGTGCAGTCGGGGTGTGCAGTCAGGGCAGCAGTCGGGGTGTGCAGTCGGAGTGTGCAGTCGGAGTGTGCAGTCGGGGTGTGCATTCGGGGTGCGCAGTCAGGGTGTTCAGTCAGTGTGCGCAGTCAGGGTGCGAAGCCATGGTGTGCAGTCGGTGTGTGCAGTCGGTGTGCGCAGTCGGTGTGCGCAGTCGGTGTGCGCAGTCGGTGTGCGCAGTCGGTGTGCGCAGTCGGTGTGCGTAGTCGGTGTGCGCAGTCGGTGTGTGCAGTCGATGTGTGCAGTCGGTGTGTGCAGTCAGGGTTAGTAGTCGGTGTGTGCATCAGGGTGTGCGGTCAGGATGTGCAGTCAGGTTGTGCCTTCGGGTTGTGCTGTCGGGGTGTGCAGCCGTGTCCTGCAGTTACGTTGCGCAGTTGGGGTCTGCAGTCGGGGTCTGCAGTCGGGGTCTGCAGTCAGGGTGTGCAATCGGCGTCTGCAGTTGGGGTCTGCAGTCGGGGTCTGCAGTCGGGGTGTGCAGTCGGGGTGTGCAATCGGGGTGTGCAATCGGGGTGCGCAGTCGTGGTGCGCAGTCAGGGTGCGCTGTCAGGGTGTTCAGTCAGTATGCGCAGTCAGTGTGTGAAGCCATGGTGTGAAGCCATGGTGTGCAGTCGGTGTGTGCAGTCGGTGTGTGCAGTCGGTGTGTGCAGTCGGTGTGTGCAGTCGGTGTGTGCAGTCGGGGTGTGCAGTCGGGGTGTGCAGTCAGGGTGTGAAGCCATGGTGTGCAGTCGGTGTATGCAGTCGGTGTGTGCAGTCGGTGTGTGCAGTCGGTGTGTGCATTCAGAGTGGGCAGCCGTGGTGTGCAGTCAGTGAGAGCATTCGGGGTGTGCAGTAGGGTGAGAATTCAGGGTGTGCACTCAGGCTGTGCAGTCAGGGTAAGCAGTAAGGGTGTGACGTCAGGGTGAGCAGTCGGGATGTGCAGTCAGGGTGCGCAGTCTGTATGAGCAGTCGGGGTGTGCTGTCGGGGTGTGCAGTCGGGGTGTGCAGTCGGGGTGTGCAGTCAGGGTGTGCAGTCAGGGTGTGCAGTCAGGGTGAGCAGTCAGGGTGAGCAGTCAGGGTGAGATGTCAGGGTGAGAAGTCAGGGCGAGAAGTCAGGGCGAGAAGTCAGGGCGAGAAGTCAGGGTGAGAAGTCAGGGCGTGAAGTCAGGGCGTGAAGTCAGGGCGAGAAGTCAGGGCGAGAAGTCAGGGCGAGAAGTCAGGGCGAGAAGTCAGGGCGAGAAGTCAGGTTGTGCTGTTAGGTTGTACTGTTAGGTTGTGCAGTCGTGGTGTGTTGTTGGCTTGTGCAGCCGTGGTGTGCAGTCTGGGAGAGCAGTCAGTGTGATGTCAGGGTGTGCAGTCGGGGTGTGCAGTCGGGGTGTGCAGTCGGGGTGTGCAGTCGGGGTGTGCAGTCGGGGAGTGCAGTCGGGGAGTGCAGTCGGGGAGTGCAGTCGGAGTGTGCAGTCAGGGTGTGCAGTCGGGGTGTGCAGTCGGGGTGTGCAGTCGGGGTGTGCAGTCGGGGTGTGCAGTCGGGGTGTGCAGTCGGAGTGTGCAGTCGGAGTGTGCAGTCGGAGTGTGCAGTCGGAGTGTGCAGTCGGTGTGTGCAGTCGGTGTGCGCAGTCGGTGTGCGCAGTCGGTGCGCGCAGTCGGTGTGTGCAGTCGGTGTGTGCAGTCGGTGTGTGCAGTCGGTGTGTGCAGTCAGGGTTAGTAGTCGGTGTGTGCATCAGGGTGTGCCGTCAGCATGTGCAGTCAGGTTGTGCCTTCGGGTTGAGCTGTCGGGGTGTGCAGCCGGGTCCTGCAGTTACGTTGCGCAGTTGGGGTCTGCAGTCGGGGTCTGCAGTCGGGGTCTGCAGTCGGGGTCAGCAGTCGGGGTCAGCAGTCGGGGTCTGCAGTCGGGGTCAGCAGTCAGGGTGTGCAATCGGGGTCTGCAGTTGGGGTCTGCAGTCAGGGTGTGCAGTCGGGGTGTGCAATCGGGGTGTGCAATCGGGGTGCGCAGTCGGGTTGCGCAGTCGGTGTGTGCAGTCGGTGTGTGAAGCCATGGTGTGAAGCCATGGTGTGCAGTCGGGGTGTGCAGTCAGGGTGTGCAGTCAGGGTGTACAGTCGGGGTGTACAGTCGGGGTTTACAGTCGGGTTGTGCAGTCAGGGTTAGCATTCGGGGTGTGCAGTCAGGATGAGCAGTCAGTTTGTGCCTTCAGGTTGAGCAGTTGGGGTAGGCTGTCGGTGTGAGCAGTCAGGATGTGCAGTCGGCGTGTGCAGTCAGAGTTTGCAGCCGTGGTGTGCAGTCAGTGAGAGCAGTCGGGGTGTGCAGTAGGGTGAGAAGTCAAGGTGTGCACTCAGGGTGTGCAGTCAGGGTAAGCAGTAAGGGTGTGACGTCAGGGTGAGCAGTCGGGATGTGCAGTCAGGGTGTGCAGTCTGTATGAGCAGTCGGGGTGTGCAGTCGGGGTGTGCAGTCGGGGTGTGCAGTCGGGGTGTGTAGTCAGGGTGTGCAGTCAGGGTGAGCAGTCAGGGTGAGCAGTCGGGGTGTGCAGTAGGGGTGTGCAGTCGGGGAGTGCAGTCGGGGAGTGCTGTCGGGGAGTGCAGATGGGGTGTGCAGTCCGGGTGTGCAGTCGGGGAGTGCAGTCGGGGAGTGCAGTCGGGGAGTGCAGATGGGGTGTGCAGTCGGGGTGTGCAGTCGGGGTGTGCAGTCGGGGTGTGCAGTCGGGGTGTGCAGTCGGAGTGTGCAGTCAGGGTGAGCAGTCGGGGTGTGCAGTCGGGGTGTGCAGTCGGAGTGTGCAGTCAGGGTGAGCAGTCGGGGTGTGCAGTCGGTGTGTGCAGTCGGAGTGTGCAGTCAGGGTGAGCAGTCGGGGTGTGCAGGCGGGGAGTGCAGTCGGGGTGTGCAGTCGGAGTGTGCAGTCGGAGTGTGCAGTCGGAGTGTGCAGTCGGAGTGTGCAGTCGGAGTGTGCAGTCGGAGTGTGCAGTCGGAGTGTGCCGTCAGGGTGAGCAGTCGGGGTGTGCAGTCAGGGTGTGCAGTCGGAGTGTGCAGTCAGGGTGTGCAGTCGGGGTGTGCAGTCGGGGTGTGCAGTCGGAGTGTGCAGTCAGGGTGAGCAGTCGGGGTGTGCAGTCAGGGTGTGCAGTCAGGGTGTGCAGTCGGGGTGTGCAGTCGGGGTTTACAGTCAGTGTGTGCTGTCAGGGTTGGTAGTCAGGGTGTGCATTCAGGGTGTGCCGTCAGGATGTGCAGTCAGGGTGAGCAGTCAGGTTGTGCCTTCGGGTTGAGCAGTCGGGGTGTGCAGTCGGGGTGTGCAGTCGGGGTGTGCAGTCGGGGAGTGCAGGCGGGGAGTGCAGGCGGGGAGTGCAGGCGGGGAGTGCAGGCGGGGAGTGCAGGCGGGGAGTGCAGGCGGGGAGTACAGGCGGGGCGTGCAGGCGGGGAGTGCAGATGGGGTGTGCAGTCGGGGTGTGCAATCGGGGTGTGCATTCGGGGTGTGCAGTCTGGGTTTGCAGTCAGTGTGTGAAGCCATGGTGTGAAGCCATGGTGTGAAGCCATGGTGTGCAGTCGGGGTGTGCAGTCAGGGTGTGCAGTCAGGGTGTGCAGTCAGGGTGTACAGTCGGGGTTTACAGTCGGGTTGTGCGGTCAGGGTTAGCATTCGGGGTGTGCAGTCAGGATGAGCAGTCAGTTTGTGCCTTCAGGTTGAGCAGTTGGGGTAGGCTGTCGGTGTGAGCAGTCAGGATGTGCAGTCGGCGTGTGCAGTCAGAGTTTGCAGTCGGGGTGTGCAGTCAGGGTGAGCAGTCATGGTGTGCAGTCGGGGTCTGCAGTCGGGGTCTGCAGTCGGGGTCTGCAGTTGGGGTCTGCAGTCGGGGTCTGCAGTCGGGTTGCACAGCCTGGGTGTGCAGCCGTGGTGTGCAATCAGGGAGAGCAGTCAGTGTGAGCAGTCGTGGTGTGATGTCAGGGTGAGCAGTCGTGGTGTGATGTCAGGGTGTGATGTCAGGGTGACCAGTTGGGGTGTGCAGTCAGTGTCTGCAGTCGGTATGAGCAGTCGGGTTGTGCAATCAGGGTGAGAAGGCAGGGTGTGCAGTCAGGGTGTACAGTCGGGGTTTACAGTCGGTGTGTGCAGTCAGGGTTAGTAGTCGGGGTGTGCATTCAGGGTGTTCCATCAGGATGTGCAGTCAGGGTTAGCAGTCAGGTTGTGCCTTCGGGTTGTGCAGTCGGCGTGTGCAGTCAGAGTTTGCAGTCGGGGTGTGCTGTCGGGGTGTGCTGTCAGGGTGAGCAGTCGTGGTGTGCAGTCGTGGTGTGCAGTCGGGGTCTGCAGTCGGGTTGTGCAGCCGGGGTGTGCATTCGGGGTGTGCAGTCGGAGTGTGCAGTCAGTGTGTGAAGCCATGGTGTGAAGTCGGGGTGTGCAGTCGGGTTGCGCAGCCGGGGTGTGCATTCGGGGTGTGCAGTCGGAGTGTGCAGTCAATGTGTGAAGCCATGGTGTGCAGTCGGGGTCTGCAGTCGGGTTGCGCAGCCGCGGTGTGCATTCGGGGTGTGCAGTCGGAGTATGCAGTCAATGTGTGAAGCCATGGTGTGCAGTCGGGGTGTGTAATCGGTTTGTGCAGTCGGGGTGTGCAGTCAGTGTGTGAAGCCATGGTGTGCAGTCAGTGGGTGCAGTCAGAGTGAGCAGCCATGGTGTGCAGTCAGTGAGAGCAGTCAGGGTGTGCCGGAAGTGTGTGCAGTCCGGGGGTGCAGCCGTGGCTTGCAGTCGGCGTGAGCAGTCAGGGTGGGCGGTCGTGCTGTGTAGTCACGCTGTACAATCAGGGTGTGCAGTCAGGGTATACAGTTGGGGTTTACAGTCGGTGTGTGCAGTCAGGGTTAGCAGTCGGGGTGTGCATTCAGGGTTTGCCGTCAGGATGTGCAGTCAGGGTGAGCAGTCAGGTTGTGCCTTCGGGATGAGCAGTTGGGGTGGGCGGTCGGTGTGAGCAGTCAGGATGTGCAGTCGGCGTGTGCAGTCAGAGTTTGCAGTCAGGGTGTGCCGTCAGGGTGCACAATCGGGTTGCACAGCCGGTGTGTGCAGTCGGGGTGTGCAATCGGGGTGTGCAGTCGGGGTGTGCAGTCGGGGTGTGCAGTCGGGGTGTGCTGTCAGTGGGTGAAGCCATGGTGTGCAGTCAGTGAGAGCAGTCAGGTTGTGCTGGAAGTGTGTGCAGTCAGGGGGTGCAGCCGTGGCTTGCAGTTGGTGTGAACAGTCAGGGTGTGACGTCAGGATGAGCAGTCGGGGTGGGCGGTTGTGCTGTGTAGTCACGGTGTGCAGTCAGGGTGTGCAGTCAAGGTGTACAGTCGGGTTGCACAGCCGGGGTGTGCAGCCGTGGTGTGCAGTCAGGGAGACCAGTCAGTGTGAGCAGTCGTGGTGTGATGTCAGGGTGAGCAGTCGGGGTGTGCAGTCAGGGTGAGAAGTCAGGGTGTGCAGTCAGGGTGTACAGTCAGGTTGTGCCTTCGGGTTGAGCAGTCGGGGTGTGCAGTCGGGGTGTGCAGTCGGGGTGTGCAGTCGGGGTGTGCAGTCGGGATGTGCAGTCGGGATGTGCAGTCGGGGAGTGCAGTCGGGGAATGCAGACAGGCTGTTCAGTCGGGGAGTGCAGTTACGGTGCGCAGTCGGGGAGCGCAGTCGGGGTGTGCAGTCGGGGTGCGCAATCAGGTTGCACAGCCGGTGTGTGCAGTCGGCGTGTGCAGCCGGCGTGTGCAGTCGGGGTGTGCAGTCAGTTTGTGAAGCCATGGTGTGCAGTCGGTGTGTGCAGTCAGAGTGAGCAGCCATGGTGTGCAGTCAGTGAGAGCAGTCAGGGTGTGCTGGAAGTGTGTGCAGTCTGGGAGTGGCGCTGTGGCGTGCAGTCGGCGTGAGCAGTCAGGGTGTGACGTCAGGGTGAGCAGTCGGGGTGGGCGGTCGTGCTGTGTAGTCACGGTGTTCATTTGGGGTGTGCAGTCAGGGTGTACAGTCGGGGTTTACAGTCGGGGTTTACAGCCGGGGTTTACAGCCGGGGTGTGCAGTCAGGGTGTACAGTCGAGATGTGCAGTTGGGGTGTGCAGTCAGGGTGTGCCATCAGGATGTGCAGTCAGGGTGTGCAGTCAGTTTGTGCCTTCGGGTTGAGCAGTTGGGGTGGGCGGTCGGTGTGAGCAGTCAGGATGTGCAGTCGGCGTGTGCAGTCAGAGTTTGCAGTCAGGGTGTGCCGTCAGGGTGAGCAGTTCGGGTGTGCAGTCGGGGTGTGCCGTCGGGTACTGCAGTGATGGTGCGCAGTCGGGGTGCGAAGTCGGGGTGCGAAGTCGTGGTGTGCAGTCGGGGTGTACAGTCGGGGTGTGCAGTCGGTGTGTACAGTCGGGGTGCGCAATCGGGTTGCACAGCCCGTGTGTGCAGTCGGGGTGTGCAGTCGGGGTGTACAGTCGGGGTGCGCAATCGGGTTGCACAGCCCGCGTGTGCAGTCGGGATGTGCAGTCGGGGAGTGCAGTCGGGGAATGCAGACGGGCTGTTCAGTCGGGGAGTGCAGTTACGGTGCGCAGTCGGGGAGCGCAGTCGGGGTGCGCAGTCGGGGTGCGCAATCAGGTTGCACAGCCGGTGTGTGCAGTCGGCGTGTGCAGCCGGCGTGTGCAGTCGGGGTGTGCAGTCAGTTTGTGAAGCCATGGTGTGCAGTCGGTGTGTGCAGTCAGAGTGAGCAGCCATGGTGTGCAGTCAGTGAGAGCAGTCAGGGTGTGCTGGAAGTGTGTGCAGTCTGGGAGTGGCGCTGTGGCGTGCAGTCGGCGTGAGCAGTCAGGGTGTGACGTCAGGGTGAGCAGTCGGGGTGGGCGGTCGTGCTGTGTAGTCACGGTGTTCATTTGGGGTGTGCAGTCAGGGTGTACAGTCGGGGTTTACAGTCGGGGTTTACAGCCGGGGTTTACAGCCGGGGTTTACAGCCGGGGTGTGCAGTCAGGGTGTACAGTCAGGGTGTACAGTCGGGGTTTACAGTCGGGGTTTACAGCCGGGGTGTGCAGTCAGGGTGTACAGTCGAGATGTGCAGTTGGGGTGTGCAGTCAGGGTGTGCCATCAGGATGTGCAGTCAGGGTGTGCAGTCAGTTTGTGCCTTCGGGTTGAGCAGTTGGGGTGGGCGGTCGGTGTGAGCAGTCAGGATGTGCAGTCGG